>NW_025764975.1:0-312558 GCF_003918875.1 Haliotis rubra | reverse complement strand
TGCGTCCTCGGAACTGTTTGTTTGTTATATTTCTTCAGTAAAACAATAATATGTTATCAATTCCGTAGAATATGCTCGCTTCTAACTAGCGCTAACCCTGTAAGCGAACAGATTCTTTAGTTACACCGTTCATGTTTATATTTCAAAACAAAATAACAATCTATTCAGTTACATAGATTTGAACCGAGAGGAGCATCTCAGCCTGTAAGCGCACGGTCAGTGCACAGCTTATTACATTTCAGATTCAAACTCGTAATAATAACTTTGAGGAAGTGTTGCAGAACATTTCCTGCAGAGATATGCGGTCTTGATGAACCAGGTATCTCAATCAAATCAAATACATATATGTTGATACCTTCTTACTGCATAACGAGATGGTATTTGGAATTTATCCATATGTGATATTGAAAGGCAAAACATGTAGAGAAGTGAAAAGTAGAGTCCAGTAGTGATAGAAATGTACAGCATGTGGTATTGGTACAGTTTCTCTGATCAACATATTCACTGTTTCCAGCCTCGACTGACCCTGGTCCAGAGCGAGACGGATTCACCCAGTGGCAATGACGACACAAAGACTCTGCTGATCTACCTGGTAGGTGTGGAGGAAGCTCAGTCCTTAATTCTTCCTGCATTTGCACAGACTGATGTTATACCCCGCTTGAGATTCTGACTTGAGGGATGGGTCCCACCTATGGTATCGATCGACGTTCATTTTGTCAATCACAGGATTTTCAAACCGTAAAACTAAATTTAGGAAGTGTTACTTTTTCCTGCATAGACACGTGTGTCACAGGATTTCAAACTGTAAAATCTAAATTTAAAGTGTTACTTTTTCCTGCATAGTCTCCATGAAGAGTTATCTCAGTCAAATTAAAACCGCTATATATTTAATACTTCTTCCATATAAGAAATGTAGTTTAGAATCTAATCATGCATAATATTGAGGAGGCACAACGTATGTGGAAAGGCGAAAATCTGAGGCCAGTAGTTATAATGTATGCATAGTTTTCTGAATAAAATATTCCCTGTTTCCAGCCTCGCTGACTGATCCGAGCCAGAGCAAGATTTGTCTCCACCAGCGCCGAGAGACGACACAAGGACTCTGATCTACCCTGGTAAGTGGGAGAACCCAGCAGGCAGGAAGCCAAGCAGTCCTTTTAATTCTTCCTGCATTTCACGCTGATGTATATACCCGTGGAGACTTGGAGATGAGTCACGCCTATGGTATTGATCGACAATTATGTTGTCAATGATACAGGATTCCACAACCAGATATTTATGCTGAGGTCGCCATCAGACAGCTGGAATACCGCTGGAGTGTGGCGATAAACAACAAACAAAACACTGTGACATAAACCAACGCGTTATATCTATGACCCTAAGGAAAACCAAAACAACAGTTGTACCCTGACATTATCAAAGTTCAACAAAGCATCAACACTTCCAGTCGTACACAAGATATTGCTACAACTTCTACAACTCTAACAGAAAGTTCTGTATTCAACACACCATCCATAATTCCAGAAACCACATGTTGACATTGCCGCCATGTTGTATTGTTGTCAGCCATGATGGAATTGTTTCGAAACGATGTAGCAACAAATGTCCGGAGTCACGTATCACATGATGAAAAGCATATTGTAGATGTGCGGACAAAGATGTTCGATGTACACAGTTTCACTTTGTGTTGCAGCGACTCCATCACCAGCAGCAGCAGACCGCGACCTCTTACTCCGCCAGCTGGGCCGGTGACCTGGAAGAGTGAAGCGGATCCTGGCAGCGGGTCACGTGGACATCAACACGAGGAGACTACAGCAGGACACCGGTGATGGCGGCGTACGGAGGACACAGAGATGTGGAGTTCCTGGTGGGTAGAGGGGCTGATGTGTCGCTTTTCGGTGGACAGAAACGTTGGAACGTCCTTCACTTGGCCTGTTGGGGTGGAGACCTGAGATCGTGAAGCTGATCGCCACTGAACGTGCTGGACATCAACGCCAGGGACAACGACGGGTGGATTAGTGATTCACTTCGCGAGAGTCTATGGACATCCGCGAGTGGTGGAGTCTTCTGGTGTCACGTGGTGGACACTTCTGTGGCCAAAGTGTTGGTGTGGACAGAGACGGTGCACATGTCGTTACCGACACTGACGAGGTGCGTGCCGTCCACGCTTGTCGCGTCACGATTCAGGGTGATTCCCTTTTTCGTTTTTGAACATAAATAAAACTTGTTGAAAGCATTTTCCAGACATTTTGTCATTTGTTGTGTTTGGAGCCCTCGCGTGATCGGGTAAGAAAGATTGTGAAGTGAGTGGAAACATAAACGGTGAGTGATTGTAGGTAAACGTCGCTTGTCTTAACATAACCCTGCGTTAATTTTGTTCTGTGAATAGATCGCGAAATTGTGAAACGAGACAACAACAAGCTGTTTGTTTTATACGTCGCTGCCGCTCTCTAGACCTCAGACTGACCCAGCTGACATGGCGCCATTTGTACAGTGACAGTGACGTCACACCGCTGGTGACGTCACAGATATACACCGAGGTGCCCGGCCATCTTCTCAGCCAGATAGGACCTTAGAGCGGCGCAATGCTGGCATCAAAGCCGTACAGCACAAAGCAGCATTTGGTCAAATACCATGTGTCGGTATCGTTCAACAAAGGAAGAATGGACATCTGTAGATGATTACTGCTGAATTTTAACCCTTTGATGCCCACGGGGAAATGTACCCTTTCTGCAGTGACTACTACGCACAAATATACAAAAATAAAACCTGATAACAATCATCACTCAAATCATCTCGGCTGTATTAACTCCAATGGATGCCAGGAAGACAAATATTTCCATTCGCGGCATCGATTACTGTATGATAATATGTACATATGTAAATATGGGATAATTACCCGTTGAACTGAACTGAAAAATAGTCTATTAGTCTTTACTGTTATGTGTTTTTTCATCAAATCGCCAGTGATTATTCTGAAACCTCGCCTTTACCCCTGAAATCGTTTAGATCAAACGCTGAAGTGAGCTTTCTGTCATATTTAAGAGTGTTTACAGACTTCTATGTTTATATATAGAGAGAGCTGGTCATGAGACGCCTATTACATCACATATATTTAACACTCAGCTGCAACACACACGTCCCTGAATTCCTCATACATTTTTTAAATCAAAATGACTGATGGTCTTTGTCACCAGTTCAAATAGTGTTGATGATATTAACCCCTGGATGCCGAGTTTTGTTTTTGGGGGGACACACAAGTCTGAAAAGTTAACGCTATGCGAAAATCGAGTTGGCGCGGAGCCAAATCTACCTTAGGCAATACACCTGCACAGTAATGTAGAATATCTAATTAAGGTCCCTCTGATGTATGTGATCCGGGTTAGAATATTGGTCTTCAGTAACCATGCTGGTCGTAAGAGGCGACTGACGGGATCGGGTGGTCCGGCTGGCTGACTTAGTTGACACGTGTCATCGTATCCAATTGCGTGGATCGATGCTCATACTGTTGATCACTGGGTTGTCTGGTCCAGGCTCGAATATTTACAGACCGCCGCCATATAGCAGGAATACTGGTGAGAGCGGCCTTGAATCCACCAATCCAACCAACCAACCAACCAACCAATCCTATCCGATGGGATAAATTCAAATACTGACTGTAGACACTAAGCCTCCTTGAAAAATAAACACTGCTACGAAATTTTGCTAAAAAACAGTAACTGTCTCTAACAAAAGCACTGCGCGACGATATTTGTTTTCGTCTACATGGAATGTGTGAGGGAACTAAATACTGTCTGGTTGTATCTGAATGGCATAAGTATATATCAAATCATTTGTGTGCTTATGATTAACGTTATGCATTCACTATATATATATGGCTAGACATAATACGTTTTGCTAGCATCACAAATTAGAAGAAATATTGAAATCACACAACATGAGAAATTGTGTAACAGCGAAATGGATGGTCCTGTCCCATATCTACATTAGTTCTTAGATTCCCATATTCCCTTGTTTGTGTTGATGTACTTTGAGTAATTCCGCACCACTATTAAACAGAGTTCAAATTACATCTTCAAATGTAAAGAAATTACTGAAAACATGACGCCATGATTTGCTTTATGGATCTTTTGCGACGTCGGAAAAGCCGACATTTGTATGTTCGTTGATCAACATATGTACCTCATATATTTTCCGTTAATTTTATAAAAGGCTTCGTTTTTTGGCTGCCATTCCGTCCATTGCAGAACATGAAAATGAATGACTTACAATTAAAATAATGTCCTTAATAGATAAACAGTTACCAATAGGGGAAGTGTACACGATAAAATCACATTTATTCTTATGTGAACCAAAGTGAAATATTTTAATTATTTAATATCACTGTTTGAGATGATACACTCATTTTTCTTACAATGACAGTAAAACCCTCAAAATAAGTGCTGAAATGTTATGCCATTATGCGGCCCTAAATGCCGAGCTAAACAGGTCAGAGTTACCGCCCTTTGATTATGACGTAATTGGTGCCACTTGATTTTAGACTGGTCTCCTGTCTAGTCCCAAATCAAAAAATAATAATACTGAAATTAATCACGTGAGAAAAGTTTGTGAAAATACTGAAAGAAGCATAAGAACTGAAAATGTAATCAGCAGGACAGATTGATAATGTGTATTTTCATTCATAGCCTCACCTCAATGAAAATACTAAATATGTTTAACAATGTTGACGTACGTATGACATCACTATCGGGAAGTGACACTCTCAAAATGGCGTGTACACGAGTACATCGGATTTTTCGACGGAAAATTTCGTTGTTTCAAGCAACGTATATACATAAATGTGACATGTAAGTAGTCCGAAACATTCTGACAATCTGCTGGTTGTTATTTTCCTTTTGTTTTCATTGTGACCAGGGGTGGAGAATTTCCATCGTGGGTGTTCGTGAGTTTGCGTCAATCATGGCGTCACGCTTTCAGAAACTACAATATGTTGTGATGAATCTCGGAAATCATTGGAATACACCTATTTTGTATAACTACCGCTTGCTACTATACCATTCCCGTGCATGGTATAAAACTAATGAGCAAGTGTATGAAACAAAAGTAGGCGAACAGATACACAGTGTAAAATCTGAGATTGACTTTGTTTACATTTCAAACAAGTGGTCCTTTCCCAGCGCGGCATCTGATTTATTTCGTTAGATTTCACTGAAACACTTGGTATTGGTGACAAAGACCATTTGTCATTATATTTTGAACTGTATGTGGAATTCTGGGATTAGTGTAAGTGCACGTGTGACGTTATTTTATAAACACTCTGCAATATGGCTGAAAATTCACTTTGACGTTAACTGTGCGTATTTTCAAAAACATTCTCAGCGATTCTCTAGCTGTTGTATCGACAATGTTTCGAACGAGCATTGGTGATTCGATCAAAAATTTTTTAAAATACCGCTGATCACAATGATACGGGTTCTTGGGTGGTTTTTTTTTTTTTCTCTTTAATTCAATTCTCCCAGCAAAATTTGACATTTGAATTATGACATCAATACTATAAATTACGAAAACACAGTGAATGGGGATTTCGTAATCTGTCCAAATTGGCCAGATTTACGATGCATGTAATTTTCAGTATACATGTATTTGCCTTACAATGGGCGTCATAGAAATGGTATCATAGAAAACGAATTTCAAACAGAATTAACAACTGCCACTTTCATTTATCTTCGTGATGTATTTGGATAATTGTGGTATCGATAGGTAGGAAGAGTGGATATATGCAGGAATTAAGTAACAAACGTAGAATGCCGACACATTCACCGATGGCAAGCTAGGTGTAGTGCATAAACGCTTTAGTTTTTGTGAAAAACGATACTGTTGAATGACTACCGACTCAGGTTGAATGTTGTAGTATTTGGTTACGTGGTAACACTGTTTGTACAATGTATACGTTTTTTGTATACAACTGCAACGTCATCACACTGTGCAACTGATCACATAGCCAGCTGACGGCCAGCTGGATTAAAACAGTAGCCTGCGCATCGAGACACTAGAACCACACCTATATCTTCGCCACGTGAAATGTGTCTAACAACGTCATTAGTTTATCGGTTTGGCACCAATGACGTCATTTCCAAGGGACGTAAGCCATGGTGTGTTTACTGTGGCCATAGAACACTCGGTAAATGTGAAAAATTTGAATCGATATAACGCAAAAAATAAACTAGTTACTTCTGATATTTGTACTGTTTTGTCTATAAAACTACTTGACAAACACGTTTTATGATGAGAAATTGCAAGACAAAAAGGTTAATTTTCGTGTAAACTTGCCCTTTAACACCCTGACTACCTACGTCTTGCTATTTGTTTTTATATTTATTTTATTTTTATATTGTAACAAAGTGAAGTTAGAAAATACCGAGACAACAATTGACGAATGGATGTCTGACAATTTTAGAACATGTTACAGTATAAAATCTGGATTGTTCTCAAACAAGCGCGGTCTTCCGAGCATAGCTTTCGTTTTCACACCAAATATATTTCGTTTGATCATCTGGACACTTGGCATTGGTGACAAAGACCATTTGCTATTTTATTCTCAAATGTATGAGGAATTCAGTGATGCATTTGTCGCAGCTGAATGTGAAATATATGTGACGTAATATTAGTCGTCTCATGACCGGTCTTTGCAAACGTGATTTTTAAAACACTATCCAATGTGGCGGAAATCTCACTTCGGCGTTTGTGTTTCTGTATTTTCCATCACCATTGGTGATTAGATGAAATACAGATATCAGTGATCACTAATATGCCATTTTAAAAATCCTGATTAATTATCCGATTTTTATATTTGCTAACATACAGAAAACAACACCATCAACAATGGCGAAATTTAAGATTTACCTAATTTTGAAAAATCTTCTTCAGTACTTTTGCTTTGCCAAATATGATAGTGGGTGGTATCAAGACATCATTCACTTGCGACAAATAGTATATAAATGTGGCCTGTCCAAGGACTGGTTGTCCAAAACAGTGACCTGTCCTGAACAAACACAGCCAGTCCCAAAAACTAAACCAATAAAATTCAACAATTTAAGTTTCTTTTTACAAATATTACCTCCGACCACAGGACGGCCATACCTATTTAACAGACCGTCCTTCACAAAAATAGACTCCCAAGGACGATGGCACGGGCTATATTTTATACACTTACAAAAGTTAAATTATCGTTTATTAAATTTAGAAGAATTGCACCCTGTTTAGAGTGGAGAATTGTTCGTCTTTATCTTGTTTGATCAAAAGAACAGGGATGAACAATGAATCGCCTGGTGCACGTTAGAATTGAACATTTTACAATTTTCAGGTTCAATGTTGTATTATGTAATCCGTATTACTCTGAAAGAAGGAAACCAAACACACACACACACACACATACACAGTGGCCTCGTCTTTAAGTCTCTGGACAGTGGTATCGCCCACGTCAGGTGATAGGTGGTTAAACTGTCAATAACTATAGTAACAAACCCCAAATTCAGAGATAACAAATAACGTTTTGTTTATTGGCTGCATTAATCGCCCATGAAACAAAATGATAAATTGAAAAACATATATCAAAAAGCTTTCAAAAGGCCTAGTTGACATTTTAAAATTCCGCCGTATTCGCTTACCCACCCGGATATAGCAGTGACCTCATGGCCTTGACCTCTTCACGGAAGTAACTGCATTTACCGCGATGTTGCAATTGGAAATTTGAAAAATGGGTCATGCGAGCTCCTGACAGCTTGTGTACGGTTAACCTGGTTGTTAGATTGAGATACAGTCGTAGATATCTGATTATTGGTACTTTGCAAAATTGAAGAAATTCACCGTTGTGGCTCTTACACAGTGCACCCTATAGATCCGGGTTAGAATCGGTCTTCAGCAACCCATACTTGTAAAAGGAGGAACCGTGAAGATTAGGGTTAGAATCGGTCTTCAGCAACCCATACTTGTAAAAGGCGGAACCGTGAAGATCTGGGTGAGAATTGGTCTTCAGCAACCCATACTTGTAAAAGGCGGAACTGTGAAGATCTGGGTGAGAATTTATGTAAAAGGCGGAACAAGTGGTCTCTCAGCAACCCATACTTGTAAAAAGCGGACCCTTGAAGATCTGGGTGAGAATTGGTCTTCAGCAACTCATGCCCGTCGTAAAGGTGGACCCGTGTAGATGTGGGTGAGAATTGGTCTTCAGCAACCCATGCTTGTAAAATGCGGACCCGTGAAGATGTGGGTGAGAATTGGTCTTCAGCAACCCATGCTTGTAAAAGGCGGACCTGTGAAGATCTGGATGAGAATTGGTCTTCAGTAACCCATGCTTGTAAAATGCGGACCCGTGAGGATCCGGGTAAGTATCGGTCTTCAGCAACCCATGCCTGTCGTAAAAGGCGGACCCGTGAAGATCCGAGTGAGAACTGGTCTTCAGCAACCCATGCTTGTAAAAGGCGGACCCGTGAAGATGTGGGTGAGAATTGGTCTTCAGCAACCCATGCTTGTAAAAGGCAGACCCGTGAAGATCCGGGTAGGAGTCGGTCTTCACCAACCCATGCCTGTTGTAAAAGGCGGACCGGTGAAGATCCGGGTAAGAGTCGGTCTTCACCAACCCATGCCTGTTATAAAAGGCGGACCCGTGAAGATCCGGGTAAGAATCGGTCTTCAGCAACCCATGCTTGTCGTAAAAGGCGACAAATGGGATCGGGTGGTTAGACTGACTTGATTGTCCTCGCATCCCAACTGCATAGATCGGTGCACATGCTGTTGATCACTGGATTGTCTGGTCCAGAAGCAATTATTTACAGATCGCCTCCATAGAGCTGAAATATTGTTGACTACGTAAAATTGGGGATTAGGTGAATGAGAACGAAATATGTTTTTACATTTCAAAAAGCGTTTAGAGTCCATAAGAATGTTAGATATTCCACACCATTTACAGTTATCAGGGGCTATCGACGTTCAAGCGGCCGTCTCCTATGTAGCGTCTGTCTAGAGAGTTGGTGGTCGATCCTCTGGCTGTGACAAGGCGTTGTCCAGACTAGGAAAAGCAACCACACACGTCGAATGCACGTTGATGTAGAACTTACCTGATCTACCTTATTTCACCTCACGTTTCCACCTTGCCATAACCAATTCGCTTTAGAGCCTTTTTCCGATTGTCGCAACACTGACAATGACATAATTACAAAAACGATAAAGCTCTTTTATTGCCGTGAGCGACAAAAAGTACATGCGAAAGTGAGTGAGTGAGTGAGTATTGTTTACCACGGCTTTGAACAGCAACAGCTTGAAGTAAAACAGGCCTCGGTCCTTTACAATTTCCGTAAAATGGTCGACTGTTGCTGATCAATCCAGAAATGTTATCGGGATGAACCTAGATTCGAACCCGCGACCATTTCATTTTGAAGCAAAACGGACGGATCCATGCACAGTAAACTACAGGGGCTTAGACCGGGTACATGTGTCCTATATGGGAATGTACGGAGTAGAGAGAAGCATATGGTGACCAAACATCCTCAACGAGTCTGTGTCCTGTTCATTATAATATTGGTTTGTTTCTTCTTAAACGTCTCACTCAGACTTAAATCAGCATGAAAGTCCGAGTCACACAATACTGTGATTAACGTCATGAGCACCAATCTACATAAATGAGTCGTCAGTCGTCCCTTCAGACAAGTATGGTACGCAGTAAACTAACTATAACCCGGATGTTCACGGGGTATGTATCACAAGGAGGACGCTACACTGGATGTAGGACATCAGGATGTATAGAGAGGACCCAAGGTCTGGGAAACAGTACAGGAAATCTATTCAACCAAAAGGACTTTCTTAGCAGCCACATGCATTGTGTGTTATCCTATGCGTTAATACTTCTTCCTTTATATGTTGTAGCGAACACAGACTGGGTGATGTCCGTCTAACGGTATAGGAGGTTCAGGACAGTCAGACCGTCTGATCAAAAACACAGGCTTGGTTATGTCCGTCTAACGGTATAGGAGGTTCAGGACAGTCAGACCGTCTGAACAAAACACAGGCTGGGTTACGTCCGTCTAACGGTACTATAGGAGGTTCAGGACAGTCAGACCGTCTGACCAAAACACTGGCTGGGTTATGTCCGTCTAACGGTATAGGAGGTTCAGGACAGTCAGACCGACTGTCAGATCAAAACACAGGCTGGGTTATGTCCGTCTAACGGTATAGGAGGTTCAGGAAAGTCAGACCGTCAGATCAAAACACAGGCTGGGTTATGTCCGTCTAACGGTACTATAGGAGGTTCAGGACAGTCAGACCGTCTGATCAAAACACAGGCTGGGTTATGTCCGTCTAACGGTATAGGAGGTTCAGGACAGTCAGTCCGTCTGATCAAAACACAGGCTGGGTTACGTCCGTCTAACGGTACTATAGGAGGTTCAGGACAGTCAGTCCGTCTGACCAAAACACAGGCTGGGTTATGTCCGTCTAACGGTATAGGAGGTTCAGGACAGTCAGTCCGTCTGATCAAAACACAGGCTGGGTTATGTCCGTCTAACGGTATAGGAGGTTCAGGACAGTCAGACCGTCTGATCAAAACACAGGCTGGGTTACGTCCGTCTAACGGTATATAGGAGGTTCAGGACAGTCAGACCGTCTGATCAAAACACAGGCTGGGTTATGTCCGTCTAACGGTATAGGAGGTTCAGGACAGTCAGACCGTCTGATCAAAACACAGGCTGGGTTACGTCCGTCTAGCGGTATAGGAGGTTCAGGACAGTCAGACCGTCTGACCAAAACACAGGCTGGGTTACGTCCGTCTAATGGTATAGGAGGTATAAGATAGTAGCCCTCTGATCAAAACCGGAGGCTTAGGGACTGGTCCTTATCGGGGTGAGGTCAAACCGGGACTGATAGGGACTGGAGATAGGTCACTGATCAGTTATGACGGGAGTGAGGACTTGTCAGTGGGGGAGGGGGTGGGACTCAGTTATGACGGGGAGAGGATGGTACTTGTCAGCCATGACGGGGAGGGTGGACTGATCTGTTATGACTGGGAAGGGTGGGACTGATCAGTTATGACGGGGGGTGAGGATGGGGCTGGTCTGTTATGACGGGAGAGGGTGGGGCTGATCAGATTATGACAGGTAGAGGGGCTGATCAGTTACGACGGGGAGAGGGTGGGACTGATCAGTTATGACGGGTGAGGTGGGGCTGGGTGACGGCATGGGGCTGGTCTGTTATGACGGGGATAGGTTATGACGGGGGAATTGGGACTGATCTATGACTACAAGGAAAAGTGCGAGACTATCAGTTATGACGGGGTGAGGATAGGCTGGTCTGTTAGAGGGAGAGGCTGATCAGTTACGACGGGGGAGAGGGTGGGACTGATCAGTTATGACGGGGAGAGGGTGGGACTGATCAGTTAAGTGACGGGGAGAGGTGTGGGACTGATCAGTTACGACGGGGAGAGTGGGACTGATCCAGTTATGACGGGGAGAGGATGGGGGCTGGTCTGACTGTTATGACGGGGAGAGGGTGGGGGGCTGATCAGTTATGACGGCAGAGGAGGGCTGATCAGTTACGACGGGAGAGGGTGGGACTGATCAGTTATGACGGGGGGAGAGGGATGGAGCTGGTCTGTTATGACGGGAGAGGGTGGGGCCGATCAGTTATGACGGAGAGGGATGGAGCAGAGGGGGTGAGGGCTGATCAGGGTGGACGAGACGGCAGAGGGAGGACTGATCAGTTATGACTGATCAGCCATGCAGAGGAGAGGGTGGGGCTAATCAGTTATGACGGGGTGAGGGTGGGGCTGGTCTGTTGCGACGGGATGAGGGGTGGGCTGGTCTGCTATGACGGGGAGAGGGTGGGACTTGTCAGTTAAGACATATATGTCCTTCCCCTTCAACCCTCAATTTGAAGTCCAATAAAAATCAATATATCCCGCGCACACAAATACACTTCACAGTTTCGAATTCTGCGGAAATGTCCTGTTTCTTGATACCATGCACTATTATTTTTAGACAAAGCTCAAGTGCTGAAAATGACCTTCAAAATAGGCTTCATCGAAAATGTCGCCATTTTTGACACAGCACTAAAATCGCGATTCACAGTGTTATTTGCTTGCATGTTTTGAAATGTGAAAATCGGATAATTACTGGGAGTATTGAATTTCAAAATAACATATTCATGATCACTGGTATCAGTTTTATTATGAAATCGCTGATGATAATTCTGGAGACGTTGCTGATGAATCTAGAATCGGTTGGGATGATTTCGAAAAATACACTTACACGAACGCCGTAGAGCGCTTCCGCCAAAGTGGATAGTGTTTACAAAATCACGTTTCGCGAAGGCCGGTATTGAGACGACTATTACATCACGTATATTTCATATTCAGCTTCTGAAAATTGCATCACTGAATTCCCCATGGCATTTTAGAATCAAATTGCAACTGGTCTTTGTCTTATGGCACACCAATCCGTCTAGATAAAATATCATGCATGGAAGAGAATAAACTGCACAGAAAATCGCAGCTTCAGAACAGGAAATTATAAACAGATACAATGCAATGATTTTGATTTGATTCATAAAAAATGTCAAAGTTTCCGTGCAGCGTGACGCCAGCGACTGACGAAAAATCACGCAGAACGACAACTGTAATTATCAGCATTTTTGGCTTTTTCTCTTACTTACAGTGAAAATGATAAAAAATATAATAACAATACACAGATAGTCAGGAATCATTCTGATTACTTTCACTGCTGTCATATTTACGTACAAACGATCCCCGAATCAGTGGAAGGGTCCTCGCAAAATCCTATGTATCCTTGTCAGCAAAGCCGCCATTTTGTAAGAAATAGGTCATCGGTAGTGATGTCATACGTCAACATTGTTGGGTAGCATTATATTAGGTAATTTCTTTGAGGTGAAGGTCGGTTGAACAAGAGTAAACACAATCGCCCTGTTCTTCCGATTACACTTTCAGTATTAGGGTGTATATTTTGCGTATCATTCAGATATTTTTTTTTCATCAAACTATTTTCAGTATCTAAGCATTTAGCCTTGGTCAATATCATATCATACGTGGATATAGGGTATACGTTTCTATTCTTGAAAAGTTTTGATTGTTTGAATAATATTTACATTAGAAATTGACATATTTAGTGTAGTACACCATATTTTATACCTTTTACACAAGTGTTAGAAGATCCCACGTAGTCATTACTGCAACTACTTTAGTTCCTGTGATGTACAATATTTCGACTAATATTGCAGTTCCATATGAACAGGTTAATGAACGGCGTTTTAATTCAACCTTATAAGTAAAACTGATAATATTTAATGAAACCTATCTATATATGTTATGAAATGTATATGCACACATATTTCAAGGAATTCCTCTTGTGTTCATTGCATATTTTTGTGTCGTTTTATAGACAAAACAATGATGTATATTGATTGGCCAGGTGCGCGTTTGTCGGTAACGTTTTATGATTCACTATCACTGTTTTCGATAATATAATCAATTCATATTTGATTTAAATAATATTGTGATGACAGGAATATCAAACTCTAAACTATATTTCTACGAAAATTGTTTAAAAATAGATAAAACCATGTCATGTCTTAATTTGACAAATCTTGCATCCATATTCTAATATATATAGTTCCATATATAAAGCTATCTTTTTGCATCTTTCATTGCATACTTATGAAGAGAAATAGCTACATAATCATAAACAAAAGAAAATTCTTATCCTAAACAAAGATATTCGGGTGTTGTGAAATATTATTTTTTCATTTACGTTAAATTGATGCCAAACAGGTGCGCGTGTTGCTCACAATAAGATATACAGTCAAACCGTCTAAGTGTTCATATGTTCAGGACACTATTTAAAATGGAAAAATCAGTCATTTTATGTTTTGTCCTAAAGAGTGTTAAATTCTGACATAGAAGCCGAGACCTTTTGTACAATTAATGGAAATTAAGGAGATATATATATATATATACTAATCAAGCATACCAATGTCGTTTTTTCCGACGTCGCAAAATGCATAAAACAAGCAATGACGTCAACCAAAATGTTGTATTATTTTCTGCAATTTCATTACATTTGAAGATATGGCTTAGTACTCTGGTAATAACGATGCAAAGGAATTAGTCAAATTACATCTACACAAAACAGGAGAATATGGGAATCTAAGAACTAACTTAATATATCGGATAGGCCATCCAAATCGCTATTACGTGCTTTCACATGTAGTACGTTGTCATCTTTTGTTATAAATTGTGAAACTACCAAAGCGTATTCGCTCACATTAGAGAACTTAAAATTGGAATAGTTTGGTTCACCGAGAACACAAAATAACGAAAATATAGCGTCCGTATCCACAACGAATTCTCTCCATGTGATCTTGAGTTACATTGACCTAGTGTTAAGCATAACGGAGTTATGCCCCCTTATCATTAAACGTTTATGACCTCTCTCTGTCGTCGTTTGACGTCATACAAGAAAATCCATTTTGACATTTATTGCGAGTCATTTTAATGTTAAGCGTATAAACGTTATGCATAAACACATAAACCCAATTCATATACACTTATGTCGTTCAGATATCAAGCTGTATTTTCTTTTCTGCTCACACTTTCCGTAAAGATTCCAAACCAAACAATTCGTAGCACAGTGCTTTTATCGGTGCGCGATAAAAAGCGGAGAAATTTACTGTTTTTAACGCATAACAAAGAATTGGACAACATTTAGCAAGGTCTATTTTTCATACCGCCGAGGTAGTTGCACTTATATTTATACCAACGGATAGGAAATTTAATATTCTACATTTCTCTGTAATTTTATAGCCGTACGTAGATCCAGGACCACGCGAGCGTATTCTCGCACAACGTTCACTTTTCAAACTGTATGAAAATGTGCGTGAAAACAAACTCGGCATCCAGGGCCCTCGTTTCACAAAGCTTCGTAGGCCTAAGATCTCGTAGCTTTTCTCGTAGCATTGGTACCTGCTAAACTGTAACATTGGATTTCCGAATGCTACGAGAAAAGTTACGAGATCTTAGGCCTACGAGAGCTTTGTGGAACGGGGCCCAGGGGGTTATGGTCGGTTAGAAACGTTAACATCTGAAGCCTGTGTGAATCCACACCGACCAGTACCTTCTCTACGCCTCGAACCATCTAGCTCATGTCAAGAAAGGAATCATCTCCACCGTAGTAGGAAGAGCTTACAACGTGTGATGTCCCAAAAACCTTCAAAGTCAATTTCGCTCAACCATACTTTTAAATCGTAGTATTCTAGTTATTTTAAATTTCGGCTAAATCTTCCTACCATCGCCAGCGGTTGAAGGGATGGTGTAAATCCAACTAGAGTCCATGCAGGTAGTAAAAGTAATGTAAGTCCCCATGGTTTCTAGTATTGTGATCTACCTTCAGTTGTTGGCGACCTATAGCCCGTGTTTTATATTGTATTGTCTGCTTTAATTAAATGTTTTAGTTTTCCATTCTAGTTTTATATCCATATCTGTGATACTCCAGATATTTTCCAGTCCGTCGATGACTTGTTATTTACCTACTTGTATCTGTTGTGCATGTCCAACATTTCTCGTCACCATATGGCTGAAATATTGCCGAGGTCACGTTAAATTTTAACTCACTCACTCACTTACAACGTGCTGCCTTACCATACACTCCATGACTTGAATCAAGTCTGCACACAGTATAACCACTACTCTAAACAGCTTTGTGCAACAAACAATGCGCAACAACAAAACCCTTTATCATCAGCCTCCCCTTACTATGTGTTAGTACACAAAGGCAAGAGACTCTGGAAGAAACGGGCAAATATAGATGGAGTATTGAAGAGGATCAACAGCATCCAAAAATACCATGAAAGCAACAGGGAAACCACTAGCCAGCCAGACACAACAAACCACGGGGAACAGTAGACCAGAATCCATGCAGTTGTGGGACAGGTGTTTTGTAAGTGAAACATCCAGACACCCACATGCCCACCAACCCATCCACCCATCCATCCACACGCCCTAACGTTTAGCCATCCACCCATTTACCCACCCATACGACCTACCCATCAAGCCATCTACCCACTGTTCCATCCATTATATCCACCCATCCACATGCCTACTCATCAACCCATCCCCACCATGACATCCATCTGTCCATCTGACCATCCCTCACCATCAATCCACACCAAGCTAACCTCCTCCACCATCCAACCATCCATCCATACACACATACCTTACCCCTCCTCTGCCCCACACCATTCCATCCATCGACCTTCCCACCGAACCAACCTGAACGTTACATGCCACCGAAATGCTCGTGATGATAACAGTGAAGATAAGAGTGATCGTAATACTGATCAGGTGATAACAGTGATACACTGGTGATAACAATGATGATAACAGTGTTGAAAACAATGATGATAACAGTGATGATAACAGTGATACAGGCATGGTAACAATGACGATAACAGTGATGATAACAGTGATACAGGCATGGTAACAATGGTGATAGCATTGAGGAAAACAATGATGATAATAGTGATGAAATCAGTGATGCTAACAGTGATACAGGCATGGTGACAATGATGATAGCAGTGATACATTGATGATAACAATGATGAAAACAGTGGATACAGGGATGCTAAGAGTGATATAGTGATGATAACAATGATACGGGATGATAATAGTGATAATGGGATGATAATAGTGATACAGTTTTTCATAACTGATACAGAGATGATTACAGTGATACAGAGATGATTACAGTGATACAGTGATGATTGTGGTGATACAGAGATGATTACAGTGATACAGAGATGATAACAGTGATACAGAGATGATTACAGTGATACAGAGATGGTTACAGTGATACAGAGATGATTGCAGTGATACAGAGATGATTACAGTGATAGAGAGATGATTACAGTGATACAGGGATGATTACAGTAATACAGAGATGATTGCAGTGATACAGAGATGATTACAGTGATACAGAGATGATTACAGTGATACAGAGATGATTACAGTGAAACAGAGATGATTACAGTGATACAGAGATGATTGCAGTGATACAGAGATGATTACAGTGATACAGGGATGATTACAGTGATACAGGGATGATTGCAGTGATACAGAGATGATTACGGTGATACAGAGATGATTACAGTGATACAGTGATGATTACAGTGATACAGTGATGATTACAGTGATACATTGATGATTGCATTGATACTGTTATGATTACAGTGATACAGGGATGATTGCAGTGATACAGGGATGATTGCAGTGATACACTGGGGAGAACAATGACGAAAAGGGGATGGTAACGATGATGATAGCAGTGATACAGTGATGATAAGAGTTCTGAAAAAAGTGATACAGTGATGCTAGCAGTGATACAGTGATGCTAACAGTGATACACTTTGGATAACAATGACAATAACAGTTGATACAGGGATGGTAACAGTGATACACTGGTGATAACAATGACAATAACAGTGATACAGGGATGTAACAGTGATACAATCTGGTGATAACAATGATGATAACTGATGCGGAAACTATAACGGTGATGATAACAGTGATGATAACAAGTGATACAGGGATGGTACCTATGATGATAACAGTGATGCGGTCATGATAACAGTGGTACACTTTGGATAACAATGACAATAACAGTGATACAGGGATGGTAACAGTGATACACTGGTGATAACAATGACAATAACAGTGATACAGGGATGGTAACAGTGATACACTGGTGATAACAATGATGATAACTGATGCGGAAACCTATAACAGTGATGATAACAGTGATGATAACAGTGATACAGGGATGGTACCTATGATGATAACAGTGATACGGTCATGATAACAGTGGTACACTTTGGATAACAATGACAATAACAGTGATACAGGGATGGTAACAGTGATACACTGGTGATAACAATGACAATAACAGTGATACAGGGATGGTAACAGTGATACACCGGTGATAACAATGATGATAACTGATGCGGAAACTATAAATAGTGATGATAACAGTGATGATAACAGTGATACAGGGATGGTACCTATGATGATAACAGTGATGCGGTCATGATAACAGTGGTACACTTTGGATAACAATGACAATAACAGTGATACAGGGATGGTAACAGTGATACACTGGTGATAACAATGACAATAACAGTGATACAGGGATGGTAACAGTGATACACTGGTGATAACAATGATGATAACTGATGCGGAAACTATAACAGTGATGATAACAGTGATGATAACAGTGATACAGGGATGGTACCTATGATGATAACAGTGATGAGGTCATGATAACAGTGGTACACTTTGGATAACAATGACAATAACAGTGATACAGGGATGGTAACAGTGATACACTGGTGATAACAATGACAATAACAGTGATACAGGGATGGTAACAGTGATACACTGGTGATAACAATGATGATAACTGATGCGGAAACTATAACAGTGATGATAACAGTGATGATAACAGTGATACAGGGATGGTACCTATGATGATAACAGTGATACGGTCATAATAACAGTGATGATACCAGTGATGATAACAGTGATTCAGTGATGATAACAGTGCTAGAAACAATGATGATAAAATTGATGATGCCAGTGATGCAGTGATGATAACAGTGGTACACGGATGGATACAGTGATGATAACAGTGATTCAGTGATGATTACAGTGATACAGCGATGGTAACATGGTTGCTAACAGTGATAAAGGGATGGCAACAGTGATGATAAGTAAGTTGCCTTTATCCCTCAGAACATGAACGAGACGGAAGATCGTTCACACTCAAGTTTTTCAGTTGAGCATTGTCGTTACAAAAACTCAAACTATCCGACTCCGAAGTTATTTGTTCGAGATTACAAAATTCAAACACTCAACAAAGGTATCATCACAAGTTAATAATGATTCATACACACATGCTCATGGTCTAGCCAGAGTCGTACAACCGTCTCTCGAGCTCTTTACAGAGAAGAACACATTTAACCATGCACTAGGGGTTCAAGCAGAGTAAAACAATCCTCACTCACTCGTCCAATACATATGATCTGTGAACGTAGTCGTAAGGGGATGTGTAGGTCCCGGGGTCAGCTGACGACGGGTCCATGTCTCGCCAAGGAAACGATGACAACTGGATAGTTCATCTGCAGCCTCCGCGTCTTCATCGTCTTCGTCTTCATCTGCAGCCTCCGCGTCTTCATCGTCTTCGTCGGAAACAGGACGTGTTTATTTTTCTATTTAGCTTGCTGATAAAGAAACTGTCAACTGTATTCTAAACATATTTTGTTCACACCGAATTAGGAACGGTAACCAGTAAAACTGCTGTGTGGTGTATTCGCTTGGTACGGAAACCAAGTAAGAACACGTCCGTGCCGCGTGTGCTGTGGCATCACCCGTCTGCTCAGAGATGGGCGTGGGCCTGTTCTAAAACCGAAAGCCCAATTTGACGTCGCAGAATTCAATAGTGGTAGCTGGCACTTACACCCCTTCTCTTTTTATTTGTATTGTTGTTGTGCATTTTCACAAAAAAGAACTGTGGATTTATCTCATCATTTTTTAAATATATTGAATTTAACAAAGGTCGTATGTACCGTTGATCTTAGTATTAAAAACGCGTAAGTGACACCTAAAACTCAGTTACGACCTTCTTCTGGTGTTAGGTCTATGATATTGCGATAAAACAAGGCGTTGTAAGTGGTACATCCGACAAAGCAGATAAAACAAGGCGTTGTAAGTGGTACATCCGACAAAGTAGATAAAACAAGGCGTTGTAAGTGGTACATCCGACAAAGTAGATAAAACAAGGCGTTGTAAGTGGTACATCCGGTAAAGTAGATAAAACAAGGCGTTGTAAGTGGTACATCCGGTAAAGTAGATAAAACAAGGCGTTGTAAGTGGTACATCCGGTAAAGTAGATAAAACAAGGCGTTGTAAGTGGTACATCCGGTAAAGTAGATAAAACAAGGCGTTGTAAGTGGTACATCCGGTAAAGTAGATAAAACAAGGCGTTGTAAGTGGTACATCCGACAAAGTAGATAAAACAAGGCGTTGTAAGTGGTACATCCGGTAAAGTAGATAAAACAAGGCGTTGTAAGTGGTACATCCGACAAAGTAGATAAAATAAGGCGTTGTAAGTGGTACATCCGACAAAGTAGATAAAACAAGGCGTTGTAAGTGGTACATCCGGTAAAGTAGATAAAACAAGGCGTTGTAAGTGGTACATCCGGTAAAGTAGATAAAACAAGGCGTTGTAAGTGGTACATCCGGTAAAGTAGATAAAACAAGGCGTTGTAAGTGGTACATCCGGTAAAGTAGATAAAACAAGGCGTTGTAAGTGGTACATCCGGTAAAGTAGATAAAACAAGGCGTTGTAAGTGGTACATCCGGTAAAGTAGATAAAACAAGGCGTTGTAAGTGGTACATCCGGTAAAGTAGATAAAACAAGGCGTTGTATGTGGTACATCCGGTAAAGTAGATAAAACAAGGCGTTGTATGTGGTACATCCGACAAAGTAGATAAAACAAGGCGTTGTAAGTGGTACATCCGACAAAGTAGATAAAACAAGGCGTTGTAAGTGGTACATACGGTAAAGTAGATAAAACAAGGCGTTGTAAGTGGTACATCCGACAAAGTAGATAAAACAAGGCGTTGTAAGTGGTACATCCGACAAAGTAGATATGTCAAATTTGAAGTTCTATAACGTAGAGTATGAACAGGCTCGCTTGCTTGGTTGACACATGTCATCGGTTCCCCATTGCGCAGATCGATACTCATGCTGTTTATCACTGGATTGTCTGGTCCAGACTCGATTTGCTACAGACCGCCGCCATACAGCTAAAATATTGCTGAGTGCGGCGTAAAACTAAACACACTCACTCACTTACTTAAATAACTGAAAAGTAATGCTGTTGGTATGGTTGCTGTTGCACATTTACACAAACATGTGGGATATATTTTGATATTATTGTACATTTTGTGAGGAAAGTTTGATGAATTATAACGTCGTAAGTGTAGGACCATATATCATTTCTGGGTCGTAACTGACACTTTCTTTGTCACCTGATTTGGTATTCATATCACAGTTATTTCATCAATACATTAGCACTAATAATTTCATCTTCTTTGTGAAAGGACAATAGAAATGAATACTACGACATTCTAGGACTCTGGCCTTTGGGACGAATTTAAATATTTTCCTAAAATGGACGTTTTGGTTTTGTGTGATCCAATGTTCAGATGTTAACCACATAGGTGTGTGTTTCACTTCAAACAATTATCTATCTCACCGCTTCCAAGTCCGCCTGTAGGTCGTCGTGATCAGCGTTATTGTAGGCCCGGGAGGGCAGGCACCTCTGTAAAAGATGGAATCACTTCAACGTTCAAACCACCAACATAGCCAAGGTAACCATTAGTATTAGCACTCCTTAAACCTGCAATGCGGCTAATGCTTTGCGACAACACGGGTGTCTATCAAAACGTGTTCATGTAATCATCACCGGATACCAGCACCACTGCCTACTATGATCACTTGATATCATCATTACATAAAAGCATCACTGCATACCATCATCACTACAGACGATCCTCAGTAAATACCAGGATCATTACATACCGCCGTCACTCCATACCACCATCACTCCATACCATCATCACTAAATATCATCATCACTACATACCATCATCACCCCATACCGTCATCATTCCATACCACCATCACTAAATATCATCATCACTCCTCACCATCATCACTACATACCATCATCACGCCATACATCATCATTCCATAAAACCATCACTCCATACAATCATCACTACATACCATCATCACTACATACCACCATCACTCCATACAATCATCACTACATACCATCATCACCCCATACCATCATCACCCCATACCATCATCATTCCATACCGCAATCACTCCATACATAAATCACTACATACCATCATCACTCAATACCGCCATCACTCTATACCATCATCACTACATACCATCATCACTCTATACAACAATCACTCCATACAATCATCACTCCATACAATCATCACCCCATACCATCATCACTCCATACCACCATCACTCCATACAATCATCACTACATACCGCCAACACTCCATACAAAACATCACCCCATACCATCATCATTCCATACCACCATCACTCCATACCATCATCACTACATACCACCATCACTCCATACAATCATCACTACATACCATCATCACTACATACCATCATCACCCCATACCATCATCATTCCATACCGCAATCACTCCATACAATCATCACTACATACCATCATCACTCCATACCGCCATCACTCCATACCATCATCACTACATACCATCATCACTCTATACAACAATCACTCCATACAATCATCACTCCATACAATCATCACCCCATACCATAATCACTCCATACCAC
Source organism: Haliotis rubra (assembly GCF_003918875.1). Lineage (NCBI taxonomy): Eukaryota > Metazoa > Mollusca > Gastropoda > Lepetellida > Haliotidae > Haliotis > Haliotis rubra. The sequence goes on along the minus strand of NW_025764975.1, from coordinate 290,044 downwards.
CATCACTCCATACAATCATCACTACATACCGCCAACACTCCATACAAACATCACCCCATACCATCATCATTCAATACCACCATCACTCCATACCATCATCACTACATACAATCATCACTACATACCATCATCACTCCATACCATCATCACTCCATACAACCATCACTACATACAATCATCACTAAATACCATCATCACTCCATACAATCATCACTCCATACCATCATCACCCCATACCATCATCACTACATACCACCATCACGCCATACAATCATCACTACATACCATCATCACCCCATACCATCATCACCCCATACCATCATCATTCCATACCGCAATCACTACATACAATCATCATTCCATACCATCATCATTCCATTCCACCATCACTCCATACAATCATCACTACATACCACCATCACCCCATACCACCATCACTCCATACAATCATCACTACATACCATCATCACTCCATACAATCATAACCCCATACCATCATCATTCCATACCGCCATCACTCCATACAATCATCACTACATACCATATCACACCCCATACCATCACTACATACCATCATCACTCCATACAATCATCACTACATACCATCATCACCCCATACCATCATCACTCCATACCATCATCATTCCATACCACCATCACTACATACCATCATCACTACATACAATCATCACTACATACCATCATCACTCCATACCATCATCACTCCATACAATCATCACTACATACCATCATCACTCCATACCATCATCCTCCATACAAACTATCACTCCATACAATCATCACTACATACCATCATCACTCCATACCACCATCATCCATATCAATCATCACTACATACCATCATCACTACATACCATCATCACTCCATACCATCATCACTACATACCATCATCACTCCATACCATCATCACTACATACCATCATCACCCCATACCATCATCACCCCATACCATCATCACTCCATACCATCATCACTACATACCATCATCACTACATACATCTATCATCACTCTCCATACCATCATCACTCCATACAACCATCACTCCATACAATCATCACTACATACCATCATCAATATACCATCATCACTTCCATACAATCATCACTACATACAATCATCACTACATACCATCATCACTTCCATACCATCATCACTACATACCATCATCACTCCATACAATCATCACTCCATACCATCATCACCACATACAATCATCACCCCATACCATCATCACCCCATACCATCATCATTCCATACCGCAATCACTACATACAATCATCATTCCATACCATCGTCATTCCATTCCACCATCACTCCATACCATCACTACATACATCACTCCATACCATCATCACCCCCATACCATCATCATCACCCACATACCATCATCACCCCATACCACCATCACTCCATACAATCATCACTACATACCATCATCACTCCATACAATCATAACCCCATACCATCATCACTCCATACAATCATCACTACATACCACCATCACCCCATACAATCATCACTACATATCACCATCACTCCATACAATCATCACTACATACCATCATCACCCCATACCATCATCACTACATACCATCATCACCCCATCCCATCATCATTCCATACCACCATCACTCCATACCATCATCATTCCATACCACCATCACTCCATACAATCATCACTAAATACCATCATCACCCCGTACCTACCATTACACTACGTACCATCATCACTAAATACCATCATCACTACATACCATCATCACTAAATACCATCATCACTACATACAATCATCACTACATACCATCATCACTAAATATCATCATCACTACATACCATCATCACTACATACCATCATCACTAAATACCATCATCACTACATACAGTCATCACTGCATACCATCATCACTACATACCATCATCACTAAATACCATCATCACTACATACAATCATCACTACATACCATCATCACTACAAGCTATCAACACTAAATACCAGGATCACTACATACCGTCATCACTACATGCCATCATCACTAAATATCATCATCACTCCATACCGTCATCAGTACATACCAGCATTACTACAAAGTAGCACCACTGCATGCCATCATCACTAAATACCATCATCACTCCATACCGTCATCAGTGCATACCATCATTACTACAAACCGTCATCTCCTGAAAGTGCTGTAAAATTATTGTTCTCCTGAGAGTATTCAGCTGGATATATAAATTTTAATCAGTATTATTTGATACATCTAATCACTTGCATATTGCAACACTACGCTCCTTCTAATCCTTGCAAACACGTCGTGCAGCGTGCTCTGACAAACGGAAATCTGGAAATCGGCCGCTAGAAAAGTTTGGCGGTCTGGTGCAGACTTGATATTATATCAATCACATTGTACGTTACAAAAATACACTTAATAACCGCAAAGAACACATAACAGGTGTAACCAGTGAACCAGATGAATTGTGAATCATTGTACGACCTCTTCAAACAGGGTCAGTCTGTGACGTCTTAGTTGACGACATGCTGCCTAAACCTCGACATAACATATAGAAATACAATTTTTTTAAAACTTTAGAATTAACTTTAATTTGTAAATACCATTTCCCTAAGAAACAAGGAATTGGAATTCAGTGTAACCATAGTTGTTTGTTGTATCTCTTTTCACTTTCACACGAGAAAATTCGGTCATTGTCTGAATTGGTTAATGTGACTCATGTTTATACACTACCGACAGAAAATAAGGGAACTGATGAAATGACAGAGAATGTGTAATTGCTCTAAATGTCGACAAAATCAAATTCAGGCGTGAAGTTCAATATCTGGTGTGTCCACCATGTTGGGCGACACGTACACGACACCTTGATGGGATACTGTTGATTAACCTCCGGATGGTTGCACGTGGTATTGTCGGCCATTCCGCCTGAAGAGCGACAAGCTGGGCCAGGCTGGGGGGTGCGGGGTCCCCGACGTCTACCACCGGCCGAGAACCTTCCACAGATGCTCAATTGGGGACTTAGAGGGCCAGTACAATGTCTCTCATCGGAGATAAGCGTGACGACTTGGGCACGCTGGGGTCTGGCATTATCATCTTGGAATTCAAAATTCCTGCCAATAATTCTAGCCAGTGGAGCCACGACAGGGCGCAAAATTTCGTCAACATATCGCTGACTGACCAGTCTAGTGTCCATTAACGATGACCAGATCCGATGGCCAGACACTACCGCCCCCATACCGATTATGGTCAATAATTGCCGCTCTGGCATACCGCTCACCGCTATGGCGCCAACAACGTTTTCTGCCATCTGTGACTCGGAGGCAAAACCTGGACTCATCCGAGAACATAGTGTAACGCCAATGGCGCAAAGTCCGTCCCTGATGCTGCCAAGCCGTCAGGCCGCCTTGCTTTCAGACGGGCTTGATAAAGTCGGTTCTTAACGGTCGATACTGAAGTTCGTCGTCCAGTTATTGTACGGAATTCCCTATTGATATCAGGTGCTGATTTGAACCTATTGCGTAGGGCCATTAATGTATAGAGACGATCCTGTCTAGGTGTCGTCGATTTTGGTCTACCACGCCCAGATCCCTTTGCAACCCCACCCGTTTGACTGTACTTGTCCCACAGGCGTGAAATTACACTTTTTGATTTACCCAACATTCGGGCAACTTGGCACAGTGGTGTTTAACATCATCTGTCATACTCTAGGTATCTTACAGTCCTTTGATGACTGGATTTTTAACATGTTGTGTATATTACGTGTGTAAAACATTTCTCGACACGTTGAGGCTGAAATATTGCCTAAGTTACGTTACATTTTAACTCATTCACTCACTCACTTACTCACTCACTCACTCACTCACTCACTCACTCACTCACTCACTCACTCACAAACCGTCTACTAACCGCCATCACTACAAACCAGCATCACTCCATACCATCATCACTATAAACCTTTGTCATTAAAAACATCAGTACATACCATCTTCACCAAATGCAATCATCACCAAATACCATCATCATAGTGTTGTCGATGTATGTATTGTATTGGGGCAGCAATAGCAAATGATATATTTAGGATTACATTATTAGTAAATTCTAGTACATTGGCGAGTTGAGCAAGCCACCTAAAGGCACCTGAAAGTCATGAAACCAAGTGGGCGAGCTGACATACTCCGCGACGAGAGGTGAAGAAATGGTAGGTTTACGTCTTAGTTATATGTTTGCTCAAAACAGAGATTTCTTTTCTTTCTTGGACATTTTCCAGGTCGACGAGGCTCACGTGGAAAGTTGCAGACTCCGATTGCACTGCCAATTGCACAGTGACAGAAAGTATGATATTATAACCTGGGCCACTGTCTTCTATACTCGCTGAGGTAACTGCTAACAAACGATTCTGTACTTTTGGGAGGGTGTGCTAGTGCTAACTTGTGTTTACCACAAGGGCTGTCAAGTATTGGTGCAGGCTACTGTATTTGGATGATAACAGTAGCCTGCGCCACCATCATTGGATCCAGAACAATGTCATCACGTTTACCAGATAACTGCTCTATTTTTACAGTCGAATCAATACAGAATTAACAGTACAGAACTACATCAGTAATCAATCCGAATATAAACACTTAATAACATTTTCAGATTCTGTATCCTGTCTCCAGGCAATTAAAAACCAGTCCTGTAAGGATCCACTTTTAATCGAAATTACTGATTTAGTAAACGTTTGTGCTACTGGGCAGCGCGACATCCTCTTCTGTTGGTTACCTAACCACATTGGAATGACTGGTAGTACAATGGCTGATACTGAAGCAGAACCAGCGCTCAACAAATCTGTGACACCACCTCTTATACCGTACAGCGATTATAAACCCGTCATTGGATGTCATGCCTGTGATCTAATGCAAAAGAAGCGGGACACCCAGGTGGGTACCAATAAATTACATCAAATTGATCCACCATTCTGCGTCACTTGTGATGAAAGAATTACAATCAAGCATGTCTTGCTTGACTGTGTTGATTTTCTATCACAAGGGATAAGTATTTCAAAGTTTCAAACTTTATAGTGTCAGTCCATATTTTGTTATTGGTTTTGTAAAAGAAATGATGAGAATGTATATTGTAAATAGTAACTCTATATTTTAATTTGGAAGAAGAAATCAATATCTTGTTAGCGGCAGTACCTTCAGAGGGTGTAAAATAATTGTCCTTCTGCGAGGGTACTTAAGCCCCATGACATTGAAAGTATTTTATATCCTCCGTGGTTTTAATAGCAGCATTTCTGCTAGTTTTTTAATTGTTTGGCTGGATTGTCTGATAATCGCCGGTAGCCAAAGAAAGGGTGTAAACCCAGATAGGGTGCCATGCAGGAAGTAGAACTACTGAGTGGCCCCCACGTTCCCCAGTATGGTGCCCTTACTTTAGATGCTGGTGATCTTGAGATCAGTTTTAGAATGTATTGTTACAGTTTAATGCTTACGTACTAGTTTTAGACCTATATCTGTGATAATCTAGCTATTTTACAGTTCTTTGTTGACAAGTGTTTACTTTGAAATGTATTATTAGTGTTTTAACTTGTTTTGTCACGATTTGGCTGAAATATTGCTGATGTGACTTTAAATATTAATTCACTCACTCACTCACTATTTACAACCATCACTATATATCAGCATCACTACATGCCCAACCGACCATATATACATTATTTATTATATATTACGATTATTTCACAACTATAGTTAACTTAAAGTTCCACAAACATCACAAATTTTTCAGTCGGACAAAATTATTTTAAAGTGCTGTCGATTTATGGTATCGGGGGAGTGTTAATACAGTACTAGCAAATGATACATCTGGGATTACATTCCTAGCAAAGCATAAATTCATGTACTTTTGGTAGTACACTGACAAAAACGGATAATTTATGTCTTTGTGTACAGTTTGGCATTGTTTTGTTTCTTTCTTGGACATTTTCCAGTTCGATCACACTGACGTGAAATGTTGCACATGAGCAATGCCAGTTTCTCTGCTATTTATACCCTGGGTCACTGTGACCTATATACACCGAGCTAACGGTTTGTCGTGTTGTTTATCACTGAGTGTGTATCAATATATAAAGCACAGATTTTGACCTGTGGAAACTGACAGATTTGTCAGAGAGGTGTCAGCAGTCTGTGCTCCTCTTCACAAGGTCCGCTTCTAAGTAGTTTTACTTCAGACAAGTTAGAAAGTTTTATCAAATCAATGGCAGGACAATTCAAACACGGCAATTTCAAACGAGAAATTTGTTCCCAATGCTGATACAGACACACACAACTTCTTGTGAACATAACTGAGTGCTGTTAGTAACTAACCACAATTGGTGTCTCTGAACTGAATAGATTCCAGAAATGGCAGGGCAGTGATTTGTTTCTGAAGAACAAAGTACCTGTCATGCCACACGTTTATACAGCTATGCCGCACTTTGTTTACGCGGGCATAAACAAAACCAGGTCGTCAAGATCATTTTCTGAATTCAAAGAAATATTTATATACGTTCATGATCATAGAATTATTTCTTAGCAAGAAAAGAAACAATATATTATGATTACTGAGTTGAACATGGATCACACATCTGTGGAAATACTTTCAACATTTGCAAGAGGGTTTGGTTGTAATAATGAATATGTTTTGAAGCAACAGTAAAATGATGGTCAGTGTTGAGTAGTGTAGTACTAGTTGATCTGATTTACTAATGTCTGGGATGTCATGTCTAACAGTTTAGCTGATCGGTAATATATTCTGACTGAGAAATATTTAACATGCATCTAAAACAAAGTTACGTAAACGTTGTTGACACTTTGATGGATGCAATCACTTTGTTGACACTACAAGAGTTTCAGAATGAATATTAAATCGTCCCATAGTCTTCCTCGAATGATGACCCTCCAACAGTTAAAGAGGAGCTGTTACACTCCCACAGTTAAAGAAAAGCGGTTACGCTCCCACAGTTAAAGAAGAGCGGTTACCATCTCACAGTTAAAGAAGAGTGGTAACCCTCAGACAGTTAAAGAAGAGAGGTGACCCTCCCACAGTTAAAGAAGTGAGGTGCCCCTCCCACAATTAAAGAAGAGTGGTGACCCTCCCATAGTTAAAGATGAGCAGTGACCCTCCCACAGTTCAAGAAGTGAGGTGATCCTCCCACAGTTAAAGAAGACCGGTGACCCTCCCACGGTTAAAGAAGAGAGGTGACCCTCTCACAGTTAAAGAAGAGAGGTGATCCTCTCGCAGTTAAAGAAGAGCGGTGATCTTCCCACAGTTAAAGAAGAGAGGTGATCCTCCCACAGTTAAAGAAGTGAGTGATCTTCCCACAGTTAAAGAAGTGAGGTGATCCTCCCACAGTTAAAGAAGAGAGGTGATCCTCCCACAGTTAAAGAAGAGAGGTAACCCTCCAACAGTTAAAGAAGTGAGGTGATCCTCTCACAGTTAAAGAAGAGAGGTGATCATCTCACAGTTAAAGAAGAGAGTTGATCCTCTCACAGTTAAAGAAGAGAGGTGACCCTCCCACAGTTAAAGAAGAGAGGTGATCCGCTCACAGTTAAAGAAGAGAGGTGATCCTCCCACAGTTAAAGAAGAGAGGTGATTTTCCCACAGTTAAAGGAGAGAGGTGATCCTCTCACAGTTAAAAGAAGAGAGGTGATCTTCCCACAGTTAAAGAAGAGAGGTAACCCTCCCACAGTTAAGGAAGAGAGGTGATCCTCCCACAGTTAAAGAAGAGAGTTGATCTTCCCACAGTTAAAGAAGAGACGTGATCCTCCCACAGTTAAAGAAGAGAGGTGATCTTCCCACAGTTAAAGAAGAGAGGTGATCCTCCCACAGTTAAAGAAGAGAGGTGATCTTCCCACTGTTAAAGAAGAGAGGTGATCCTCCCACAGTTTAAGAAGAGAGGTGACCCTCTCACAGTTAAAGAAGAGAGGTGATCCTCTCACCGTTAAAGAAGAGAGGTGATCCTCCCACAGTTAAAGAAGAGAGGTGATCCTCCAACAGTTAAAGAAGAGAGGTGATCCTCCCACAGTTAAAGAAGAGCGGTGACCCTCTCACAGTTAAAGAAGAGAGGTGACCCTCCCACAGTTAAAGAAGAGAGGTGATCCTCCCACAGTTAAAGAAGAGAGGTGATCCTCCCACAGTTAAAGAAGAGCGGTGACCCTCCCACAGTTAAAGAAGAGAGGTGACCCTCCCACAGTTAAAGAAGTGTGGTGATCCTCCCACAGTTAAAGAAGAGAGGTGATCCTCCCACAGTTAAAGAAGAGCGGTGACCCTCCCACAGTTAAAGAAGTGTGGTGATCCTCTCACCGTTAAAGAAGAGATGTGATCATCTCACAGTTAAAGAAGAGAGGTGATCCTCCCACAGTTAAAGAAGAGCGGTGATCCTCCCACAGTTAAAGAAGAGTGGTGATCCTCCCACAGTTAAAGAAGAGAGTGATCTTCCCACAGTTAAAGAAGAGCGGTGACCCTCCCACAGTTAAAGAAGAGAGGTGATCCTCCCACAGTTAAAGAAGAGAGGTGATCCTCTCACAGTTAAAGAAGAGAGGTGATCCTCCCACAGTTAAAGAAGAGAGGTGATCCTCTCACAGTTAAAGAAGAGAGGTGACCCTCCCACAGTTAAAGAAGAGAGGTGATCCTCTCACAGTTAAAGAAGAGAGGTGATCTTCCCACAGTTAAAGAAGAGAGGTGATCCTCTAACAGTTAAAGAAGAGAGGTGATCCTCCCACAGTTAAAGGAGAGAGGTGATCCTCTCACAGTTAAAGAAGAGAGGTGATCTTCCCACAGTTAAAGAAGAGAGGTAACCCTCCCACAGTTAAGGAAGAGAGGTGATCCTCCCACAGTTAAAGAAGAGAGTTGATCTTCCCACAGTTAAAGAAGAGACGTGATCCTCCCACAGTTAAAGAAGAGAGGTGATCTTCCCACAGTTAAAGAAGAGAGGTGATCCTCCCACAGTTAAAGAAGAGAGGTGATCTTCCCACTGTTAAAGAAGAAAGGTGATCCTCCCACAGTTAAAGAAGAGAGGTGATCCTCTCACAGTTAAAGAAGAGGTGATCCTCTTCACACCGTTAAAGAAGAGAGGTGATCCTCCCACAGTTAAAGAAGAGAGGTGATCCTCCCACAGTTAAAGAAGAGAGGTGATCCTCCCACAGTTAAAGAAGAGCGGTGACCCTCTCACAGTTAAAGAAGAGAGGTGATCCTCCCACAGTTAAAGAAGAGAGGTGATCCTCCCACAGTTAAAGAAGAGCGGTGACCCCCCCACAGTTAAAGAAGAGAGGTGACCCTCCCACAGTTAAAGAAGTGTGGTGATCCTCCCACAGTTAAAGAAGAGAGGTGATCCTCCCACAGTTAAAGAAGAGCGGTGACCCTCCCACAGTTAAAGAAGTGTGGTGATCCTCTCACAGTTAAAGAAGAGATGTGATCATCTCACAGTTAAAGAAGAGAGGTGATCTTCCCACAGTTAAAGAAGAGCGGTGACCCTCCCACAGTTAAAGAAGTGTGGTGATCCTCTCACAGTTAAAGAAGAGATGTGATCATCTCACAGTTAAAGAAGTGAGGTGACCCTCCCACAGTTAAAGAAGAGAGGTGATCCTCTCACAGTTAAAGAAGAGAGGTGATCCTCCCACAGTTAAAGAAGAGAGGTGATTTTCCCACAGTTAAAGGAGAGAGGTGATCCTCTCACAGTTAAAAGAAGAGAGGTGATCTTCCCACAGTTAAAGAAGAGAGGTAACCCTCCCACAGTTAAGGAAGAGAGGTGATCCTCCCACAGTTAAAGAAGAGAGTTGATCTTCCCACAGTTAAAGAAGAGACGTGATCCTCCCACAGTTAAAGAAGAGAGGTGATCTTCCCACAGTTAAAGAAGAGAGGTGATCCTCCCACAGTTAAAGAAGAGAGGTGATCTTCCCACTGTTAAAGAAGAGAGGTGATCCTCCCACAGTTAAAGAAGAGAGGTGATCCTCACAGTTAAAGAAGAGAGGTGATCCTCTCACAGTTAAAGAAGAGAGGTGATCCTCCCACAGTTAAAGAAGAGAGGTGATCCTCCCACAGTTAAAGAAGAGAGGTGATCCTCCCACAGTTAAAGAAGAGCGGTGACCCTCTCACAGTTAAAGAAGAGAGGTGATCCTCCCACAGTTAAAGAAGAGAGGTGATCCTCCCACAGTTAAAGAAGAGAGGTGATCCTCCCACAGTTAAAGAAGAGCGGTGACCCTCCCACAGTTAAAGAAGAGAGGTGACCCTCCCACAGTTAAAGAAGAGTGGTGATCCTCCCACAGTTAAAGAAGAGAGGTGATCCTCCCACAGTTAAAGAAGAGCGGTGACCCTCCCACAGTTAAAGAAGTGTGGTGATCCTCTCACAGTTAAAGAAGAGATGTGATCATCTCACAGTTAAAGAAGAGAGGTGATCCTCCCACAGTTAAAGAAGAGAGGTGATCCTCCCACAGTTAAAGAAGAGTGGTGATCCTCCCACAGTTAAAGAAGAGAGTGATCTTCCCACAGTTAAAGAAGAGCGGTAACCCTCCCACAGTTAAAGAAGAGAGGTGATCCTCCCACAGTTAAAGAAGAGAGGTGATCCTCTCACAGTTAAAGAAGAGAGGTGATCCTCCCACAGTTAAAGAAGAGAGGTGATCCTCCCACAGTTAAAGAAGAGAGGTGATCCTCCCACAGTTAAAGAAGAGAGGTGATCCTCTCACAGTTAAAGAAGAGAGGTGATCTTCCCACAGTTAAAGAAGAGAGGTGATCCTCTAACAGTTAAAGAAGAGAGGTGATCCTCCCACAGTTAAAGAAGAGAGGTGATCCTCTCACAGTTAAAGAAGAGAGGTGATCTTCCCACAGTTAAAGAAGAGAGGTAACCCTCCCACAGTTAAGGAAGAGAGGTGATCCTCCCACAGTTAAAGAAGAGAGTTGATCTTCCCACAGTTAAAGAAGAGACGTGATCCTCCCACAGTTAAAGAAGAGAGGTGATCTTCCCACAGTTAAAGAAGAGAGGTGATCCTCCCACAGTTAAAGAAGAGGGTGATCTTCCCACTGTTAAAGAAGAGAGGTGATCCTCCCACAGTTAAAGAAGAGAGGTGATCCTCTCACAGTTAAAGAAGAGAGGTGATCCTCTCACCCAAGTTAAAGAAGAGAGGTGATCCTCCCACAGTTAAAGAAGAGAGGGTGATCCTCCCACAGTTAAAGAAGAGAGGTGATCCTCCCACAGTTAAAGAAGTGCGGTGATCCTCTCACAGTTAAAGAAGAGATGTGATCATCTCACAGTTAAAGAAGTGAGGTGACCCTCCCACAGTTAAAGAAGAGAGGTGATCCTCCCACAGTTAAAGAAGAGAGGTGATCCTCCCACAGTTAAAGAAGAGTGGTGATCCTCCCACAGTTAAAGAAGAGAGTGATCTTCCCACAGTTAAAGAAGAGCGGTAACCCTCACACAGTTAAAGAAGAGAGGTGATCCTCTCACAGTTAAAGAAGAGAGGTGATCCTCCCACAGTTAAAGAAGAGAGGTGATCTTCCCACAGTTAAAGAAGAGAGGTGATCCTCTCACAGTTAAAGAAGAGAGGTGATCCTCCCACAGTTAAAGAAGAGAGGTGATCCTCCCACAGTTAAAGAAGAGAGGTGATCTTCCCACAGTTAAAGAAGAGCGGTGACCCTCTCACAGTTAAAGAAGAGAGGTGACCCTCCCACAGTTAAAGAAGAGATGCGATCATCTCACAGTTAAAGAAGAGAGGTGATCCTCCAACAGTTAAAGAAGAGCGGTGACCCTCCCACAGTTAAAGAAGTGAGGTGATCCTCTCACAGTTAAAGAAGAGAGGTGATCCTCCCACAGTTAAAGAAGAGAGGTGATCCTCTCACAGTTATAGAAGTGAGGTGATCCTCCCACAGTTAAAGAAGTGCGGTGATCCTCTCACAGTTAAAGAAGAGATGTGATCATCTCACAGTTAAAGAAGAGAGGTGATCCTCCCACAGTTAAAGAAGACCGGTAACCCTCCCACAGTCAAAGAAGTGAGGTGATCCTCCCACAGTTAAAGAAGAGAGGTGATCCTCCCACAGTTAAAGAAGAGAGGTGATCCTCCCACAGTTAAAGAAGAGAGTGATCTTCCCACAGTTAAAGAAGAGAGGTGATCCTCCCACAGTTAAAGAAGAGAGGTGATCTTCCCACAGTTAAAGAAGAGCGGTAACCCTCCAACAGTTAAGGAAGTGAGGTGATCCTCCCACAGTTAAAGAAGAGAGGTGATCCTCCCACAGTTAAAGAAGAGAGGTGATCCTCCCACAGTTAAAGAAGAGACGTGATCCTCCCACAGTTAAAGAAGAGAGGTTATCTTCCAACAGTTAAAGAAGAGAGGTGATCCTCCCACAGTTAAAGAAGAGAGGTGATCTTCCCACAGTTAAAGAAGAGAGTTGATCTTCCCACAGTTAAAGAAGACTGGTCATCTTCTCACAGTTAAAGAAGAGAGGTGATCCTCCCACAATTAAAGAAGAGAGGTGATCCTCCCACAGTTAAAGAAGAGCGGTGACCCTCCCACAGTTAAAGAAGAGAGGTGATCCTCCCACAGTTAAAGAAGAGGTGATCCTCCCACAGTTAAAGAAGAGCGGTAACCCTCCAACAGTTAAGTGAGGTGATCCTCCACAGTTAAAGAAGAGAGGTGATCCTCCCACAGTTAAAGAAGAGAGGTGATCCTCCCACAGTTAAAGAAGAGAGGTGATCCTCCCACAGTTAAAGAAGAGAGGTTATCTTCCAACAGTTAAAGAAGAGAGGTGATCCTCCCACAGTTAAAGAAGAGAGGTGATCATCCCACAGTTAAAGAAGAGAGTTGATCTTCCCACAGTTAAAGAAGACTGGTCATCTTCTCACAGTTAAAGAAGAGGTGATCCTCCCACAGTTAAAGAAGAGGTGATCCTCCCATAGTTAAAGAAGAGCGGTGACCCTCCCACAGTTAAAGAAGAGCGGTGACCCTCCCACAGTTAAAGAAGTGTGGTGATCCTGCCACAGTTATAGAAGAGAGGTGATCCTCCCACAGTTAAAGAAGAGCGGTGACCCTCCCACAGTTAAAGAAGTGTGGTGATCCTCTCACAGTTAAAGAAGAGAGGTTATCATCTCACAGTTAAAGAAGAGAGGTGATCCTCCCACAGTTAAAGAAGTGAGGTGATCCTCCCACAGTTAAAGAAGAGCGGTAACCCTCCCACAGTTAAAGAAGTGAGGTGATCCTCCCACAGTTAAAGAAGAGCGGTAACCCTCCCACAGTTAAAGAAGAGAGGTGATCCTCTCACAGTTAAAGAAGTGAGGTGATCCTCCCACAGTTAAAGAATTGAGGTGATCCTCCCACAGTTAAGAAAGAGCTGTTACCCTTCCACAGTACAACAGGATTTGAACAAAATCTTTTGGCACAAATTCCCGGGAAATCTTACACCACGTTCTTAACTATCTTCATCTACATATAACATTAGATTATGTCATGGCTGACATAAAGTTTATTCTCAAACTCAAAATGTTAGTTACAAGACTACGCCGTCACTCAGAACCAGTTTAAAATCGAATTCATTTCTCGAAGCGTGGGTGAGTGAGTTTAGCTTTATGTCTGCTTAGTGATATTCAAGCTATATGTTCGAAGTATGTAAATAATCGAGTCTGGGCCAGATAATCCAGTGATCAACAGCATGAGCATCGATCTAAGCAATTGGGATACCAACAAACGTATATGGAATTTGACTTTACGATAGATTGATCCTGGTGTGACATATGTACATGACAGGGAATTGCGGCGCTATCTGGTGCCGTTACAGAGTCCTGTGATAGGCATTCGGAAAAGGTCATTCCTTAAGGCTTGTATGTTTATTTGGTGTGTCATAAATATTTTTCATTGTGTGAGTTCCGGGTGGATATCTGTCAACTTTTGCAGGTAAATTTGAAGTCACAACAATGCACATGGTTTCGATTCAATTATCCGACAACTTTTTTACTAATTACATCACGCCATATATGCTATGTTTTAAACATTCATTTAGTTAAAGTTAACATGCAGGTCTATGTAGAATTATGTCTTGTCCAGATACTAAATAACCGTTTGCTTTAAACAGTACGGTGTACTGCACGGCTTAAATTATTTTCAGAAATGGATGTTGAGGCCCAGCACAAGTCTTGTCTTTCCATAAATTCGCCACAAGTTGTCACAAGTGCCCCTATTAAAGCTAAACCTACGTCACTGCGATGGATGCGGGTGAAGCTTCAAAACTAAGAATGGCTTGAAACTTCAGTCCCGACAGCATCCACAAGATCATACTGGGATTCGAACGTGTTGTATGTAATAGTAACAAATTCAATCAACTGTGGAGTTACAAATTTCATGTAAATCAACATCATTGTTTTAAGACCAGAGAAGTGTCCAGGTTGTAAGAAAGATCTTGCGCGTCATCACAAGAACTGTTCGAGTAAGGATGATACCAGGTAACTGATGTCTGTCAGAGTGCCGCGGCAATGGATTACATTTATGGACACAAGAGATGCTACCACTATGGTAGACTGTACAGGTGCCAATGTTCGGGCAGTGTTTGAACTGGCAGAATATTTTGACAGAAAATCTTATAAATAACAACCTATGATTATGTCACAAAATACCAAAATATTGCAAATATTGAATAATTTTCTCGATTTTGACCTCCGTGCAGGTTTGTACATCGATAAACCAGAACATAAATTTTGAATGCAAAAATTCGCATGTTTTGGACAATTTCACAGGTTCGATCCGTTGTTTTATTTCCATTCATCTTTAGAATTAAAATATTCGTTGAAATGATTCTGGATGTCACCGTCACACATTGAATATTAGACAATGAAGAATAATTTCACATAAACACACTCGAATATTTCTGATAACAAATAAATTCAGTGACAAAAGCATGGCCATTAGGATATGCACAGTCACAATTGTTTTAAAGTTTCGTTGTAATCGCTAATGGATCATTTATAATTATTGAGCAAGAATAGCCAAATAGTATAGAAGTATTATGAAAAAACCTTATGAAAAAAATTATCAAAAGTAGAATTTCAATATATTAGAAATTTGGGGAAGTTTGCCCTAAGTGTGTTGTGTACTTGATTGTCATGGTTAACGTGCCAGTTGTAGAGAATCATGTATAGAAAATAATTAGAAGATAAAGCTACTCTGTTTTCAATTTTGCGGTCCTTTATCGTTGATTTCGCTTTTTACTTCAAAAACACCAAAGATGCTGCCGAGATAGAAATTGCCGATGTCCGACATGTTTGTTACAAACAAAAGGGTCAACGAGTTCGCTGTATTCATACGCGGTGAATCAGTCACTTTAATTAGCGGTCCTTAAACTGTCATTTAAGTACGGTTTTGATGAGCTCTCAGCCAATCAGAATTGAGTATCACACATTGTCGTGCTAGAATGGTTTCATAATATTGCTGTTCAGATACTTTGCAATACAATTGATTACATCTTATATTCAGTGAAGTGACGTACATCACTTTAGTTGTGTAACTGGTTGTTACGTTAATGTGGGTTTTCAGTTGCTCCAGTGTTGGAATAATGTTTGGCTATTTCTCAGTCTGAATACTGCTTGGTATTAAATAGTTTGTTGATTTCCTTTATCAGTGAATCATCGTCATATTCAACCTCATTTGTACCATCAGTGTTAGGAATAACTGAAACGTTGTTGATTCATAACTGAGAGATTCGTCAGACAATGTTTCGTGTGAAGTACACGGTGCTTCCACAGGTGGAATATCTCAAGATTTTACAGTGAGCAACTCGAGATCAGGAATACATGTCTGATATATGATATGATACATAATAGCCTCAAAGTCCGAAACAAGAGTACAATCGAGATCAGGAATACATGTCTGATATATGACATGATAAATAATAGTCTCAAAGTCCGAAACAAGAGTACAATCGTAGAAATGGAAAGTCGCCATCAGTAATAGAAGAAATGTAGTGTGCATTTAGCAAACACACTGTAGTAGGGATTTTCTTAAAATATATGGCAACATTATCATACAACTCCCCGTACAGTGCCATATAAATTTTCTGCAACTCCCCGTACAGTACCGGTGCAACAACCAGTGAGGCGTACAGTCGATATTTTGCCATGTTTCTCGCTGAATGTAAAGAAATAAACATTAAAACTTCACACAGGACTTTGAATAAGACTTATTTTGTTGTAAAAGTGAACAAAAGCATCGTGTGGTCATCACTTGTGTAATAGCAAGAGTAAAACAAGCTTTTTCGCGATCGCTACGTTAGCTTCAGTCGGCGTGCCTCTTGAAATAGACATTTACGACAAGAATAGAAACATTATGATGATTATCTGGTTCCAAATATGTGGAGAAAGACGTTATATTGTCATATTTAAAATGTTACATTTATTAAAGGTGTAGAATACGTTAAACTAACCGAGAACTTGAAGCCTGGGTTGTCCCTGGAAAACTGTACAGAGGAAAATGGGTTGTTGCAGAGGTGCAACATCTGGTTTTCACGTACAGTCGAATACCCCCTGTGAACCAGAAACGTGAAAACTTGCGTTCCTAAACGAATCTGCGGATGCCCAGTGGGGGTTGTAAGAAATCTGGGATGCGGTTACCAATGGGAAAAGGTGAAAGACTTATCATTCCCCATGCTGGCTGTGTTTTCACCCAGGCTGTAACCTCGCCACAAAGACCAAATACAGCAGGGACTACCAAACAGAAATGTAACGACAAGATATTTCTGCTGTGGGTGAAAAAATACTAGACCCTACTTTACTTGCCAAGTCTTTATCATCACAGGCAATGCAGTGAGGGGGAGAGTGAGGCAGAGTGGGGGAGAGAATTGTTGTTATGTTGTGATGGACATCATAAATCCAGAGTGATTGTTGACCTACGTTATGCCATGTTGACCAGTATAAGCATTTATTTCAAGCAGCAATCGGTTGTTAGGGTGCAGCATCTCCGTCTGTGAAGTAACATGTGAATGGTAACACGTTTATGGCATGGTTATATTCTTTTCCACACAGTTGATTGTGACGGCTGTGTATTTTATGGACGCTCTGCATTGTACGGAAGACTTTTAGGTCCATTCGGGTTTTATCGGTCTCGGTCTGTTCACTGGTCTTGAGGGGTACATGGGCTGATGTACCCTCGATATTTTTTATGTTCCCTGTACCGAACACTTCAATAGTAATTTTGAACTGTTTGAAGCACGGGTCATAGTATGGAGTACCAGACGACAAGACGACATGAAAAACAAATTTAGAGATATCTCCGTTCCATCGATTTGCATTCGCAAAACATCGTACACCATACGAGATTCAATGTTATTCGAGATAAAGATTTACTACTACGACGTACCAAATGAGTTCGGCATTCCCAGCTGGGTACATTGAAAATAATAGAAGAGCGCTCAGCTATCAGAAAAACGTCATTTATGTGTGAGGCAAAATAAAATTATACAGTTAAAATTTCAAGATGCACATCAAGATGAATTTCCAAGACAATGATCTAGAGACCTCAAGAAGAAAATCTGAAGTGTCAGGACCATTGTCTTGAAATTTCAAAATGATGTGTTGAAAATTTTAAGTTGCCATTTTGAAATTGCAACATAACAAGTTAATATTTCAAGAAAAACAAACAATTGAGTTTTTTTACTAAGGACAGGCTCAGACAGCGAGAGGGAGAGGGGGAAAGGGGAGAAGGGGAAGGGAGAGAGGGGGGGTGATTGGAGAGGGAGGGCAGAGAGGATAGAGAGAGGGAGAGGGGAGAGGGAGAAAGAGAGATACGGGGGGAGGGGGAGACAGAGAGACATAGGGGAGGAGGTATAATCTAATGACAGTTGTGTTACGATCCATGCGAGTATGATTCCATCATCCATGTGAGCAAGTTTAACAGTGACCGAGGTCATAAATATCATAGTTACTGCCATTACGCAGTTGGTAGCGGAATAGGAGCCTGCAACATTCCACGGGCGCGTGATGCTCCTGGAAATTGTCCAAGAAAGTCTACCAAGCGCTGTTTTGAGCGAGAATGTAAACAAATACGTACATCTGCCATTTTTTCACCTCGGAGTGTGCCAGATCGCTCACTCTTCTTTAAACCATTAAGGTGTCTTTAAGTGCCTTTCTCAACCCGCCAAAGTACTGGAATTTATATTTTACTAAGAATGTAATCCCAAATGTATCATTTTCTATTGCTGTATAACTTCCCCAATACCATAAATCGACAACACTATGATGACGCCATGTAGAAATAATTGTATGAAGTCAAGATAATATGTAGTGATGCTGGTTTGTAGTGACGCTGGTTTGTAGCGACGCTGGTTTGTAGTGACGCTGGTTTGTAGTGGTAATGGCATGTAGTGACGCTGGTTTGTACTGATGGTGGTATGTAGGGATGATCGTATGTTGTCATTCTGGTTTGTAATGATGACGGTTTGTACTGATTGTGGTATGTAGGTATGATCGTATGTTGTCATTCTGGTTTGTAATGATGACAGTTTGTACTGATGATGGTATGTAGGGATGATGTGTATGTTCTAATGGACAGCCGTGTTGTAAATCTGTAAATCTAATTGTCATTTAATTAGCTGTATATCACTTTGCTGTATCCATGTCTCTTTATCCTCATTATTTGTGTCAACTGTCTTTACCTTATCCCAATTATCATTGTTTTTATAACTGCTTTTGATCGACCCTTTGTGATTGATTGTATATACATGTACATATCTGTAAGTCTGGAATATATACTTTGTTTTCTACATCTGTCTATAATCACCTGAAGAAGGGGCAAGATGTAGCAATAAACAAGAAGTTGCCCACCAACTTCTAAATGCCTCTCAAGAATTACATAGTATTGTTTGATATTGTATATGAAATACGGCTTATGCAGGTCTGACTGCATCTGGTAACATGCAAGGTATAAGTCATATTTACATCACCCACGATTTTACAAAAAGTATAACAAATGTGTTATTGAGAGTTGTAGTTATGCTGTGATGGACATCATAAATCAAGAGTGATTGTTAGCCTAAGTTATGCCATCTTGATCAATATTAGCATTTATTTCAAAGAGAGAGAGAGAGAGAGAGAGAGAGAGAGAGAGAGAGAGAGAGAGAGAGAGAGAGAGAGAGACAGACAGACAGACAGAAAGACAGACAGACACAGACACAGACACAGACACACACACACACACACACACACACACACACACGCGCGCGCACACACACACCACACCACACCACACCACACCACACACCACACCACACACCCTCCGCCTACGCGAAAGCTATGAATACCCCTCTGTGGACCCAACCCAACAAAAGTACTAGAATCTGTTCTCACTAAGAAAGCGTAATCCGATTTAGAAGATGCTTTCAGCAGAGATTTGAGATTTGATGTTACTTTAATAGTGTCAATACACAGAACATTTTATGGTCGCAACATTGGCGCCCAACGTGGGGCTGAGAACGTTCATATTATATGTGAGCAAAATATGTCTCAGTACCCTCCTCTGCGGCCCGGGACGTGCCTTCCGTTGACGGGAGAGTATGAAGCAGAGCGTGGAGTCATCCAACAGCTGACACCCTTACCTTTCAGCTTGCTGACGGGGTTAACCTCTTTGGTACTGTGAACAAGGTGTACGACTTGGTCCATGGTGTGAATCCCAGCACGGGACTCGGAAAGTTTATAAGTGAGATAGTTAAGATTTAAAGTCACACCGGCAATATTTCAGCCATATCGTAACTAAAACAAGTTCTATATTCATGATAAATACACCTAATTTATAAAACCCTGTCAACGAAGGACACTAAAATGACTAGATTATCACAAAATGGGTTAAAACTAACTAGCATATATCTTAAAATGTTTTTGGACAATACATTGTAAAAATGGGCTATTTATTGCCAACAACTGAAGGTAGATCACCATTCTAGGATCCATGGGGACTTACATTACTTTTGCTACCTGCATGGACCCTAGCTGGACTTACACCACCCCTTCAGCCATTGACGTTTATGCTGAGATTTAAACATACATTAAAATGACAAAATTACTACGATTAAAAACCTGGTAGACTTAAATTTGCTTCAAATGTTTTGGGAATTACGTACCCTCTCAGGAGGACAATAATTTCACGCTACGTCAACCCCCTTCGAAGGTACAGACTGGAAATGATATGGCCGCTACATTGATCTGCGTTCTACCGATGAAATGCCGTACCGCAGCTTACACGACAATGTTGGACATCCAGGTAGAGATAGAACTGTAGCACTTTTAAGTGATAGATTCTACTGGCCTGCGATGTCAAATGATGTTGAAGAACACTTGTAAGGATGTGAACGCTGTCTTGGAAGGTAAACACCACCAAGCCGAGCTCCAATGGTAAACATCCAGACATCAGCACCTTTGGAACTTGTATGTATGGATTTCTTGACGCTGGAACCGTCAACAGATGGATTGGAGCATGTTTTAGTTGTAACTGACCACTTTACCAGATATGCCCAAGCATACCCAACAAAAAACATGTCAGCCAAAACAACTGCTGATACTTTCTTTACCAATTTTGTTGTTTACTATGGACTACCAAGGCGGATCCATTCAGATCAAGGAGTTAATTTCACAGGTAAAGTGGGGCAGAAACTGTGCCAACAGACTCGTCACCTGAGAACCAGAGCGTTCTATCTCCACTTTTTGGAAAAAATGAGTTAAGGTTTTCTGGGTACTTCTCATTGTGTATTCTATCTCCAAATAAAATTGTGTAGCTGTATCTGGCTTAGAAAGTGGTTTTAAGACAATTAACATCAGTTCTATCTCCACAAATTAAAAAGGTTTTCAGTTCCATACTGTTCTATGTCCCTAACTAATCAAAACGGTCGATTTGGTCACATGACTTGGAGATAGGACAATCTGGACCTGAACTTTCGTCGGATGTCACATGGAAATGGTGAGTATTTATCTTCACTTTTTCATTGTAACTCTTGTTTTCTCGAATGGATGAAAGTGTGCAATAAGTGATAATTAACCCTTGACATCCCAATATATTAATTTGAAATGTAACAATTGATAATTTTGGAGTAAAGGCACTATTTGAAGTTTGACATGGAGATAGAATACTCTGGTTCTAAGAGTATGTCATGTTTTCCTACTATGTTTGTTGGACATAGAACGTTTTTCAATATCACATATTTTTCATCTTTTCAGTGTTCCTGATGCAGTGAAATGTTACCAAGGTTACCTGAGGAAATCATCATTGACATTCTAAGCTATGTACCTTTCAAAGAACTACTATTGAATGTGTGCCAATATCTGCATCATCTTATCCTGAATTCACAAAAGATTTGGAAAGACACAGAATTCTATGGCCTGAAATTAACATTTAAACAGCTGCATGGTCTCCTCTCTCGGTCCCATTACTTTTGGTATTTACAGATACCTTTTACGGAAGTTGAAGGCCCAGTGTCCGTCACTTATTATATTTTCATAACCGGATTTCTTCAAACTGACAAAATATGATGGTTAAACATAAGAGAGATGAACGTTTCTACTCTTGGATTTCTACTCTTGGAGTTTACCCAACCTTGAACTGTTAAATGATGAACACTGCAAATATCTATGTGATGAAGATTTTATCATCATCAAAGCATGTGAAAACCTGGAACATCTGAATGTGAGGCTCACTCATGTCAGTCCGAACACCTTAACAGAAATATTTCAAAAGACAAAGAGTTGTTTCAATTTGGAAGCATTTGGAGTCAATTCAATTTGGATAACTGCATTGAATTGTTAAGCTTTGCTTATTTCTATTCCCTGACATTTTTTGGCCTGAGTCTGGACGATTCCTTCAGTGAAGCGGACTTTAATTACTATATTGAACAGGAATTTGTTGATTGCCAATACAGAATAAAAAACTGAGTCTTGTCTGAAATTCTTGAACTGGATCAAGTTCTAGCGTTGGAAACAGAAAATGAAGATCATGATTCTGATGATAATGATAATGTTTTTAAGGTACAACCGGTCATTAATATGGGCAATGATGGCAATGCAGTGTCTTCTGATCAGACCAAGAATGCATGTAATCCATCAATCCAAACAACAGAAATTCACGTTTCTCAAATTGTTGAAGTTTCGACTCCACACATAAATGAATCAAATCCTGCAGATCATGAGGAGTTGATTGAGCCCTCAAGATCCCGACAACGTTTTACTTGTCCTAGAGCGAATACATCAAGCTTCTTTTACCGCAGAAAACTTGCTGTGTACAACCTTACGGCACATAGTACGATATGACCTATTGCATACTGTGCAGTTTGGCATGAGAAACTTGCAGGAAAAGGAACCAATGAACTAGCAAGTGCTCTTTGTGCTATTCTTGCTCAACTCAGTCGTGTCTCAGTGCGTCCTCAAGAACAGGATATGAGGAGGATGTCGTCTCCACCTAGAGGAGCTTGTGTTGAAAATTGGCCGACAGTCAAACCCTGTTCCACAAAACATGAACTGCCCAAGGACAAAGCTGCAGACCTCAGATCTATGTTGAAATTCATAACCTCAACAGATCTCATAGGATAAACTCATTCAAGAACATGTTTGATGTTCATGCTTTAGGGACATGTCTGATATGTCTTGTAACTCAATGGTAAAGTCCTTTAAACCTGTTTCAAGTTTTGAAGTTGTTTAAGAGATTGTTTGTTTTTGATACCACAAAACTGAGTGTCTTTACTTAAACAATACAACAGTGATCCATGACATCAATTTGTGTCTGATGTGTTTAGTGAGTTCATTGTTCTAGTTTATACCTGTTCCAAGTTTTGAAACTTTTAAGAGATTATTTGATGTTGATTTATTAGGGATATGCTCTTATCATAAACACATGGCTACATCCAATTAATCAATAAGATGATAATCAGCACATCCAGTCTTAATTATACATTACAATCTAAGTTTGATTCTCAATATCAATATTTTAACTTTGCTGTACTAGTTCTAGTTCATAATTGTTTGATGATTGCCAAATGTTCCCTGTTCACCGAGTTCTTATATATTCCCATATGTTTAAAGGAAATCACCATAAAATATCAATGACCAGCATACTTTTGGTTTGAAATAGCAAAATTACATGTCGGTTTAAAGCCTATGCACTCATGCATGGAAATCAGAAAAATAGCATTACTGAAAGTGTTGTTTTGAAAATAAAGGTATTTTCATAATCATTTCTCTTATTTCTGTTTTTTGAAAGAAGAAAATTCAAAATTTAAGATATATACGTACATTTTCGGAGCTATGTCAGTATTTTATGGATATAGGACACTTTGGAACTGAACAAAACAGCGTTTGATTTTAGATATTTGTTCTGTCTCCAAACACCTTTTTCTTATTTATAGGTTAACTCTAAATTTTGGATCATTAAAACATGGTTCTATAGTTTCAGAATGACAACATGCACCTACATGCAAAGTTACAAACAGTTTCCTTGGGAAATATTCATTTTACACATACTTCAATTTTTGGGACTCCGTATCTCGAAACCAAGTTTTGGTTCTCAGGCGACTGTGCCAACTGTTGAAAATTGGGAAGTCCCAAACCACGCCGTATCATCCCAAGAGTAAAGGTATGTTATGTGCGAACGCTTCATTTGTACTCTAACCTGAGATGCACGATAAATCTTGTAAAGTAACACTTGGCATATATCTTGTAATGTCAGTGAGTGAGCAATATCAGCAAAATGTAGCAATATGTAGCAATATCAGCAATATGTAGAAATATGTAGCAATATCAGCAATATGCAGCAATATCAGCAATATGTAGCAATATCAGCAATATGTAGCAATATCAGCAATATGTAGAAATATGTAGCAATATGTAGCAATATCAGCAATATGTAGAAATATGTAGCAATATCAGCAATATGCAGCAATATCAGCAATATGTAGCAATATCAGCAATATGTAGCAATATCAGCAATATGCAGCAATATCAGCAATATGCAGCAATATCAGCAATATCAGCAATATGTAGCAATATCAGCAATATCAGCAATATCAGCAATATGCAGCAATATCAGCATATGTAGCAATATGTAGCAATATCAGCAATGTCACGACAGGGCACGCCAGAAATGGGGTTTAAACATTGGACCCAGGTGGGGAATCAAACCTGGGTCTTTAGCGAGACGGGGAGAAGCTTAAGCCATTATGCGTGAGTGAGTGAGTTAATATTTAACCTCACATCGGCAATATTTCAGCCATATCGTGACGAGAACAATTTAATTTATATCAACATTAAAATCAATACATTTAGAACATAAAAATCTGTCATCGAAGGACAGTAAAACTACCAGAGAATCACAGCTCTCAATCTAAGCCATTATGCTACCCTACCGCCCGATGTAATGTATGCATGGGATATATCCTGGACAGTAATACATAAAGGACTCTGATAAGTATTATATCATAAAAGTAGGAGGAGGTTTATTTTGGGGTTCAACTACAAGAACATGCACCAATGTCTATTTTGTTGGGTTGAGTCAGGCACCTAATCGCTGCACACAAAGTCAGCCGACTACCCATTGAGGAACCGCGGCTTCCACAATAATGGAAGTCGGACAAATGGTAGTCTAGACCAAGGACTTTGTGCACCCCTCTGATAAGTGTCAATTGCACAACTTCCGCGGCCGAACGCTCTGAATACCCCTTTGTGGAGTCAACCCAACGAAAGTACTAGAATCTGTACTTCACTGAGAAAGTGTAATCCCATTCATAAGATGCTTTTAGCAGAGATTTCTGATGAATGTGTGAGGGTTGATTCGCTTCTAACTGAAGATATTTGATGTTACTTTAATAGATTCGATACACAGAACAGTGTTGTGCTTACTGAGTACTTGGCACTGGATGTCCCTCTCATGTAGTTATCAGCCATGTCGGTTATTATGCCATCTGTACGCACAATACTGGTGGAGCATGTGTTTCCCCGAGCTGGCATTCCGCCAAACACTTGTGTCGGGCAATATTAACGCCGTTTACCTTGCGGCGAGGTAGTCGTCTTCCTAGCTGCGTGGTGCCTTTACACTTGTAAAATGGAGCTATCAACACTTACTTTCTTTTCTCTCGTTCTGTGTAGTATAACAGACGTACATGCTGGTGCCAGGCGTAAAGCCTTGGTTAAACGGGTGGGCCTGATGGAAGAGGAGATCAATTTATTGAAACATACAACTGTTACTGAGACTAAAATGATTGAAAACTTTGAAGAGTTGAAGTCGTCACTGAAAGAAGAACTGACCAAAACATTCGTTCCTCCCTTGATCAAGCGCTTAGTCAAACAAGCTATTGCCGACATCATGAAAGAAGACTACATTGGGAATATCATCAGCGCACATATGGTCAATGAAGTTCAAAGCCTAAAAGCCAATGTAGAAAACACAACGACACAGCTTAATGTAGTAACACAAGAGTTGAGATATGTCCAACGGGAAAGAGACATTTACAGAGAAAGTCTCGAAAGAGCACATGGCGAGTTGACCAAAGACATCCTTGCATTACAGATGCAGCTGACTGGCCTTACGGAGGACTTGATGACACTGAATATGACTTGTTGTTGGACGAGGAAAGAGATTAAAGAGGATGATGTTAATCAAAGTTCGCTGACAACATCGTCGTTGTCACAGGTGTTATTCACGACTTCGGCCACGACGTATCCTGGAACTACATCAGGTGAGAGTTTTAGTAAAGAGTAGTTGCTTAATTAACATTCTGTCTTGATATTCCAACCTGAAGATATGAGAATACCATTATTATTTCGTTTTTATTACTCTCCCGTGGAAGATACTGCAGTGTAATATTTTTCCGTCAATAATGCACTGGTGTAATACCGCTAGACGTATGACGTCATAATGGTTTACAGTTATGACATCACAATGTTAATACCTCTGTCACAATGGTATTAGTCCTTGCTTGACTCGCGGAAAGCTGAAAGTCATCACACTGTAGGCAGTTTCTATCAATTTATGTTGGAGAGTAATAAACAGAATAATATACTCGCTTTCGCTCGTTTGATACCAAATCATTAACTCGTTTAATAACAATGGTTTTACACGGAAGGTCGTTTAGTATCCTCTATGAATTTAGCCAATGTTTTTACAGTCATCTTGCATACATGCTTAAAGTGCGTCCTCTGCTTTTGAAACTATGTCGGAGGTCAAATTTCTGTGTTTCTATTGTGGAAACCTTTCTTTTCCGAATGTGGCAGTGTTAAACTACCCTGATTTCAAATGCTTATATTTACAGTTTGCGTACACATAGGCTATTACTTTGTCATTACAGGACATTTCAACATAGGGTTTATTGGGAATGGCAACATAATGTTTATTAGGCATGGCAACATAATGTTGATTGGACACACATGTATATTTTATTGGATATTTGTACATATAGCCTATTGGGTATTAACGTAGATACAATCAACGTAGATTGTATTGGGCATGTGAACGTGAGGTTAACATGTCATGCCAGTGGTGCATGTCCTGCATAGAGTTTATTGGGCATGTCAACATGGGCACAACCGAGGGTTTGGAAGGCATGTGAACGTTCGGTTGGCAGGTAATAACAACATAGGGCTTACAATAAACATTGACACACATGATTTAGAGGTTTCCATGCGTCTTTTGTACATATTTTGTATCTGGAACACAGAGAGAAATTTCAGCTGAACTGTTGCTGTATGTGACAGACAGTGGGAGATAGTCGAGAGACAGTGGGAAATAGTCGACAGACAGTGGGAGACAAACGAAACACAGTAGGAGACAGGCGATAGACAATGGGAGACAGTCGACAGACAGAGAGGGACATTCGACAGACAGAGGGGGACAGTCGAAATACAGTAGGAGACAGTCGATAGACAGACAGTGGGAGACATCGACAGGCAGACAGTAGGAGACAGTCGAAAGACAGTTGGGGAAAGTCGACAGACAGCTGGGGACAGTCGACAGACAGTCGACTGAAAGTGGGAGACAGTCGACAGACGGTGGGAAACTAGCGACAGGCAGTGGGAGACATCGACAGAAAGACAGTAGGAGAGAGTCGACAGAAAGTGGGAGACAGTCGACAGACAGAGTGGGACAGTCGACAGACAGTAGGAGACAGCCGATAGACAGACAGTGGGAGACATCGACAGGCAGACAATAGGAGAGAGTCGACAGACAGAGGGGGACAGTCGACTGACAGTGGGAGACTGTCGACAGACAGTGGGAAACAGTCGACAGGCAGTGGGAGACAGGCGAGAGACAGTGGGAGACAGACAGCCTACAAAAAGACAGTGGGAGACAGTAGGAGGCATTCGACAGAGAGACAGTTGGGGGCAGTTGACAGACAGTGGGAGACAGGCGAGAGACAGTGGGAAACAGGTGACAGGCAGTGGGAGACAGACAGCATACAAAAAGACAATGGGAGACAGTAGAGAGACAGTGGGCGAGACAACAGACAAGGGGGGGGGGGGGCAAGCGACAGAGAGTGGGAGACAAACGACATTCAGTAGGAGACTGTCGAAAGACAGTGGGAGACAGTCGACAGCCAGTACGTGACAGTCGATTGACAGTCAGTGGGAGACAGTCGACAGGCAGCCAGTAGGAGACAGTCGACAGGGAGACAGTAGGAGACAGTCGCCGGACAGTGGGAGACAGTCGACAGACAGTGGGAAAGAGGCGACAGGCAGTGGGAGACAGGCGACAGACAGTGGGAGACAGTCGACAAAGAGGCGGTAGGAGACAGTCGACAGACAGAGGGAAACAGTCGAGTGACAGACAATGGGTGACAGTCGACAGGCTGACAGTAGGAGTAAGCCGATAGACAGGCAGTGGGAGACAGGCGACAGAAATAAAATGGGAGACAGTCGACAGACAGTGGGAAACAGGCGAAAGGCAGTGGGAAACAGGAGGAAGGCAGTGGGAGACAGTCGACAGAAATACAATGGGAGACAGTCGACAGACAGTGTGAAACAGGCGGGAGACAGTCGACAGAAATACAATGGGAGGCAGTCGACAGGCAGTGGGAAACAGGAGGGGAAGGCAGTGGGAGACAGGCGAGAGACAGTGGGAGACAGGCGACAGGCAATGGGAAACAGGAGGAAGGCAGGAGTCGACAGAAATACAATGGGAGACAGTCGATTGACAGTGGGAGACAGTCGACAGACAGCGATAAACAGGCGACAGGCAGTGGGAGACAGGCGGGAGACAGTGGGAGACAGTCGACAGAAATACAATGGGAGACAGGCGAGAGACAGTGGGAGAAAGTCGACAGACAGTGAGAAACAGGCGACAGGCAGTGGGAGACCCTGTGAGTTTTAAGATACCCCAAATCAACTATCAACTGTACTGAGAAACAGATTTTAAGTGTCTGCAATATATATGATTATATCACAATATATATGATGTCTGTTTGAGAGGCTGAGTAGCACATGTCTGTCACAGTGTACGCAGACAGTGGTCCCCCCTGCGGGTCATTTATGACTTCTAGTGCCCCTGGTCCCCATCTAGGACATTTATGACTTCTAGTGCCCCTGGTCCCCATCTAGGACATTTGTGACGTCTTGTGCCCCTGCTCCCCACAGAGGACATTTGTGACTTCTAGTGCCCCTGGTCCCCATCTAGGACACTTGTGACTTCTTGTGCCCCTGGTCCCAATCTGGGACATTTGTGACTTCTTGTGCCCCTGGTTCCCATCTCGGACATTTGTGACTTCTTGTGCCCCTTGTCCCCATCTAGGACATTTGTGACTTCTAGTGCCCTTGGTCCCGATCTGGGACATTTGTGACTTCTAGTGCCCCTGGTACCCATCTAGGACATTTGTGACTTCTTGTGCCCCTGGTCCCCACATAGGACATTTGTGACTTCTTGTGCCCCTGGTCCCCATCTGGGACATTTGTGACTTCTAGTGCCCCTGGTCCCAATCTCGGACATTTGTGACTTCTTGGGAACCTGGTCCCGATCTGGGACATTTGTGACTTCTTGTGCCCCTGGTCCCCATCTCGGACATTTGTGACTTCTAGTGCCCCTGGTCCCCATCTGGGACATTTGTTACTTCTAGTGCCCCTGGTCCCCATCTAGGACATGTGTAACTTCTTGTGCCCCTGGTCCCCATCTAGGACATTTGTTACTTCTAGTGCCCCTGGTCCCCATCTAGGACATGTGTGACTTCTTGTGTCCCTGATTACCATGCAGGACATTTGTGACTTTTTGTGCCCCTGGTCCCCATCTAGGACATTTGTGACTTCTTGTGCCCCTGGTCCCGATCTGGGACATTTGTGACTTCTTGTGCCCCTGGTCCCCACATAGGACATTTGTGACTTCTAGTGCCCCTGGTCCCCATCTGGGACATTTGTGACTTCTTGTGCCCCTGGTCCCCATCTAGGACATTTGTGACTTCTAGTGCCCTTGGTCCCGATCTGGGACATTTGTGACTTCTAGTGCCCCTGGTCCCGATCTGGGACATTTGTGACTTCTAGTGCCCTTGGTCCCCACATAGGACATTTGTGACTTCTAGTGCCCCTGGTCCCCATCTAGGACATTTGTGACTTCTAGTGTCCCTGATTACCATGTGGGACATTTGTGACTTCTTGTGCCCCTGGTCCCCATCTAGGACATTTGTGACTTCTAGTGCCCCTGGTCCCCATTTAGGACATTTGTGACTTCTTGTGCCCCTGGTCCCGATCTAGGACATTTGTGACTTCTTGTGAACCTGGTCCCGATCTGGGACATTTGTGACTTCTTGTGCCCCTGGTCCCCATCTCGGACATTTGTGACTTCTAGTGCCCCTGATTACCATGCAGGACATTTGTGACTTCTAGTGCCCTTTGTCCCCATCTATGACATTTGTGACTTCTAGTGCCCCTGGTCCCCATCTGGGACATTTGTAACTTCTAGTGCCCCTGGTACCCATCTAGGACATTTGTGACTTCTTGTGCCCCTGGT
Organism: Haliotis rubra; assembly: GCF_003918875.1. NCBI lineage: Eukaryota > Metazoa > Mollusca > Gastropoda > Lepetellida > Haliotidae > Haliotis > Haliotis rubra. The sequence goes on along the minus strand of NW_025764975.1, from coordinate 260,067 downwards.
CCCCATCTAGGACATTTGTGACTTCTTGTGCCCCTGGTCCCCATCTGGGACATTTGTGACTTCTAGTGCCCCTAGTCCCCATCTCGGACATGTGTGACTTCTTGTGCCCCTGGTCCCCATCTCGGACATTTGTGACTTCTTGTGCCCCTGGTCCCCATCTCGGACATTTGTGACTTCTAGTGCCCCTGGTCCCCATCTAGGACATTTGTGACTTCTTGTGCCCCTGGTCACTATGCGGGACATTTGTGACTCATTGTGCCCCTGGTTACCACGCGGCACATTTGTGACTTCTGGGGCCCCTGATTACCTTGCAGGACATTTGTGACTTCTAGTGCCCCTGGTCCCCATCTAGGACATTTGTGACTTCTTGTGCCCCTGGTCCCCATCTGGGACATTTGTGACTTTTAGTGCCCCTGGTCCCCATCTGGGACATTTGTGACTTCTTGTGCCCCTGGTGACCATGCGTGCACATTTGTGACTTCTAGGGCCCCTGATTACCTTGCAGGACATTTGTGACTTCTTGTGAACCTGGTCCCGATCTGGGACATTTGTGACTTCTTGTGCCCCTGGTCCCCATCTCGGACATTTGTGACTTCTAGTGCCCCTGATTACCATGCAGGACATTTGTGACTTCTAGTGCCCTTGGTCCCCATCTATGACATTTGTGACTTCTTGTGCCCCTGGTCACTATGCGGGACATTTGTGACTCATTGTGCCCCTGGTTACCACGCGGCACCTTTGTGACTTCTAGTGCCCATGGTGACCATGCGTGACATTTGTGACTTCTTGTGCCCCTGGTCACTATCTCTCGGAATGCTGACATTATGTGAGTGCTTTACGGAGTTTGCCTGACATTGAGTCAAGTTACCCCGTTGCCCTTCACACAGCGTAATAATGATGCCAAATATTTTACCTGTTTCAGCCTCGACGACTGACCCGAGTCAGGGTCCGAGCCCGAGCAAGACGGTTCCGCCAGTGCCAGTGACGACACAATACACTGATCTACAAGGTAGGTGGGAAAACCCAGCAGGCAGGAAGCTAAATCCTTAAGTCTTCCTGCATTTAACAGACTGATGTAATGTCCGAAAGAGACGATACCACGTGTTGGAAAGGACATTAAGGAAAAACAAAAGGATACTGAAATTTTAAATTGATCTATTTGATTTGAGATTTTGTTCAATAATATGTGTACAAAAAGTCATTTCAGTCAACCCTTTAGAATCATTTGGGCACACCAGTAAAATCGAGAAAGGTCCAAAATAAAAATTTCATTCAAACACATATGACGTTGTAATATGTTGCTTTCCTCTGATAAACGCCAGTCAAGGCATTTGCTTCACACAATGTTTACACCCAGGCGTTTGTTTAGCCTGTCACCGGTCAGGATGAAGAAAGGTCTGGGTAAACAACGCAGCGTTTCAACCGATAGGCTTGTTATATTTGATCAATTATGTGCTTGTAAGCTTCATCCTTTGAACTGATAACTGCTCTACCTTTATGTGGAACACATTTCTGTCACATTTTAAAAACATGCAGACTAATGTTTCTAATATTGAAACAGACGCAGAATGTTAATCACTCGGACAGCCGACATTTCGATCTTTACCACCACACACAGCCACTGTGTTTCTACCCTTGTTGTTTATCAAAGTACATTGCTTCCAACAACAAGTACGGCTGTGTCAGCTACAGTTTCCGCCTCAGACAGTAGTTGTGTGAGAATTGCACTGCCGCCATCTCAATATGCTGACATTTTGTGAATGTTTGCCTGACACTTAATTACAACTGTGTTGCACAATCACCGAGTCAAGTTACCATGTTGCCCGTGAAACTGCGTGAGGAACACTGATGATTTTATATGCTTCACATTAGAATTGACAGAATTGCCGAACATACCATGTACACTAAACGGGGAGGGTGGGGTTGAGACATCAAGGAAAGACATTTTGAATGGGCGATCACTCTTCCTTTGAAATGATGTAAGCGATGGTCCAAACTTCCTGCTTCCGGTCTGGTTCCGGACTCAATGTACGCTGCGGACACTTGCTACATGTAAAGACAGAGCCCAGTGTAAGCGTTGCCTTCCGACGAAAAACCTTTAGCTGACAGATGTTTTGCGATGACTTTTAGTTTAGAAAAGCATCGTTTGTTTAATGCCCAAGTGCAATACGAATTGAAACGATAGAAGATAACGGGGAATAGGTCATGAAAAATCGGCTTATTGTCACGGCATATCCTACGACAGAACACGAGACAGTATATGTCTCGGGCGGCATAGCATCTATGTCATAGTCGGATCTTGAGTGTGTGCGTGCGTGTGTGCGTGTGTTTGTTGGGGTGCAGTCAGTGCTGTGAATCATTACATATGTTATTCTATTTATCCAATTCTTACAAAAGTTTAACACCATTTAAAGCTCTTGAAATATGTAGTCATTTACAGAGATTTGTCTCAACAAACAACAGATCATTCTGACCACCCAAGGGGATGTATATGATAGAATTACATGACATAATATATGCATCTTCTTTATTTGGTAACATTATGTTGACAAAATATTCGATATGACAGACCATATACTGTTAAGGATAAAAATGTATTTGTTTTTTTACCGGTAAACTGATCCGAGTTTTGTTGATGTTGCCGCCGTTAGGATCCGGATTTTAAGTGATCCCGGCCGGTAGTTTTGATCCGGGCGACTGAGGTCGACTAGAGCACATGGCTGGTGTCACTGCGGTGATTCATTTTATGTAGAGGTGCAAGGGGTCAAGAAATTTTGTAAGTAGTTGATGATTTTATTTATATTGATGGACATTGTTGATAGGGTCACAAAGCGTGTTAAGTTTGATGCATTTATATGAGTTTGGAATAATTTCAGTTTTGTCATGTCAGGCACGTGGGTTCGTGTTTCATATTTTCGTTATAGTTACAGATACATTGAATTAATCTGAGTGGCCATAATATTGATTTAGCATTGGAAATTGTTCAGCTGAATTTAATTATTTGTTTGTTTTATTTATACAGTTTGAACCGTATCAAATTCAATTCTACCTACGCTGCGGCGTCTTGTAGAGAGTCTGCAGACAATAAACCAATAACGTACGTGTTCAAGATAAAGGCCCAACTATGTTTTAACCTCTGCAATATATACTATCCAGCTATAGCTTTTTATTCTGATTTTCATTCAACAGTTCTGAAAGTAAACTTTAGCCTTAAATCTGTTTATTAGGAATTAGCACAGAAAATGTGTTTAATATCAAACATGTTTTGATGACTAAGTTCGAATTTAACCCGACAATCATTTCATGTGGACCTCATGCATTTATTTATATTCGTACCAATTTAACAGATAATACTTATGTACAATGACTGAATAAAGTCATGCATGTGTCATGTTATATTAAAGTACACACAAACCATCATATAAAAATACCAGATAAAATTACAACATTGTACAATGCAGATATCTATTGATGTAGAGAGGAAAAAGATACTGACTTTATTAATTGATATGTGTCAGAATTTGAAAAATCAGTGTAATGCAAGGAAACATAAAAGCTGGGTCTAAAAATATAATATGAGCATTTTCATGACTATTATAATCATCTGATTATTGTGAAGGTAACCTGTATGTATACGCTGCAGTAAAGTGTAAACCAGTTGATGTTTACAACACTTAACAGTGCCATCTATTGTATAGATAGAAGTTTATTGCTATGTGTGTGTGTGTGTGTATAATTCTTATGATGAAAACTTGAATTTAGAAAGTGCCTTTGAATATGTAATTACCCTAGTATAGCTTCTTCTGTGTCCGAAATATTACATTTTATAAATGAATATTTTAATATTAATTCCTTCTATTCAATTTAAAAAACAAATATATTAATATATATCCTTAATTCAGGATAATTAAAATGCAGTCATTGTATAAATGTGCACTATATATCCACCCTTTATCCACTCGGTCATTATATATACCATGGACCATAAACCCTTACAGATTTAAAAAAGTAGATTTCAGTTATGCCCATGTTTAACATTCTAGCCATCGTATTTGAACATCGGCTACATGTAGGTGATGATAGACATAATTCGTCCTTCACAGTTATTTTACAATTACCTGACCAGTTTCTTTCACTTCTCTATATACCTGCTAAATGTACTATTCCAAAAAAGAAACGCATGACCCAGAAATCTGTTGCGAAAATGTTGTTTTTTCAAACATGTATAACTCGTCCACAAATAGACTTTAAGAAATGAATTTTACAGCAGTTTAGAAGAAGGCAATGTCTATTCAACCAAGTGGATAATATTAGATAACGAAGACGTTGAGCGCGATGGTGACCACGTAGCATGGTCTCCTGGCTCTCAGCCCAATCTCCCTCAACCTCCTCCGTATCTGTTTCCACCAAGGTCCAGGCACTCTGGCTGCTGTGCTCTCACACGTGGCAGTACGGTCACGTAAATGTAGTACCGGGATGTACCGATCTCGGGCTGCAGTGGTCTGCAGAGGTCGGCCTGTACGGGGACGGTAATAAAAAAAATACCTGTTTGGTTGTAACGAGCTGTAAGCAGTGATATCGTGCTCAGACTAACATTCAGACGCCTGGCAAATGAAAATTGCGAATCTCCAGCGTGCATTCTTTCAATGGCGATGTTCCGTGTCGCAGCGTCAAGACTTGGCGTAGTGATTTGACCTTGAAACTTCTTCAAAACGGATGCCGATTCCCGAAAGTAATCTGTTTTTATAGCCAGAAAGTGCATGCTGTTTGCTGCAAAATTTCATCTGGAAGGTGATTTCTGTTGCGTTGTGGGCGATGCCGTTTCAATTCTTGTAAGAAATCTCATCAAAATCATCATTTTCAGGTAAAGTCGACTTTTCACTTGTGCAATTGTGTAGAATCATGTTATCAACACTGTGTTACATATTTTGACGTTTTGTTTGAACACAATAGGTAATTAATAGAGTTTTTAAAAATACAAAAGGCCTATGCGTTTCTTTTTGGGGATAGTATATTTGTGTTGTTAAAAATCTCATATGCACGACCAAACGTTGCATAACACGACTTTCTTATTTCGGGCACCGCATCAGCTCCCTGCCGTACTGAATTACATGAATGCAGTCTAATCGGCGTAATTCGATAGAGATTAGTAATCTCATTCAGGTGCATCCTACAAAGCCTCCAGCATTTCTTAAAATGTGCCTCTGGAATGCTCAGTCATCCAGAAACAAACCTATTGACATATTTGATATGATTATTGACGATGACATAGATGTGCTTATCTTAACTGAAACGTGGCTAAGGCTCACGGGTGATGAAGCTAAGATAGCTGAAATGACACCAGTGTCCCATTCTCTCCTCCACTGCCCTAGACTCGATGCAAGTGGAGGTGGAATCGCAATTCTCTACAGAAAATCCCTCACTGTTCGTCGTAGTGACTCAGGAAACAGTTCTAAATCCTTTGAGAACATGAATGTTGTGATAACTTCTGGACAGGCTACCTTTAGCCTGGTGTGTATTTACCGACCTCCACCCTCTGCGAAAAACAAACTGAAAAACAATGACTTTCTTCCAGAGTTATCTACCCTCTTCGCAACACACTCCAAAAAGTATACCGTAATTCTTGGCGACTTTAATGTGCACTTCAACACTCGCGAGAAGTACGAGGTCAAGAAATACATTCAGCTACTGAATACGTATTCCCTTACCCAGCATGTGTCTGTCGCCACACACAAATCTGGCAACATTCTTGACTGGATTATCACACACAGCAGCTGCAATATTATCAAAGATGTCGAAGTCATCGATTGCCAGATGTCTGTCCACTTCAATGTCTTCTTTGCTATTGACTTAATTAAGCCAAACAACAAGCATTCAATCTTGATGTGTCGAAACATCAAGAAGATTCAGCCAGATAGTTTCAGACTTGACTTGGTTAATTCAAACCTCCTCACTGATCCTCCCCCTGATGTTGAGGACCATGTTGAGCTCTTCCATGACACCCTCACATCTCTTCTAGACAAACATGCTCCGGCAGTTGAGAAGAATGTGATACTCCGTCCTCATGCTCCATAGTATGACGAGTCCATTCGTCGCTCTAAGACACAACGTCGCAGAGCAGAACGTCAGTGGCGTAAGACACGCCTGGAAATTCACAGGCAGATATATCAACAGTGCCGAAATGCTACCACCTCTTTAATCATCTCCGCTAAAAGGAAATATTGTCTTCACAGTATACAGAATAGTATGGGGAACCTGCTTCCCCTTTACAGGTTTATGAATAAACTGCTTGGTAAAGGAGGTGATGGTGATAGAGTACCTCCCGGACAAAGTCACATGGAACTCGCAGACTCCTTCAACTCATTTTTCATTTCAAAGATTGATACCATTCGACAAGGACTTTCAGCCAAGGAAGTTGATAGGTGTTTCAGTGAACCTCTCATCACAGGCGATCCACTAACACAGTTTGCGCCCTTCACCCCCAAGGACATTGAATCAATTATCCGCTCTTCAAAGCCTACCACTTGCGACTCCAACCCCATACCAACTAAACTTCTGTTTCAATATCTTGACTTCTTGCTGCCAAGCATTACCAAAATTGTCAACTCAAGTTTGGAGAGTAGTGTATTTCCATCCAGATTCAAACATGCTGTAGTCAAACCTCTGCTAAAGAAACCTGATCTTGACTCTCAGAATCTTCAGAACTTTCGACCTGTCTCAAATTTATCCTTCATCTCCAAGATAATTGAGAAGGCCGTGCATGTCAGACTCAAAGTCCATCTCTCTAAACATATTCTGCTTGATGAATTCCAGTCAGCGTATCGGCAATACTATAGTACGGAGACTGCCTTACTGCAAGTGACGAATGAGCTTCGTTGTGCTGTCGACGATGGTATGATTGCTGCTCTAGTGTTGTTGGACCTCTCTGCAGCCTTCGACACAATCGATCACCATAGACTCTTGTCCAGGCTCACACAACAGTACGGACTTGAAGGTCATGCCCTTCAATGGGTGACGTCTTATCTGTCTGACCGACAGCAATCTGTTGTTGTTGGCACTGAGAGATCAAAAGGCACTGTAATCACTTGTGGGGTGCCACAGGGATCAGTCCTTGGTCCAGTCCTGTTTGTGTTGTATACCGGATATGTCGGAAGGATTACTACAGACCACACAGTTTCTCATCATGCCTACGCTGATGACACCCAGCTCCTGAAAGCATTTCATCTGTCAGATCTATCTACGTCTCTTCAGTGCATCGCTGAATGTACGCAGGACATCAAGTGCTGGATGACAGGAAACATGCTTCAAATTAATGACACAAAAACAGAAGCAGTTCTCATTGGTACAAAGCAACAACTCAGCAAGGTCAAAACCGACACCCTTACAGTCGCAGACTCTGACGTCAGATTCTCTGATGTGGTTAAGGACTTGGGTGTCCACATCGACTCTTCCTTGACTCTGGATGCTCATGTTAACCGTCTGAGCAGGACCTGCTACTTTCACCTAAGATCCATTGGTAACATTCGGCAATACCTGACAACTGCTGCAACTCAAGCCCTTGTTCGAGCTCTTGTTACATCTAGGCTTGATTACTGTAACAGCATCCTTTCAGGCCTCAGTTATAAACTCCTTGATAAGCTTCAGAAGATCCAAAATACTTCCGCCCGCATCATCAGCAAGACTTCTAAACGTTCCCATATAACACCAGTGTTGAAAGAACTGCATTGGCTACCAGACCGACTGGTCATCCCATCCTACAAACTGAAATCCTTTGGACACCGATCATTCTCTTACTCCGCGCCTGTGCTCTGGAACTCTCTCCCATGTGCCCTTAAAAACCCTGCCACAATTGACATTTTAAGTCTAGACTTAAAACCCACCTTTTCTCAGTATATTATGTATAACTTCATCTGTAAATACTCCAGTGTAAATATTTTGTAGCGCTTTGAGCATGCCTTAGGGTGTGGAAGGGGCGCATTATAAATATGCATTTATTATTATTATTTATTATTTGAATACATTACAATGGAAATACACTGCAGGTTTAAAAGTGTGATATTCAGACATCTAGTGCCAGACTTAAATTACCGATTGCAAAACGTCAACAAAACGACAAAACATCGCCTCTCTTCGAACGGCCATTTTGCGATTCATTATTTCAATATAAGCAGTCATGGCTATCCCCGGTGTATCATGGAATCACAGAACAAATATTCCAGGACGTAACGCTTGATATATCATCGTTAAGGGAAACCATATACTGTCCATGCACCAGCGTGAACGTTACGGGTGTATATGTAGGCTAAACCGGTAAACTGTCTGTGTAAAGGTGACGCGTACAACTGCCATCGCGCATAGGACATCTGCGGTCAGTTTAAGTTTGGGCCGTCCGGATCAGCGCACCTAGTGGATTAGTGAAGGGAAGATAAATTTTAAAAGATCGCCCATTCCATTCACGGTTAATGAATTCAAACTGAAAAGGTTGTCATTTCATAAAGAGGAATTATGAGTTGGTACAAGTGGAGATGTTTATATTTGTTTATCATTTCTTTAATTTAATAATGTGAATGATTCGCCCTTAACCTAACCAAAACCCTGGAGTTACACTGTTCATGTTTATATTTCAAACCAAAATAATAATCTATTCAGTTACAACATTTCAACAAAGAGGAGCATCTCAGCTGTTAACACACAGTTAGTACACAGCCTTTTATCTTGCAGACACTCGGTCTTGATGAACAGATATCTCTATGAAATTGAACCATGGGTTTTAATACCTCTGCTATAACAGATGTATTTGGAATGTATCCATATATAATATTGAAAGGCAAAACATTTTTTGAAAGGCGAAAACTTCTCTGTGGCTTGTATTTATAAAGCTTATGTGCTATGTATAGTTTTCTGAACAACAGATTCCCTGTTTTAGCCTCGACGACTCACCCTAGTGAGGATCCGAGCCCGAGCAAGATGGTTCCATCAGTGCCAGTGGAGACACAAGACTCTGATCCAATCGGTAGGTGGGAGAACCCAGCAGGCAAGAAGCTCAGTCCTTAAGAGATGAATCTCACATATCTTATCGACCGACGTTCATGTTGTCAATGACAGGATTTCATGAACGTGATAATTATGCTGATGTCGCCATCAGACAGCCGGAAAACTGCTGAGTGTGGCGTAAACAGCAAAGAAAACACTGTCTGTGACAGACACCAACGTATGTTATTACCCTAATAAATACCAAACAACAGTTGTACCGACAATATCAACTTGTAATGTCTGATGTACATACTTTACTTTGTGCTGCAGCGACTCCATCACAGGCAGACAGCGACCTCTACTCCGCCAGCATGAACGGTGACCTGGAGGCTGTGAGGCGGATCTTGTCAGCGGGTCACGTGAACATCAACACTAGAAGAGGATGGGGCTGGACACCGGTGATGGCGGCAGCACGGTATGGACACAGGGATGTGGTGGAGTTCCTTGTGGGTAGAGGGGCTGATGTGTCACTGGTGAACAGGGACGGTAACAACATCCTTCACTTGGCCTGTTATGGTGGAGACTTGGAGACTGTGAAGCTAATCCTGTCACTGAACGTGGTGGACGTCAACAGTAGAGGAGGACGGTACAGCAGGACACCAGTGATGGAGGCAGCAGTGTATGGATACAGAGATATGGTGGAGCTCCTTGTGGGTAAAGGTGCTGATGTGTCACTGGTGGACAATAGGGGTTACAACATAATTCACTACGCCAGTCTGTATGGACACCTGGAGACCGTGAAGCTGATCCTGTCACTGAACGTGGTGGACATCAACGCCAGGACCAACTACGGGGACACAGCGGCTGACATGGCGAAACGCTGGCGACATCAGAAAATGGTGGATTTCCTGGTGTCACGTGGGGCTCACTGAAGTCAGTGTAGTGTTGGTGTAGACAGAAACGCAGCCCATGTCGTTACTGACACGAACGTGGTTTGTGCCGTTCATGTGGTCGTGTGTCAGCGTTCACGATTCAGGTGATTTCCTTTTTTCTTTCTGAATATAAATAAAACATGTATTTTCAGACATTTTGTCATTTGTTGTGTTTGGAGCCTCGCAAGATCAGGTAAGAAAATTGTGAAGTGAGTGTAAGGTGAGTGTTAATGTTGTTCTGAGCATATCGCGAATTGTGAAACAGACCAAAACTGTTTGTTTACATGTCGCTGCTCTCAGTGACCTCAGACTGAGCCGAGCCGACGTGGCGCCATTTGTGCAGTGACAGTGACGTCACACTGCTGGTGTCGTCACAGATATATACTGAGGCGCCTGGCCGTCTTCTCAGCCAGATAGGACATAGAGCTGCGCAATACTGGCTTCGTGCCATACAACATAAGCAGTTTTTGTGGTACCATGCGGTCGGTATCGTTTATCAAAGGAAGAATGAACATCTGTAGCTGATTACTGCTGACATTTAACCCTTTTGGTGCCACAGGGAGATGAACCCTTTCTGCAGTGACTAAACACACAGTATACACAATGAAACCTATTACAATCATCACCCAAATCATCTCAGCTTTATTAATCCAATGGAAGCCAGAAAGACAAATATTTCCTCTAGTACTTTCTTTCTCGATATAACATACTGATATTTAGGCAAAGCACAATTACTGAAATGCCCGGTAAGAATTCCAGACTTCGTAAATCTTGCCATTTTTTAGACATTAAGAATTCACCATTCGTGGTATCGTTTACTGCATGTTGTAAATATCGGATAATTACACGTTGAACTGAATTGAAAAATTGTCTATTGGTGATCACTGGTACATGTATGTGTTTTGTTTTATCAAATCAATAATGATTATTCTGAAACCTCGCCTTAACTCTGAAAAATGTCCCCAGTTCTGTTTCTTGAAATAATCCATTGTTATTTTAGACAAAGCAGAATTGCTGAAATGGCCCCTGAAAATTAGGTACATATTATATTTTTCCATTTTGTACTCATTACAAGGTATCGTTTACTTACATTTTTTAACTGAATTTGAAAACTGGCGTGAGTGAGGTTAGTTTTACGCCGCTATATGGCGACGGTCTGTAAATAATCGAGTCTGGACCAGACAGTCCAAGGATCAACAGCATGAGCATCGATCTGCGCAATCGGGATACAATGACATGTGTCAGCCAAGTAATTGAGCCTGAGACCCGACCCTTTTAGTCGCCTCTTACGACAAGCAGGGGTGACTTCAAAAATAACCTTTTAGTGACCACTCGTTGTACGTTTCACATAAGCTGGCCATGAGACGCTTATTACATCACATATGTTGAACACTCAGCTGCAACACACACGTCCCTGAATTCCTCATGGATTTTTAAATCAAAAGACTAATGGTCTTTGTCTCCAGTTCAAATAGTGTTGATGATATTTACCACTGTTTTTTTCATTAGGACAGATTTGTATGAAGTCAGGAAAGTGAATGTTGTGCGAGAATAGCCCTGGATCTACCGACGGCTATAAAATTACACAGAAATGTAGAATATTAAATTTCCTGTTCGATGGTGTAAATTCAAACACGAAATGTAAATACTATGGCGTCTTGGAAAATAGACACTGCTGCCTCTTATCCGGAACGTTGTCATGCATTAAAGAACACAGCAAATTTCTCCGCTATTTATCGTTCACAAATGAAAGCATTGTGCGACGTTATTTTGTCCATCTTTACAGAAAGTGTGAGCGAAGATAATACTGTCTGATATCTGAACGACATGGGTACATATCAACTGAATTTTGTGTGCTTATGTTTATATACATTCAATATATATAATGGCTTTTAATAAATGTCACATGCATATAGTAAATGTAATGTACTACTGAAAACAAAACCACACCACGCCATGTCTTGTTTTATGTTTTTTTGCAACATCGAAGAAAGACCACATTAGCATGTCGACTGGTGCATATCTCATCTAATTTCCGTTAATTATGGAAAAGATGCAATTTTATCCGGCAATCGACAGAACATAAAATGACTGGATTAATTAGACACTGTATCTTAATTTCGACAATACGCTTCTCACCGTTTAGCATCATTTTAACATAAGTGAAAACGAGTATATCAAAACACACGAATATATCTTTTTGAGTAAGTTAAGATTATGTCACATCACAGCAATATCTCAGCCATATCGTGACTAAAACCAGTCATAATTTTATAATAAATAAAGGTAAATAACATTAAAAACTGTCAGCGAAGGACAGTAAAAACATCTAGAACATCTAGAGGAAGGAGTTGGTGGAAAGAATTCTATGCTACAATCTGTACTGGAACCCCTTGATTAATGTTTATTGTGTGGCTTGGAAGTTTGTTTCATAGATCTTGACACATTCAACATCCGAATCAATCTGGTTTTGTCATTTATGCTGAGACTGAACTTGAACTTGTGTCAATAAAACATAGTACTATATTTTCTACCCTCTTGTCGCAGACAGAAGCTGGGAAACACCTTTTAGTAAACCATAGAGAAAGTACTTTATATTTTTCTTGATATTCGGGTTAAGGAACAAAGGTTCGGAAAACAAATCCTTAAAGGAGTCTACAGAAATGGTAACCCCCCTTGAGGATCATGGTTTATAGTTTTTAATAGCAATCTGGTAGAAATGTAGTGATAAAACGAGAGTGAACCGTACAGTGTTTATAACAGACGCGCGTACCTCACCAATCAGTATGGATCATCCTTAATCGTCTGTAAAACGACATGAACAAAGTGAATGGAGAAGACAATTCCTTTGAAACGTGTGTGCATATAGATTTCATGAAACATATAAATCATTTGCTTGGATTGATGTTGCCATATTTACTTATAAGGTTAGAATAAAGTCCTGTGCATTAACCTATTTTTTTTAAACACGAACATTTGGGTATTGCACATCATAGGAACTAAAACACGTGTTACAGTTATGCTTACATCTGACACTTGTGTACAGGTTAGAAATATGGTGTACAATGCTAAATGTGTAATTGTCTTATGTAAGTATTTTTCAAACGGACAAAAAAATTTCAAAGGATGAAAAACGTATAGCCTATATCCATGTATGGCATGATATTGAATAAGATAATAAATGTAGATAATGAAATTAGTTTCGTGAAAAGATACGCGAAATATACATTACCATACTGAAACAGTAGGCAGCATGATAGTGTGATTGTGTATACTCTTACTCAACAGACCTTCACCTTAAACAAATTGCCAAATATACTGAACAACATTAGAAACGCACCACACTACAATGCACTGAACAAAATGTGAAAATACAGGATGGAATGAATGAATGATCAATTATGATAGGGATCGCAACAAGTAAAACACACATGGTGGTTTGAACTGTTGCATCAAAACAAAGTCACATTTGTGACTCGATATCATGAAAATCATGACATGCACGTGATTTTAAAACGTTTGACGTAATAACCACAAATGGTATAAAAAACCACCATTGCCAAACTGTTAATCACCAGTTTGAGTGAGAATTCAACCGTGATTGACCCTATTTACCATGTCACGTTTGACACCGGAACGAGAAAGGGCAGTGGGTTACTTGAATGCCCGATGGTCGACTCGGGATGTGACGTAAACATTCAACTACCATTATTCCTCAATTGTCAGACTCAGCCAAGGCTTGCAGCAGACTGTAAGTACCCGTGACCGTCAACGTCCTTGACAACAACGTGTCACCATGCCCAGACAAGACGACACATTGTGTTGTCCCACTTACGGAACAGAACCCAGACTGCTACACGTACAGCTTTGACAATACAGGGGCAACGTGGAAACATCAGCGACCAAACCGTACGGCGCCGTTTACACCAGTATGGCCTCAATGCTCGGCGTCCCTACAATGACCCCATCTTAACACCCAGACACCGATGAAAAGATTTCCGCCCGTAGAAAAGCTATCCTAACCCTAACCCTAAACCTATACAATGCTGAATCTAAACCCTAAACCCTTGAAATAATCATAATAATTAGAATAATATAGGACAAACTTTATGGATAACAACTTCACCAATAAAAAAGAAGTTGTTATCCATAAAGTTTGTCCTATATTGTACTTCCCAACTTCTAAAATGCCACTCAAAGAAGTTATAATTAGAATACTTTTCAAGGGGGAGTTACGGGCCGAACTCTTACCACACGGGCCTCATATTGTGTACGTTAGTACGACGTATTTGAAACGTTCTCGGTTTCAGTCAACGTCTTAATGGCAATGTAACAGCATCTTTTCGCAATGATTTAATATTACATTTACTCCTTATATGTTAGAAATGATATCCCAGATTCAATGATTGTATATATTTATCTGTGTTTACATGTTAATCCAGAAATTGGCACTTATTCTCTAAACATGTGTTTCAGGGTGTCTGGCAGTAAAGGAATATATCTCACAAGCCGTAAACAGTGTCTGGTCTTCAGTATAGCCAAACACAACCCGGTTACATTGGGATTACTGAGTACTTGGCACCGGATAATTCTCTCAATATGTAGTTATCCGCCATGTGGTTTGTTATGATGCAACGTGTACGCACACTACTGGTGGAGCATGTGTTTCCCCGAGCTGGCATTCTGCCAAACACTTATGTCGGGCAATATTAACGCCGTTTACCTGGCGGCGAGGTAGTCGTCTTACTAGCTGCGTGGTGCCTTTACACTTGTAAAATGGAGCTATCAACACTTACTTTCTTCTCTCTCGTGCTGTGTAGTATAACAGACGTACATGCTGGTGCCAGGCGTAAAGCCTTGGCTAAACGGGTGGGCCTGATGGAAGAGGAGATCATTTTATTGAAACGTACAACTTTTACTGAGACTAAAATGATTGAAAACTTTGAAGAGTTGAAGTCGTCACTGAAAGAAGAACTGACCAAAACATTCGTTCCTCCCTTGATCAAGCGCTTAGTCAAACAAGCTATTGCCGACATCATGAAAAGAGACTACATTGGGAATACCATCTGCGCACATATGGTCAAAGAAGTTCAAAGCCTGAAAGCAACCGTAGAAAGCGCAACGACACAGCTTAAAAACGTAACTCAAGAGTTGAGACATGTTCAACGAGAAAGAGACACTTACCGAGAAAGTCTCGAAGAAGTACATGGCGAGTTAACCAAAGACATTCGTGCGTTACAGCTGCAGTTGAATGAGACTGCAGCTGACCTGCGTGATGCAAGGATGCTGAAATCTGAACTGAATCAGACCAATGCTGATATTTTTGAAACAAAACAAAAAGTCACTGGTCTTACGGAGAACTTGATGACACTGAATATGACTTGTTGTTGGACGAAGAAAGAGATTAAGGAGGAGGATGTTAATGAAAGTTCGCTGACAACATCGTCATTGTCGCAGGTGTCATTGACCACTTCGACCTCGACGTATCCCGGAAGTACAGCAGGTGAGAGTTTTAGCAAATTTCAGTCGCTTAATTAACGTTCTATCTTGATATTCCAACCAGAAGATATGACAATAACATTATTTTTTTTAAAATTTAGCCAATGTTTACAGTCATACTGCATACGTGCTAAATATGCATCTTTTGAAACAGTATAAGAGATAAACTTTCTGTGTTATTATATTGTGAAAACGTTTCATTTCTGAATATGACAGTTTTAAGCTACCCTTATTTCAAACGCTTATTTACCAATAAAAAGTGTGAACAAACAGACTATGTCATTACAGGACATGTCAACAAAGGGTTTCTTGGGCATGTGAACATAATGTTTATTAGGCATGGCAACATAATGTTTATTGGGCATGGCAACATAATGTTTATTAGGCATGGCAACATAATGTTTATTAGGCACGGCAACATAGGGTTTATTAGGCGTGGAAACATAATGTTTATTGGCGTATGAACATAATGTTGATTGGACATATACACTAAACGCCAAAAGAAACGTAACCCTCCTTCCTTAATGAATTTCTTAAAACCTACTCAAGTAAGGATGAAACTTTCTGCTGCATATGGTGACCCCAGTCTGTCGGTAGCGCTGAATAAGTCTTATCACCGTGATACGGTGGCATACGAGGGCGTTGGCAACAACATTGTATGTCGACCTCATCTGCAACATCCTCTCTTTGGCTGGCTCTTTCGCTCTCTTCAGCTGTTACTCGTGGCATATTTCTCGTACTTGTGTATCATATCATGCATTCTAGGCTCTCTTCATACCCTATAGAATCATTCTACACGTGAGATTGATGCAAATACTGCATGAATATTGCTACGTTTGGCGATTGATATAGCTATGTGTAAACAGAAAATGGAAAAATACTACTTTGCACTCGAAAATGTTAACAGAGAAAATTGTAGGTGTTCCTAAACACTTTTCACAATATCAAAGACACGTTGTACTTGTTTTCACTAGTGCAAATCAGCAGAAAATGTTTTAAAAGACTGAAATCATAGGAATGATTCTCGTACAATTTCACACACTCTACAACAGTTGTTCCCTGTTTTAATAGTTTAAAAATGGGGACTTTAAATGGTTTATCTTTGTCTCAAAGCAGAATTGTATTTCAACCTTTCTTTGTACATCTAAATCACTGCTATTGGTTTATTTTGGCATGGTCGAAAATAGGACTCTCCTGAAAAAGTTGCATTTCACCTAAATATGAATGCATTTATGAAATGCCTTTTGTGATTTGCATAAAGCTGTGTTGTTAAGCTTTCATGTAAACTAATACCATCTAACATAGCTTTGATAGTCTTAAAGTAATTCATAAAGGTAGGAGGGTAACGTATCTTTTGGCGCTTAGTGTATTTCAGTGTGTGTGTGTGTACTTATAGGTTATTTGGTATCTCAACTTAGATTGCATTTGAACGTAAGGTTAGGAGGACATGCCAATGGTGCTGGCTTTGTCTTACATCACTACAAAGTTAATCCTATCTAATTGGCTTCCTATTATGTTGTTATCTTTGTACATTAACACACCCCACCCCCAGTCTTGCCTTTGTCATTACAATGCATTGTTATCTGTGTACATTCTCCCACCTTGCATGTTGTAAACATGTTTAATCTATATATATTCACTCTGTGCACCGACTCAGCATTCACCAGATGAAGGAGCAAGAGTTAGCTCTGAAACGTCGTATAAAGAATACAAGAAGTTATTATCCATAAAACGTGTCCTGCATTCATACACGTCTGCACTTTGCACAACAGACTCTTTCAATGTTGTATCTGGTGTTATAAGCTCAATGTAAGTAGTCAATGATTTGTTTGACAGAATGATCGCAGCTAATGACATCCAAACCTCCGAAGTCTAGGGACATCCAGATATAACGTGTATTAAAAGGAGACATTTATATTAGACCCAAAATTGCGTCAAAGTGCTTCGACATATCTGGTGAATACAAAGTTAGGGTTCTATAATGAAGCTTGTTACTTATAAAGTATGTTGAAAAAACTTTTCTTGTTAAATCGCTTACACATTAATTATTTAGAACCACGGCGGGGAACACCAGAAATGGGCTTCACATGTTTTACCAATGTGGGGAATCGAACTCGGGTCTTCGGCGTGACGAGCGGATGCTTTAACCACTAGACTACCCCACCTCCCCTAACAGTAATGCACAGGAGGAAGCAGGACAAATAGACAAAATACATGTGGTACAAGGATAAAAACAGTGCATTCATTACAAAGGTCACACTTTCACACTTGGTAACACTTTTTCAAAAAGCAGCTGATCACACACACACACACACACACACACAAAATTTTAACATATATGATGATCAACAAACGAGAACACAACCACCTTGGTAGGATTCGGAATAAGAAAACATTAACATGACAAAATAGACAGCAGTCAGAGCTCATATAGATCACAATACAGACTTTAAAATCTTCAGACAGTTACAAACACTCTTCAAATGTACATTCAAATAAAAAAGATTACAGTTCCAAAACAAACCGAAAGATAAATTACTAGCAGCAAAGCATTAACCTTGAATTATTTTGGAAAACACTTTCAAACAATATCACAATCGTGTCAATAATGGATAGATCCCTTCTCAAATCTTTTATGCATTATACTCCTCAAACACACAATCACATTTACCTCCACCTTTACAACCTACAAGCAACACACATTCTTCCTTTGCCAACTATTCTCTCTTTGCCAAATAGTAAAACCCCTGATCCATATGTAATTGCACATGAATTTCTAAAGGAGTCGAGAAGTTTCATTGTCCCTATTCTCATTGTTCTTTTAATACACTTTATGCCTTTGGCTATTTCTCTCCCATTCGGGGTAAGGACATATTTTGCCCTTTGTTAAAATCTGGTGACAAGAACGACCCCTATAATTACTGTGGTATATCATCCATTGACTCCCTTTGTTATTTACATCAATTCTAAATAAAGATTAAAATTTGGTCCGATTTAAATAATGTCATTTATGAATATCAGTCTGGTTTCAAGGAAAATTATTCCACAATACTTCGCATTTTTCAGGCTATCATACAGAAATATTTATGCAAGAAACAGTAGATATTATTGATTTTTCAAAAGCTTTCGAGACACTAAAACATGATGAACCTTTACTCCGTAAGGTTGGGTTAGAGGGGATGATATTATACTATCATTACCTTTATGCCTGTGTAAGAACCCCTGATGGGCTTTCTAAACGGTTTCCTTGTAATGTGGGTACCCGTCAGGGATGTTTTCTTAGCCCTCAAATATTTATAATATTTATGAATGATTGATGTACAATTAAGCAACATGAAGGTGGTAAGGGAATGTTTATTTCCGCTGTTTTTAATGTGTATGACCTTGCTAATGCATATTCAACTGCAGAAGAAAGATAAATGCCCTTAAATTATTTTGTAAAGAAACAGGAATGAAAGTAAGTCTTTAGAAAACTAAAGTTTTGTTTTCAGAAGTGGAGGGCCTTGATCTTATGAAAAGTGACGTTTTAATTTTACACCAAAACTTGTTTGGTCCAGAGCAAAATAATGTTTAGCATTTCAAGCCAGAGGGTCAATTTTATCAGTTGATCATTTTCAAAAGAAATGTGGGGACATTAATTGTACAGATTTATACCAAAAACATGATGTATTCACTGATCGCACCAATTTTATGCTATGGCTCTGAAATATGGGGAACTTCTTTTTTTTTAAAGTTTTGAATCTGTACAGCTTGATTTTCGTGAATAAAAGTATCTTAAAATACATAGGTCATATTGTAATTCTATGGGCCTGACTGAATGTGGCAACTTCCCCATGACAGATTACCCTTTCAAAGTTACCTTATGCTTAAGTCATTCGATGATAGTGGTACAACAACATGGGCATCCAAAGTTACAAAGTATTCTTGTATATTCTGCTTTTGGATAGCTTGGTTTCGTCAAGATGTTGGTGATGTAAAAAATGTTTATAAGCTTATTTAAACAAATATTATCAGATATTTTAAAACAGTCTTGTACACTTCCTTGAGTAATTCCTCCAAATGTACTGGTAACTATTATCAGTATTTTAAGTAAGTATTAAATGTTGAATGTTATTTACCGTTTAACCTTTCTACCCATTTAATAGCTCCTTTGGTACAAATTAGGTGTAGTGATTTTAAGATAGTTGTAGAAATGGCATTATATCAACACTGACTATAATAAAAAGATTCTGTACATCATGTAAATGTAAAGGTCTAATCTATATTGAAGATGAATTCCATGTATTGTTTATTTGTGAATCCTATTCACAAGTGAGAGAGAAGTATGTTACAAAGTTTGTTTAAAAAAACTTACATTTTATATTTTGTAGCTAAACTTATATTCATACAGACTTAGAATGCTATTCACTCGGACAGCCGACATTTCGATCTTAACCACCACACACTGCCACGTGTTTGTACCCTTGTTGTTTATCAAAGCACGTTGCCTCCAACAACAAGTACGGCTGTGTCAGCTACAGTTTCCGCCTCAGATAGTAGTGTTAGAATTACACTTCCGCCGTCGCTCGGTATGCTGACATTTTGTGAGTGTTTCACAGAGTTTGCCTGACAGAAATTACAACTGTGTTGCACAAACACCGAATAAAGTTACCATGCTGCCCTTCACACTGCGTGGTAAACACTGAAGTTTAGTCTGCTTGACATTAGAATTTACGGAATTGACTAAAATACCATGTACACTAAACAGGCAGGGTGGGATGGGGACATTAAGGAAAGTCAGTTTTGAATTCCAGTCACGGTTAATGAATTCAAACTAAACAGTCGGTCATTCCATAAATAGAATGATGAGTATATAAAGTCCATAAAGAGAAATTATGAGTAGGTATAAGTGCATGTGTTTTTGTTTGTTTGTCTGTTTTATCTTTCAGTGTTAGAATGTGAATATTCATGTATGGTTATATATAAAATTTGAAGTCCCCGTAGAATATACTCGCTTCAAACCTAACCCTAACCATGTAGGCGAACAGATTCTTTAGTTACACCGTTCATGTCTATATTTCAAAACGAAATAACAATCTATTCACTTACAACATTTCAACCTTGAAGAGCATCTCAGCTTTTAACACAGACAGTGCATAGCTTATTACATTTTCAAATTCAAACTGTAATAATAACTTTAGGAAGTATTCTTGGTTTTTTCCTGCAGAGATACACGGTCTTGATGAACAGGTATCTGAATCAAATCAAACCATATATATTAAATACCTCTGCTATAACATGTATTTGGAATTTATCCATACATAATATTGAAAGGCAAAATATGAAAGGTGAAAACTGAGGCCAATAGTAGAAATGCTTATGTGCTGTGTACAGTTTTCTGATCAACATATTCACTGTTTAAGCCTCGACTGACCCGAGCCCGAGCAGAGCGGTTCCACCAACGCCAGTGGCAACACAAGACTCTGATCTACACGGTAGGTAGGAGAACCCAGCAGGCAAGAAGCTCAGTCTTTGACGTGGAGATTCTGACTTGAGGGATAGGTCTCACCTATGGTATCGATCGACGTTCATGTTGTGAATCACTGGATTTCAAACTGTAAAAACTAGATTTAGGAAGTGTTACTTTTTTCCTGCATAGACGCGTGGTCTCGATGAAAAGTTATCTCAATCGAATTGAACCATATATATTTAATACTTATTCCATAAGAGATGTATTTAGAATTTAATCATACATAATATTGAAAGGCAAAACATATGTTGAAAGGCGAAAACTGAGGCCAGTAGTCATAATGTGTGTACAGTTTTCTGAATAAAATATTCCCTGTTTCAGCCTCGACTGACCCGAGCCCGAGCAGCACGGTTCCACCAACGCCAGTGACGACACAAGTCTCTGATCTACACGGTAGGTGGGAGAACCCAGCAGGCCGGAAGCTGAGTCCTTAATTCTTCCTGCATTTAACACGCTGATGGACATACCTGTAGAGATTCTGACCTGAGGGATGAGTCTCACCTATGGTATTGATCGACGTATATTTTGTCAATCACAGGATTTCACGAACAAGATATTTGTGAGGTCGCCACCTAACAGTTGGAATACTGCTGAGTGTGGCTATAAATAACAAACAAAACACTGTGACATAAACCAGCGTTATATCTTTTGACCCTAACAAATACCAAACAACAGTTGTACTGACACTATCAACTTGTAAAGTTCAACAAACATCATCTTTCTCCAGGCGTACACAAGATATTGCGACAACTTCTGGTTCTAACAGAGAGTTGTGTATAAACACACCATCCATAATTCCAGAAACCACATGTTGACATTCCCTCCATGTTGTATTGTTGTCAGCCATGATGGAATTGTTTAAATGATGTAGCAATGTCCGAGTCACGTCTCACATGATGAAAACATTGTAGATGTGTGACGAAGATGTCTGATGTACACAGTTTACTTTGTGTTGCAGCGACTCTATCACCAGCAGTCCGCGACCTCTTCTCCGCCACCTGGTTAGGTGACCTGGAGAGAGTGAAGCGGATCCTGTCAGCGGGTCAAGTGGACATCAACACTAGAAAAGGACGGTGGAACTGGACACCGGTGATGTCGGCAGCACGGTGGGGACACAAAGCTTTGGTGGAGCTCTTTGTGGCTAGAGGGGCTGATGTGTCACTGGTGGACGTAGAAGGTGACAACGTCCTTCACTGGGCCAGTATGGGTGGAGACCTGGAGATCGTGAAGCTGATCCTGTCACAGAGCGTGTTGGACATCAATGCCAGGGACAACAACGGGAGGACAGCGGTCTACTGGGCGAGAGACTTTGAACATCAGCAAGTGGTGGATCTCCTGGTGTCACTTGGTGCTCACTGAAGTCAGTGTTGGTGTGGACAGAGACGGAGCACATGGTGATTTCCTTTTATTCTTTCTGCATATAAATAAACTTGTTGAATGTATTTTCAGACATTTTGTCATTTGTTTATTGTGTTTGGAACCTCGCGTGATCAGGTAAGAAAATTGTGAAATGAGTGTAATCATAAACGGTGAGTGATTGTACGTAAACGTCGGCGTCTTAACATTATTCTGTGTTAAATTTGTTCTGAGAGTATCGCGAAATGTGAAACAGACAACAACAAACTGTTTGTTTACATGTCGCTGCACTCTGTGACCTCCGACTGAGGTGCCATTTGTACAGTGGCAATGACGTGACACCGCTGGTGACGTCACAAATAACACTTTCTGCAGTGACAAAATCAAACTTATAACAATCATCGCCCAAATCATCTCAGCTTTATTAATCCAATCAAGGACGTCTATTCACTGTCTTTTCGATAGGTATTCAACCATGCAGTTTCCCATCCGGCACTCTCATTGCAGTCTTTTCTGAAAATTGCAGTAAAAAAATACAATGACGTCACATACAAATAATATTTGTTTTTACAAATATTATGTTAATAATAATATACCTCAAAGAATAGAAATAAATATAATTATCACCTATTGAAACCATTCAGAGAGAAAACAACTTAAGCTTTAAAAATATTGACACAGATATAAAAAATGGATGGAGTTTACGACGTCATGACAGAACTGTTTGTTACGTGGTCAGTGTGACCTGCCAAGTAACTATACTGAGTCCCAAAAAAAATTCACAAAATGTAATCTGAAAAATAATGAATAATGAATGTGAAGTTTCTTTTTTTGACTCAGTATATCTCATATGTAAACATGGTAAACATATGGATGTTAGTGAGTGAGTGAGGTTCGTTTTACGCCGCACTCCGCAATATCCCAGCTATATGGCGGCGGTCTGTAAATAATCGAGTCTGGACCAGACAATCCAGTGATCAACAGCATGAGCATCGATCTGCGCAATTGGGAACCGATGACATTTGTCAACCAAGTCTGCGAAACTGACCACCCGATCCCGTTAGTCACCTCTTACGACAAGCATAGTCGCCTTTTATGGCAAGCACATGGGCTGCTGAAGACCTATTTTATCCCGGATCTTCACGGGTCACATATGGATGTTGATGGAGAGACGAAGGTGGGAGAGATGGAGGATAGGGGGTGGAGTTAGTTATTAACGTTGTTTATGCGGAGAGTGAACGGTGGTATTCATTTGCCCAAATAGTTGGCATATTAACCTTTGTGTAACGCCCGATGTGAAGGTGTGGAATTATATATAGTATTATTGAATTTTCTGTATATTTGTATAAAACAGTATGTATTCAAGATATATTGTAAAAGAACAAGAAAATATTTTTTTAATATCCTCAAACGTAAACAATATGTTACAACTACAATGGAATACCTCGGATATTGTCAAACTGTACTTATTGTTTGTGGCTACTCACATAGGAAATGAGTAGGAGCGGTCTGCAGCAACATGTTCAACAAACCTGGCCACGTGTTGACGTCGGTAAGTATGTATTGAGGGCAAACCTGGCCACGTGTTAACGTCCATAGGTATGTATCAAAGTAAACCTGGCCACGTTTCGACGTCCGTAAGTATGTATCAAAGGTAAACCCTGGCCACGTGTCGACGTCCGTAAGTATCTATCAAGGGCAAACCTGTGAACGTGTCGACGTCCGTAAGTATGTATAACAGGTACAGCTGCCAACGTGTTGACGTCCGCAAGTATCTTTCAAGGGCAAACCTGGCCACGTGTTGACGTCCGTAAGTATCTATCATGGGCAAACCTGGCCACGTGTTGACGTCCGTAAGTATGGATTAAGGGCAAACCTGGACACGTGTTGACGTCCGTAAGTATGGATTAAGGGCAAACCTGGCCATGTGTTGACATTGGTAAGTATGGATTAAGGGCAAACCTGGCCACGTGTTGACGTCCGTAAGTATGGACTAAGGGCAAATCTGGCCAAGTGTTGACGTCCGTAAGTATGCATAAAGGGAAAACTGTGGCCCCTGTTCACACTTGTAACACATGTTCGACGAAGATTTAAAGTCCTTCTGCCTTACGACTGCTCGCCCTCAGGACCGGTTTATCCAAAAATGGGAATGGCATTACACATTCAGATCACACCCTCAGATAACTACACGACACGGTTTGGCGCATCTGAGATGGAAAAAAGAACATATACAGATGAGAAAATGGTAGCGTATGAGCTTGGAGGGAATTTGTTTCAACTGAAAATGAAATGTTAGCGCTCATTGTTTTAAATATATCAGAATAGCAGTGGAACTTGTTAGTGTGTGAAGTCGGAAGGAATTTGTTTGAAAATCCAATGTTTTGAATATCGGTCCGTTTCTAGCTCCCTCCCTCCCTTGAACAGAACAGGAAACAGAAATTAATGACGGTAAGTGTCATCGGCTTGGGGGCTGTGCAGACACTTACTAGATCGAAAACCAAACGTAATAGCGGCAATATCCGCCTGACTTGAACTCTGGTTGAACACATAATACTGCTTGCCATTGATAGCCGAATTATCTTGTGTATCCTACATAAAATAACAGTGCAAACTCCCGTAGGCCTCCTTCACAACGATATACATACCGCCATTCCGACGTCATTTCCCAGGGTAACAGCTTTTTGTTCATTAATCACCCTTTTTTCAAAGAACCATTGGAATAATTAATGTTTTTAGATAATTGTGAGACATTGCTATAACACTGCGACTATGCTTTGACGAAAATGTTTTTTCTAAACCTCGTCGAAATGTTTGGAAAATGTTATATGTTTATTGGTGGGCTGTTGGTCCGGCGGTGTTCAACGATGCCGATATTAGTCCACGCCGATACCTTGTTACATGGGCTGACGACTTGCAAGTAAAAGCAGGAATACCGTTACATGCCACTGAAATCCTCACGTGACTTTGCCATCACAGCATCAGTAACAAAATACGTACCTATCAGCTCGTGGATTCTGCTTCCAGACCTTAAATAGTTCCTTGGCTTGTTGTCGGTACACTGGGTTATAGGATGAACACGCTGCGTTGTCAATGATCCTCCGGGCATACCTTCCATAGCATACCAACCCAGTTACGTCAACCAAAAGAACATGGCAACATACAGTGAATCGCCATGAGCACTGACTGGAAAACCCCCCACGACGATTGTAGTGCAAATAAGAAACATGATGTTACGCTCTAACATAACAGAGATTAACATGGTTTCAGTGGGCAATGTGTCACTGCCACTGAGGCTGAATACTGCTATGAATTTATATGTCAAAAATACTTTGGTAATAGTACATAAATTAACAGCAACAAACCCATTAGTCTGACTGGAAGAAATCCCCGCTCACAGCACAGACTTAATTCCTACTGTTACAGTACCGTAACAATATGTTTATTAAGCCGTGTGATATGGTGATGATAACAGTGATGCAGTAATGATAACACAAATACAGAGATGATAACAGTGATGCAGTCATGATAACAGTGATACATGGATGATAGCAGTGATACAGTCATGATGTTATAGTGATACATGGATGATAGCAGTGATACAGGGATGATGTTATAGTGATACAGTGATACAGTCATGATAACAGTGACACAGGGATGATAGCAGTGATACAGTCATGATAACAGTTATGATCACGGTTGTGATAGCAATGATAACACTCATACTGTGATGATAACAATGATACAGTGGTGATTATATCGATGGCAACAATGATGATAACGTTGATGATAACAGTGATACGATTATGATAACAGTGATGCAGTGATGATAACAGTTATACAGTGATGATAACAGTGATACAGTGATTATATCGATGGCAACAATGATGATAACGTTGATGATAACAGTGATACGATTATGATAACAGTGATGCAGTGATGATAACAGTTATACAGTGATGATAACAGTGATACAGTGATGATAATATCGATGGCAACAATGATGATAACAGTGATGATAACAGTGATACGATTATGGTAACAGTGATACAGTGATGATAACAGTTATACTGTGATGATAACAGTGATACAGTGATGATAATATCGATGGCAACAATGATGATAACGGTGATGATAACAGTGATACGATTATGGTAACAGTGATGCAGTGATGATAAAAGTTATACTGTGATGATAACAGTGATACAGTGGTGATAATATCGATGGCAACATGATGATAACGGTGATGATAACAGTGATACGATTGTGGTAACAGTGATGCAGTGATGATAACAGTTATACTGTGATGATAACAATGACGACGTCATGCTCATGATAAAGCCAGAGTCAAACACTCGTCATGCTGAAGTTCTAGCTAAAGTCAAACACTCGTCATGCTAATGGTGTAGCCAACGCCAGACAAGTGTCATGCTCAAGTTCTAGCCAAAGTCATGCAACCGTCATGCTCATGATGTAGCCAAATTCATAGACCCGTCATGATCATGATATAGCCTGAGTCATGCAACCGTCATGCTCATGATGTAGCCAAATTCATAGAACCGTCATGATCATGATATAGCCTGAGTCATGCAACCGTCATGCTCATGATGTAGCCAAATTCATACAACCGCCATGCTCGTGATATAGCCTGAGTCATGCAACCGTCATGCTCATGATATAGCTTGAGTCATACACTCGAAATGCTCTTGAAAGGACCAGTGTCATAAACTCGTCATGCTCTTAATAGGGCCAGTGTCATAAACTTGTCATACTCTTAATAGGGCCAGTGTCATCAACTCGTCATACTCACGATGTCGCCATTGTCATCAACTCGTCATACTCACGATATCGCCAATGTCACACTACCGTGATACTCATACTATAGCCAGTCACACACTCGTTAATCCAGCCTTGGTATATAGCTTACTGACTTCCGCTATAAATTGGACAATGTAATGTATTGCATGTAATGAATAAGGTCATTACAAAACTAGGATTATATTTAGTCATCAAGTCCAATTCCTCCAATGGCCCCATTGCTTAAAGATGTCATGCAGACGAGGTATTATTGATCTTGTTCAATGTGACTGAACCTATCTCACTATATCCCAGTCAGGCTCTATGTGGTCAGCGCCAAAATATCAAAACAATGACGCGAAGTCTTCATTGAGCCAAATGTCATCCCACCACTTCATGGTGACAAGGTCGCCGAGCCACTGCATCAGGAAAGTTTCTGCTGAGCATCAAGAAGAGCAACCTTCATTATCTTTTGTATTACGTTCCCAGTCTAATATGCTGAACATCCTGGACTCGTTCATCATCACAGTAAGTGACGTCACCAGTCTAATGTGATGAACACCCTGGACTCATTCATCACTACAGAAAGTGACGTCACCAAATCTGTCACATTACATACCCGTTAAGATCCGGATTACAATTAGTCTTCAGTAGCCCATGCTTGTCGTAAGAAGCGACAATTAAGCTCGCTGACTTGGTTGACACATGCCATCGTATCCCACTTGCTTAGAGCGATGTTCATGCTGTTGATCACCGGATTGTCCAGACTCGGTTATTTACAGACCGCCGCTATAAAGCTGGAATTTTCCTGAGTGCAGCGTTAAGCAACAAATAAACATACACTCACACTATTATTTTTTTATCACAGATGCTCAAGACCTGGCAATTAACAACAACCCTAAACTGTCAGATGGGCAGGACTTGTCACCTTGTCTCACTGAGTGTAACAGCAGGGGTCAAGTTCCTGTGCTACAAACATTTGGACGCCACCCCAAAATACTGAAGATTAAGTAGCTTGTATACCACAGAACTGTGTAACTTGATGTACCGTATCTTGCCTCCAGCTGCAAGAATGTCAAGGTTGTTACACAACGGGATGAAGATTCCTGCACGTTCAGAGCAAGCTCCATGACTGATTCTGTCTCCACTCAAGAGCCAAGTTTTTCGAGACAGTATGTAAGACTTTGAGCCAAATCCAAATGACTATACAGTGGAAACTGTATAATCCGACATCTGAATTATCCGACAATCTGTGACGTCCGACGTATTTTTTGGGTCCCGTCAGCGTTCTTCTATATTATCATCATTTAAACATTGAATTATCCGACAATCTGTGAATTCCGACATATTTTTTGGGTCCCGTCAGCGTTCTTCTATATTATCATCATTTAAACATTGAATTATCCGACAATCTGTGAATTCCGACATATTTTTTGGGTCCCGGCAGCGCTCTTCTATATTATCATCATTTAAACATTGAATTATCCGACAATCTGTGAATTCCGACATATTTTTTGGGTCCCGGCAGCGCTCTTCTATATTATCATCATTTAAACATTGAATTATCCGACATCTGTACATTCCGAATTCCGACACCATTTTCTGGTCCCAATTGCACTATGACGCTGTACAATCCGACATCCTCCCCTCATATTGGACTAAAATAGCCAATCGATAGCTAAAATAGCCAATAGCCTGTCAATAGCCAGTTGACAACTAACATCCTGCTACTGGTAATCTCTTTGGTCCCAGCACTTGCTAGTTGGGAGGTAATTAGCAGTGTGAGAACGCCTGATCCTTTCCTTTTACAAGCTGAGTGGCAATAAGCATGTATAAACCTGTGCCTTAATTAAGCACCACCCTATTTTGAAAATAAGATGTGATGCTACAGAAAAGTTAGAGTAAAGCCATCAATTTTATCCACCTGTAGTTTATAAACTACCACCGGGTACCCATTCATCGAACAGAGCAACTTTAAACAAAGTTACTATGGTGAGACCAAACGTGTTTCATGTGGTTCGTAGGGAGGCAGGACCTTAGGACCAAGGACTCACTCGATCACTCGAGCTTTATTTTATCAAGCTTTAGCCACTGACAGTTTTACAAATACCATAACCTATTCTATTCTATTGTTTATGAAAGAATATGTTGATGAAAATGTGATGGGACTGAATTTTTACCCAAAATAACTAATCCTCTCCTGCTCAAACTACACAATTAAATTAAGTTTTGATTAAATATAACAATTATGTTATATACCAAGATGACATTTCCACATCAAGTAAGCTTTAATTATGCATAATCAGGAAGAACCCGAATGTCAAAGATTCAGATCTTTTTCCAACAATTCAAATTGCCAATTGACAAAAACTGAAAAAGGCCACATTAATGAGATATTGGAATATTTTTTTTTATGATTTTGAGTTTATTGTAATGAATAAACACTTATCCTTGCCGGATACTGATAATTACGGCTAAAATCTGTTTGCTTTGTCAGTAAAGCAACTTTTTCTTCATTTTACAATTTTCCTATTTTTCAGTTTGACTAACTTTTTCTAACTCATAGTGAACAAACTTTCATGCATTCACAATAGACCGGCTCCGTGGTGTAGTGGTTAGAGCGTCCGCCTGCAGAGCGGAAGGTCGCGGGTTCGATCCTCGACCGCGTCATACCAAAAGACGTTAAAATATGGTACTTAATAGTGACAGTCTTATTTGGTATATGTTGATCGCAGATATTTATTATTGTGGATGTTAAATCGGTTGCCCTCTTATCTATATTATTGGAAGAAAATAAAATATCACAATCAATACCATCGACACTCTTGTTCATGCTTACAGTATCAACTAACGAATAGTAATAAACTTTCCTCTTATAGTTTATAAGGAGGGGAATTGGTTGTTTGATGGTCACAAATATCGGACAATGGTCACTGCAGATAGGGTCAAGGACTCCCGAGTCATTTACAGCTTTAATATTCGAAACAAAAATCAGATCTATCAGGGTACTTGAATGTGGTGTAATTCTAGTTGGTTCTGATATAATCTGTTTAAGGTCATACATCAATTGAAGGTTATCTATTTTAGTTCGATTTTCCCGAAGGACGTCTATATTAAAGTCACCGACAACGATAGTATACATGTTCAGGTCGACGGCGTTACCGACAGATTCCTCAGTCAGATGACGACGAAATTAAATGTTTAACGTCGGCTTCTGGCGTAAGCCAATTTCGCCGACGGGGTAGGTGGGAGCTAATGTAATAAGTAATAAATGTTAATAAGGTATAAACCACCTTACCCAAAACATGTAAATGCTGGGGCGTTAAACCTAAGTTGAATTTGGAATAAAAAACGTTTATAAACATAAATAGAGATAAAAATAATAGAAAGCCAAGTTAAAAGGAGAAAGGAGGGATAAATAGGTATAGTGATTGTTATTAAGTAAGAGATAGAGTTGAAATAAACGATAGGTGACATAAAAGGGGCCTAGGGGTGGCGAATGGGGGTAGGGGACGGGGGTGAATACTGAACATGTATAGCATAGGGGGCAGATATTTAAATGCAGTTAAGCTGCATAAGTTATATAAGGGGCTATATAAAGAATGAATAAAAAAAGGTGTTAAGTTGGACGGGTAGAGGCAGGGGGGGCGGGGCTGAGGGGAGCAAGGGAGGCGCAATGAGGCATAGGCCGGGTTGAGAGACAAGCGGTGGTAGTGAACTGGCTTGCGAGTGGCCTTGACCTTGGCAGTATGGGCTTGTGACGGGTTGTTTACATTAGCGAGAGGGGAGAGCGAGCGTGGCGTGTGCAGAGTATGGATAAATGAAATTGAGAGCCGTGTCTAAAGTTGTAGGGGGGGCAGTATGGATAACTGAGGTTTGAACGGCTGGCCTGAATGTTGCAGTGAGTGGGAGGTGAGAGAGGTGGCTGTAGCTTATTTAATGAGTTCTAGATTCTTTTTAGAAGGTTTGAGTTTTGCAGAAATAATGTTAGGGCGTTGAAGATACTTGTTGGGTTGTGTGGGTTGAGGAGTAGTGGGATGTTATTGTGATATTTAGAGGGAATGCTGTTTTGTAGTTGCTTAATGTTTGTCTTTTGTAGCTGGCAGTGTATGAGTATGTGATTTATGTCTTCTTGGGTATTGCAGTGTGTGCATAGTCCATCTGCATGTCTATTTTGTTTGTAAAGTGTGTGGTTGAGGTTGGTGATGCCTGTGATGAGTCTGTTTATGGTCGTGTCAATATTTTTAATGTTTGAGAATGTAGGGATTTTCCTTAAGGGTGATTTCATAATGGAAGTAACCCATGTTGATTTGTTGTTGTTTATGTTGTGTTGAAAGTCAGTATGAAGAATATTTGATTTAATGAGTTGTTTAGTTTCTGTTTTGGATGTATGAAAGTTTATATTTGGTGATTTGTGTGTTGTTGCTAATTTGGCTGCTGTATCTGCTGTGTCGTTTCCTAATATGTTTGAATGGCCTGGTATCCAAGTGAAAGCTATGTTTTTATTTGCTGTTTAAGTGAGTCCGTTTGGATTGTGATGTTATGAATGAGATCAGGGTGAGATTTGGAGTACTTGTTATGTATTTGCCTAATGGAGTTTAGTGAGTCGGAGAGAATTAGGAAGTTAGTTTGTGGGAGGGTGGGTATTAGGTGGAGTGCAGTGAGGATAGCTGTTAGTTCTGCTGTATGTATTGAGGTGTGGTTTGTATAGTGCAGGTTGGTTGTAATGGGGGGGTGGGGTGGTTTGTTGTTGGACATGTATGCCTATACCAGTTGTTTTGTTTGTGTTGATTGAAGCGTCTGTATATATATGGGTGTGTGTTGGGTAGTTATTGTTGATATAGTTGTTTGTGATGTTTGTTATGGTGGGTTTGTTGGTGTTTTTTTGGTAACTGCTGGAGAATGTTGTCTAGGGTGGTGTCTGTGGTGGGTGGGGGTATGTCATGAATGTAGCTTGTAATGGGAGGTGTATGTTGTATGTCGTTTAGCTGTTGTGCCTGTAGTAGTTTATGGAGGTGGGTGAGGCATGGAGCTTTTAGGGGATTTAATTTGAATTTCTTGAGTGTTGATTTTTTTATGTTGCTGTATTTATGTGTGACGAGTTTAAATAGTGGGTTATGTTGGGCCCCAGCCCAGTAAGTGAGTGTTGTTTGGTTGATTCTTTGTGTGAATGAAGTGGTGCCTGAGAGTAGAAGTAATGTGTTTAGGGAGGTACCAGTCCTCGTGCCTAGGGCTAATTTTAGGGCTTTATATTGGATGGAGCTTATTTTTTGGAGGTTACAGGAGGAGAGGGAGTGGAGAATCGGGGCGGCGTAGTCCAGTTTAGGCAGTATGAGCGTTTTGTATATGTTAATAAGTGTGTGTTTGTTGGCGCCCCAGTTTGTGCCGCTGATGGCGCTCATTAAGTTGAGATCTTTTTTGACAAGAATTGACCAGGTTATGAATGTGGGGTGTCCATGACATATGTTGGTCAAAGGTTACTCCTAGGAATTTTGCTTCCTTTTTGAATTCAATTTTTTGGTTATTTAGGTGCAGTTTGGGTGTAAAATTTTGCATTCTTTGTGTTTTGAAGAGTATGCCCACGTTTTTTTTTAACATTAATGAGGAACCCCCACTGTTGGGCCCAATTTTGAATATGATTAAGCATTTTTGGGCATTTTGTAGAGACTTGTTTGACAGAAGTGGAAGAAGTCCAGAAGGAAATATCGTCGGCAAATTTGGCTTTTGAAATTTCAGGCCATTTATCTGGGAATACGTCTTTGATCATGAAATTAAAAAGTGTTGGTGATAATATGCTGCCCTGGGGAGTCCCATGTTCTAGGGGATGGGGGTCCGAGAGGGTGTTGTGAGATTTGAGGTTTATCTGTCTATTATTAAGGAAAGAGTGGATGAAATTTAGAATTCTGCCGTTAATGGCATATTTTTGAAGTTTTTGTATGAGGCCGTTTTGCCAAACCATATCAAATGCTTTACTAAAGTCAATGAAAATGGCCATAGTGTATTGTTTTTGTGCATGGGCTACCTTGATGTCTTGTTCCAAATGTAAAATATGGTCTAAAGTTTGCCTGTTTGGGTATATAAGGTGTTTGAGCCTGTTGTTAATAATACTTTCTAAAGTTTTACATAGATGAGAGGTGAGGGAGATAGGGCGATAAGAATCAGGCTCATTTCTAGGTTTCCCTGGTTTGAGAACTGGCACCACCTTGGCTGTTTTCCATGAGTTTGGGATAGTACCTGAGGTCCAGATATGATTAAAGAGGGTAAGTGTTAAGTTTTGCATGTTAGGTGTTAATTTGTTGAGTATAGTGTATGTAATGGTATCTGGACCCGGGGCTGAGGCTGTCTGTTTGTTTCTGAGTGCAGATTGGAGTTCGTGTATATATATTTTTTTGTTTATAGGTAGATCTGTGTGTGGTGGTTGTGGGGTGTATGGGGGCTGCTTTTTCATGGTGTTTTGAAAAGAAGGTGGGTAGTTGGTGGAACTACTGACGGCCGAGAGGTGGGCAGCAAATGCATTAGCTCTGTCTTTGTGGCTAGGTCCGGAAGGTTTGGATAAATAGGTTTTTTTTAAATGCCCTTAATGGCGTTAAATTTTTTCCACATAGTTCTAGAGTTTCGATTTGTTAGCTTGAGGGTGGAACAGAATTGTTTCCAGTGGTCATTTTTTGCTGCCTCGATTAATTTTTTAGTTTTATTTCTTAGTTGTTTTGCCAAGTGTAGTTTCGAACGGTCCCTCTTGGATTGATTTAGGGCCTTTTTTCTTGCCTTTCTGGCTTTGATGATTTCTGTGCTCCACCAGGGGAATGTTTTTTGTGCAGGGTTATATCGAAAAGTTGGAATGCATTTTTCTGAGATGTCTAATATGGTATTAGTCAGGTTTGTGTTGAAAGTGTTTATGTCTGTGTTGAAAATGGCTGTGGTGTCTATTTGTTTACAAAGTGTTGAGAATTTGTTCCAATTTGCTTTTTTAATGTTGAATCTTAGTTCAGTGGGTGGTTGTGATGGGGTGGTGTGGGTGGGTATGTGTGATGTGATTGTGATTTTGAAGGGGCAGTTGTCACTGCCCCAGGTGTCATCGTGGACCTCCCATATACAAGCTTGTGTAATTTTGGGTGTGGTGAGAGTGATGTCGATGGCTGTGGGTGAGTGTAGATGGGAGAGGGGGTAGCGGGTGGGTTGATTGTCGTTGAGTGAGTTAAGGTTGTGTGTGCTTAGCCAGTCAGTAAGGCGGGTGCCATTAGAATCAGTATAGGGTCTTGTGCCCCACAGTGGGTGGTGTGCATTAAAGTCACCGAGGATAATGGTTTGGGGGCTTATAAAGTTTGCCAGAATGTCCAAATCTTGGGTGGTAATTTTGAAATGTGGTCTTCTATAGACATTAATGATGGTTAAGTCTTTGTAATTCATTTTAGTTGATATTGCCAGGACTTCGAGATCTTGTACAGGAATTTGCAATATGTTATAGTTTAGTTCCTCTGCAATGAAAATCCCTAGTCCCCCTGCAGGGGGGCCGGGACAGGTAGTTGGCCGTGGTCTGTCTTTACGAATAAAATTGTAGCCTGGTAATTTGAAGGCGGTTTTGGGGGATAATTTTGTTTCTTGCAGAGCTATGATGTCGGGTGAAATTTTGGGCGATGAGTAGACTGGCCAAGCTTTTGTGGTAGAGTTTGGATTTATGTGCAAGGGTGTATATTTTTTGACTGTTGGTTTTTCCATTGGTGTGGCTGCGATGATGAGTTCTACTATTTTGTTAAGGTTTTGGTTTAATTTTTGAGGTGTGAGGGTTTGTGGGCAGGTGCTGGGTGTTTTTTAGGTGGGAGGGCTTGAGTTTTAATTGTGGGTAGGGGGTTGGTGGTTTGTGTTGGGAGGTGTTGGAGGGTGGGGTGGGGTTTACGGGTTTGGAGGGTGTGTGTGCAGTTTTGGGACGTGATTGTTTAGGTGGGGCAGTTGGGGTGGGTGTGGGGAGGAGGGGGTTGTTTAGGGGTGGCGGTTTTGGGGTGGGTAAGATGGGGGTTATGTTTGGGTGGGTGGGTGGGGCGGGTAGGTTTGGTGGTTGGTTGGGGTGGCCGTTGTTTTGTGGGTTTTGGTGGTGGTGGGGGTGAGTAGAGTGATGAGTTGGGGGTGGAGGAAGTATAGGGGGAGGATGAGCTGGGTGAGAGGATGGAGTGATATGAAAGTAGTGTGCGTGCTGGTTTTGGCAGGTCGGTGTTTTTAATGTGTTTGTTTAGCCTGAGGATGTGTTTTTGCTTGATGGGGCATGCATTTTGTGTAGCGGTGTGGCCGGGTGTGTTGCAGTGAATGCAGTATTTCTGTTGGCGACATTCATCGAGAGTGTGTGTGTCCGACCCGCATTTTGGGCATAACATTGGGAGCTTGCATGAATCTGAGATGTGTGAGTATGAAAAACAGTACAGTATTTGCTACCTATACGTAAATTATGGAACTTATTCGACTTATCGTGCTAGGCTATGACCTGTGACAAAAATGCTTCATGTATATATTTTCGCATTAAACATCGTGTCCGAGCGTGAAGATTGAGGCGGCGAGAGCCGAGATGTCACTTGTCAGTGACTTGACTTACATTACATGATCGCACAAAAATATGGAAATAGTAATTTTATATGTACGTTTGACAACTTTTATGAATGTCGTTGTTGATTTTATTCATTAGTTTATTCAATTTATTTAATGAATTCCTCGAAACATCGTTACTTTGCTCTTTGACAATGTTATTATGGACCCGCTGCCGAAGCAAGCGTCTGAGAATCGTTGTTTACAATAACATTGCGAAAAATAGTTTATAAATTGAATTCTGCTGATAATATATGATAAATTGAAATTTAATAAGTGTTTTCAGACATTGTGAAATGTGATAGAATCTGTGTTCTTCGGACTACTGTATAATTCGGACTTTTTAGTCGGTCCCAAGCTGGTCCGAATTAGACAGAGTGCATTGTATTTGCATTGTTGTGGGTTTTGCGTGTTGGATGTACTTTGTAGGTGAGGGCGCCAAATGTAAAGTGGGTTGGGAGTGTAGTGGTGTCAAATGTGAGGAAGGTTGTTTGTGTGTTGGGGTTGTAGGTGGTGGGTTGTCTGTTGTTGATAGTTCTATAGTTGGTGATTTTTGGATGGTTGTGGATGGTGTTTGCGATGCTGATGTAGTGTTTGATATCTGATTCAGTTTCTCTTGTGTCTATGTATGTAACGCCTTGGATGGATGTCTGCCAGCGTGGATACTGCCAACTTATCTGTTTGCCGTCGATGAGTGTGTTTTTTAAGGTTTAAAAATGTATTATTTTAAGGTCTCTGAAATATTTCGGCCCAGGATTCGGATGGATATCGCCACAGCAGAGAAGGATGAGAGAGGCAATTAAAGATACTTGGGTGCTGTAGAGACACAAGAACTTAAAACTGTGTATGGATTTCATAAATCGGACAGCAGATTTTGAATGTAGTTTTGCAGCAAAGGAACCCACTGCCTGTTATGGACTACATCATTCACTCACTCACAAAATTACTGCGTAAATGTGGAATTCCATTTTCAGTTATTGTAATAATGTATATGACATTTCATTTCCCTATTTTTACTTACTTTCAGCTCAGTTGGGGTTCATGAAGTACTCTTATCATGCTTGAGGTTACATAAAAACATCAGTTATTTTAATGTGAGTGGCATTGTATTATGTAGTCCGTATGTCATGAAACAACGTGGGATGGTTGGAAACGGGAAGGAAACATAGATATGTGATAACGACATACTGGAATGTTAATGGAAGTATGGCTCCAATACACCCCAAACTGGACACTTGACAAGATAAAACTTGATAAGTATATGTATAGAATATGTGTCACTAGGTTATGAAAAACACGTGTTCCAGCGTGCAGCGTGTCTGACCATGGCGTGATCTTTCTGTCATGCCTTGCTTTCAGTTCTTCCACATCTAAAATAAATTATTGTCAAATAGTTCAAAATCTGATTTAAGTTTAGCCATATCACTCTACGCTAAAGTAAAAATAAATGTTGGCCAATGGAGATTGGAGTTAGCAAAAACTGTACAATTACATAACTAACGAAAGGGATGTGCCCCTTTTTTGCTATCTTTCAGAGAATAATCATGCATTCAGTATTGGTTGGTTTTAAGCGAATTTGTATTTTAAGTCTTTCTTGTTCAGACTGCTAAGCAACTGAACTGTAAATCTATAGAAAAAACATGAGAATTGCACATCAAATTTGAAGCATAATCGACAAAAATGAGTTCCGATGCAAGCCTCTAATGACAATGACTTGGAGATTGTACGTGCGCTTTCCACCATAATGCGTATTTCGCACGCGGCAATTCCCTATTTAGACGTGTTCCTTATTAACTTGATGTCGCCCTTGTTTTGACCATCTTAACCCCTTATATGCAGGTGGGGAAGGATGACGTGATAATACATCATCGATGAGCTACTCCAAACATTAAGGAAAATCTGGAAACACTTAATTAACTTTCATTTGTACTCAACATATAAGCACGTGTCTCTGTAGTAACATTTAAAAGACCATCTTAATGAGTACCATGCTCACTGACATGCCACAATGAGTACATGTCCAACAAAATCAAACATAAGAGAAAGTGACCAATTTCAGCTGAAACAACATTTAGCAGACTTCAATCCATTGTTAAAATAACAAACTGAGCAGCATGGTTTTTACATACCGGTATGCTACTTACCTGTAACAACTGTCAGCAGTGGGAGGAATTGCTTAGAGAACATCATGTTATCACCTGTCAACTGGTACTTACCTGTAACAACTGTCAGCAGTGGGAGGAATTGCTTAGAGAACATCATGTTATCACCTGTCAACTGCTACTTACCTGTAACAACTGTCAGCAGTGGGAGGAATTGCTTAGAAAACATCATGTTATCACCTGTCAACTGCTACTTACCTGTAACAACTGTCAGCAGTGGGAGGAATTGCTTAGAAAACATCATGTTATCACCTGTCAACTGCTACTTACCTGTAACAACTGTCAGCAGTGGGAGGAATTGCTTAGAGAACATCATGTTATCACCTGTCAACTGTTACTTACCTGTAACAACTGTCAGCAGTGGGAGGAATTGCTTAGAGAACATCATGTTATCACCTGTCAACTGTTACTTACCTGTAACAACTGTCAGCAGTGGGAGGAATTGCTTAGAGAACATCATGTTATCACCTGTCAACTGGTACTTACCTGTAACAACTGTCAGCAGTGGGAAGAATTGCTTAGAGAACATCATGTTATCACCTGTCAACTGTTACTTACCTGTAACAACTGTCAGCAGTGGGAGGAATTGCTTAGAGAACATCATGTTATCACCTGTCAACTGGTACTTACCTGTAACAACTGTCAGCAGTGGGAGGAATTGCTTAGAGAACATCATGTTATCACCTGTCAACTGGTACTTACCTGTAACAACTGTCAGCAGTGGGAGGAATTGCTTAGAGAACATCATGTTATCACCTGTCAACTGTTACTTACCTGTAACAACTGTCAGCAGTGGGAGGAATTGCTTAGAGAACATCATGTTATCACCTGTCAACTGTTACTTTCCTGTAACAACTGTCAGCAGTGGGAGGAATTGCTTAGAAAACATCATGTTATCACCTGTCAACTGTTACTTACCTGTAACAACTGTCAGCAGTGGGAGGAATTGCTTAGAGAACATCATGTTATCACCTGTCAACTGTTACTTACCTGTAACAACTGTCAGCAGTGGGAGGAATTGCTTAGAGAACATCATGTTATCACCTGTCAACTCGTTCTTACCTGTAACAACTGTCAGCAGTGGGAGGAATTGCTTAGAGAACATGATGTTATCACCTGTCAACTGCTACTTACCTGTAACAACTGTCAGCAGTGGGAGGAATTGCTTAGAAAACATTATCTTATCACCTGTCAACTGGTACTTACCTGTAACAACTGTCAGCAGTGGGAGGAATTGCTTAGAAAACATCATGTTATCACCTGTCAACTGGTACTTACCTGTAACAACTGTCAGCAGTGGGAGGAATTGCTTAGAAAACATCATGTTATCACCTGTCAACTGGTACTTACCTGTAACAACTGTCAGCAGTGGGAGGAATTGCTTAGAGAACATCATGTTATCACCTGTCAACTCAAGGGGTGTTTTATCCTATGGGTGGAATTTTGGAAGGGCTTTTTGTCATGGGGGCATTTAGCCAATGTTTGTTTTGTCTGAGGGCTTTTTGTCCCGTGGGTTTATTGTCTGCCCACCGTTTTGACACACTTACAGCTGATAAGTGACACCTGATGTGACGTCGTCTTTGTTTTTGACAGCCTTAATTGTTGTCTTTTTGCCCTTTGAACCCACTGTCACTGAACACCAAATAATTCATCGAGGTGAATTTCAGCGTCTCTGATCACGAGACTATCCAAGCTACCGAAATATCAACGATAAAGATTAGTACACTAATCAATACACTAATAGTTTCTTTCAATATTTGTTTCCTATATTCGGCTTGTAAAGTCTTCTAGGTGTTTCTCTCAGACGCCTACTGTGGTGACAAAACAAATAAGTCGAAAGAAAATAAGAGTTATTTCCCTTTAATACAAACACCACTTCAATTATTATAAATATCACCTAGACATTCCTCTTCATGACGTCATTGATCCAGTCAAGGAAGGAGGAAACACGGGTGTACACCCCGGGGGCATTCTTCTCTCCACACCCGATCCCCCAGGACACCACACCCACTATCTTCCAGACACCACCCTTCCTGCGCACAAGTGGGCTGCCGGAATCTCCCGAAACACCATCAGTGTTATGCAGAGACACACGGTTTGTTTGTTTGTTTGTTGTCTAACGCCGCAGTCAGCAACACCACCACCTTCGAAAAAGAAGGATCACACGTTTTCAGAGTTTTTACAAGATTTGTCATTCATGGAGATGAAAGTTGTTGTAAGATCAAGGCTAATCGTGATTTTAATCTACATTTTGACAATCCTTCTAATACTGAAACTATCCATATGTCAAAACGTCTTGACTCTTTATACTGCATTCAACGAGTTAACGGTACCATATAAGTCTGGTCATATCTTGGATTGGGTGCTCACTAAGAACACTTATAAGATGTGTAACCAGAACTAGTGTCGAGGACATTCAAGTGTCTGATCACTACCTATTGACAGTTGACCTCGATACTGAAAGACGCCCCATCCTAAAAACACATGAGTATTGAAGATGTTCGAGATATTTTTTTGAGTTTAGATACATCTAAAGCCACGGGCCAGATGGCATTGGAAACATTGTATTGAAATTATCTGCAGTCTCTCTAACGCCGTTGTTAGTTAAATTGTTTAACATCTCCTTTCGTAATAAAACTTTCCCTTCATCTTGGAAATTAGCCTCGGTAATTCCGCTACATAAGAAAGGCGATGAGCACGACTGTTCAAACTATAGGCCAGTTGCGCTAACTAGCTGTGTCGCTAAGGTTTTTGAAAAATACGTTATTAAATACGTCTTCAACTTCTTTAGAGATAACAATATTCTGTCAAACTTACAATCTGGATTTATGCCTGGCAATTTTACAGTAAATCAATAAACTCATCTTTATAACTTCATCGCAGGTACAGTAGATCAAGGAGAGGAAATTTTGAGCCGTATCTTGCGATATAAGTAAAGCCTTTGATAGAGTTTGGCATAGGGACATTATTCATAAACTTCATGCTTACGGTATAAGGGGTGAACTTTTGGAATGGTTGAAAGGTATCTAGATAGTAGAATGCAGAGAGTGGTAATAAATGGATACAGGTCAGATATTAAATTTGTGGAAGCTGGCGTGCCCCATTCAAACTAGAGCGCAAACATATTCTCAATTATTTTTACCAAGCGCGATTATGACATGAAATTCATTGCCTGATGGAGCTGTTAGTGCTATTTCCCTGAATCAACTTAAAACCATGATAAACACAACAGAAACTCACAATTACTTTGATTTGAAGTTTGGAACTAGATTTTGTCAAATCATTCATTGTCGCCTCAAGCTCGGCTGTAGTGATCTAAATGCAGACAGATATAATCGGCATATATCAGACACACCCAGGTGCTCATGTGGTTCTTATAACGAAGAGGTTATTCACTACCTTTTTACATAAGGAAGTAAGATTATGCCGCCAGCATATCCAACTATCTCAGAAAGACTATTGTCAACCTCAGTGATAAAATCATTACTGAACAGCAGGTCAACGTACTCTCCAAGGGACTAAAGTTCATTCCAACCACACCACTTCGCAACCATGACGACTTCATCACCAACATTGAAAAGGGACTTCAACAACTAGCGCCAGGAGGTAAGATTGAGTACCTACGCCACCAGATAACCGACATCCTTGCCAAAGCCAGCCATCAACCACCCAACCTGACAGCTGCCGAAAAACAAGCCATCCATAACCTACGCAATGACAAGGAAATCACCATTGCCCCAGCTAGTCCACAGTCATCCTGAACACACCGGACTTTCACAGCATGGTCAACAAAATCCTCCAAGACCCCACCACCTACCGCAAGATCAAGAAAGACCCCCTCCGCAAAACTCAATCGCCAACATAAAGCCAGCCTCAAACAACTGAAAGAGAATTACGAAATCAGCCAGCAACTATATTTCAAGCTAACTACATCCAACCCACAGCCACCGTATGCCAGAGCCACGATAAAAAAAAAACCAAAAAAAAACCCCAACCCAATGCCAGACTGCTCGTGTGCTCTAGAGACACTGTGTTCTACAGCACTGCCCAACACCTAACGGAAATCCTTGCCCCACTCGGAAAAAAAAAGCGGACTCCTTCATCTTTCTGTACCAAACTCCTGAATATAACCGAAGCAGACCAGATCCTGAGTTACGATGTTGTGGACCTCTTCACAAATGTCCCCATAGATGAAACTCTCCAAATCCTCCGCCGACGCATCTCTGAATTAGAAACCCCCCTTGACACCAACCTCCCCACTGACTCCATCACTGTCACTTACTTTACCTGGGGAGACGACTACTATGAACAAATCCAGGGCCTGCCCATGGGCTCCCCTCTGTCCCCAATACTCACAGAAACCTACATGACCTCCTTCGAACAGCAATCAAACCATCCTGCTGGTACAGGAAGGTCGATGACATGTTTGTCATTCTTCGTCAAGACCAAGACCCAGCAGCCCTCCTGCAACACCTCAACCAACAGCACCCCCGGGTCCAGTTCACCATAGAATCAGAATCCAATGGTCAACTTCCTTTCTAGATGTCCTCGATACCAGAACCCCAGCTAACAAGATCCAAACCAGTGTCTATAGAAAGCCAACCCAATCCGACCAATACATTAATTTTGACTCCAACCACCCCTTGAGAACCAAAACTGGCATTATCTCCACCCTCACCAGACGAGCCATCAACCTCTCCTCCGCCAGTCCCACTACAGAAATACAGCACCTCCGCCATGTTTTCACCAAGTTCAACCACTACCCTTCAAAGCTGGTCAATGAAATTATCAGCTCCTCACTCCACCCAACAAGAAAACCGGCCTCCAACAAACCTGAACCAGCACCTATTCATATCTCCCTCCCCTTCACCACATCAGCTGTCTACTGAAGCGACAAGCAGGCATTGAAACTTTACCAACTCTACACCACTGAAAACTCTACTGAAAGCTAATGGCAGGAACACCTCTAAGCGACAACATCAATCCAAAGGTGTTGAGTAGTACATACAAAGGGTATACGGGACCAGGCCCATCCCAAGGGCTCAAAATTTGAGCCCTTCGGACAGGCCTAATCCCGTACCCCATTGTGTATACTACTGTTTGATGTGCATGTCAGATAGGACATACATGACAATTATTCTGCAGTGGATGATCTGTAAGGGACTGTGTCGTGAGGTACGATCATCAACTCTTCTCTGGCGAATGCTCTCGGCCGCCCATCTTTCAAGTAATACAAGTTCGGTTCACCGTCTTTGATATCGACCAGGTCTACGTTGTACGTTTTCATGGACAATATCGGATCAGTGGCGCATTTTCTGCTGTCTCCTTCGTATTCTCCTGACTGGTATAAGTACCTAACGCTGATACGGTCCGGTAACGTTTTCTCCGTTTTATCGCGACTTCGTGCCACCGCAGGTGACGAATCCATGGATTTGATTTTGACGGTCTCTTGCCCACAAGTCCGGTGATTTCGTTGTTGATGGCAGCCACCACTTGAGGTAAGCGCATGACCCATTCTGTGTTTCTGTTTCCGGGATCCACCAAATCCCGCGAGTACTGGTGCGAGAACAGACGTTCGGTTAAGGTGCGATTAAATTTCTCGACTATGGCTTGGCTACGGTGAGCTCCTGCCACACCTCGTCTCACTCGTACTTTTGTGCTTGGCCAGCAGCTGTGACACGTCTCCCATCAACTCACGTCCGGGATCGACTTGCAATATGTCAGGCCATGTCAAGGAACTGCGTTTGTAGATGCGTTCCAAGGCTTTAGCAACTTCGTTTGAATCTTTAATCATCTCGACGTCTCTACTCCATATAGTGGGGATCCCAGCGTTTGGCCGTGGAAACTGGTATGGGCGTTTCTGTCTTCTCGTTGACCGGTATGTGGGCTGGCGTGCTAGCCGGTGTGCTGTGCTTCCAGGTCTTATGGACGACCTTCCAGAGAAACACGGCAACTAGGGAAAGGTAGACCCACCTTTGGGCCGATTCTACCATCTGCCGCACATTCTCGATATCCAGACGGGTCTGTTCTTGTTCCTCCTTGACACTTTCTATTTCCTCCCGTAGTTCTTCTTCGTCATCCTTGTCTTGCCTAGACA
Organism: Haliotis rubra; assembly: GCF_003918875.1. Classification (NCBI taxonomy): domain Eukaryota; kingdom Metazoa; phylum Mollusca; class Gastropoda; order Lepetellida; family Haliotidae; genus Haliotis; species Haliotis rubra. The sequence goes on along the minus strand of NW_025764975.1, from coordinate 216,174 downwards.
AGATGTCGACCAACAAATTCATGGTTTGCTCCGCACGGGCTGGCAACATCGTCACGGTTTGTTCCACACGAGCCTCGAGCCTCCCCAAACGGTTGTAGAAGTCCTGGACGGTGGGCACAGTCGACGGTTCTGCAGCAGGCAATGTCGGATTTGGAGCTGTCTCAAGCTAGCGGGCAAGAGGGTGTTGGTGGACGGTTCTGCGGTTGGCAATGTGGATGTGCTGGAGTTCGGCTTTGTAGCTATTTGCATATCTTCTTCTGTATTCCATATTTTGCTGTAGTCGATTAGAACCGATTCCAAATCGTTGTTTCATTTCTTGTGCAGAGATTTTTCCACGCATCTTGCGAATCTCTTCCACTTGGTCTTGCGATAGTTGTCTTTTCGGAGGCACTGTGTTTGTACTATATATCTGCATTCGCACAATTGTTTATGTGGAAAACTAGGTTCAAACTAGGGGTGAACTAGGCAGAACCTAGGCAAACTAGGCACAACCTAGTTCTGTGGATTCCTATTGCACAGAACTAGTGTCTACCTAGTTTGACTGCGATATGCTACTATTTGCTGTACATTTTGCTTCGATTTGCTGTACATTTTGCTACAATTTGCAAAAACAACCACATTCCTGGCGCGTTGATGTCAATGGGCAATAGTTGGTAGAGGATCCGGGCATAGGCGGACGAGTTCTGGATGAAGACGGGATAGTTTTACGGCTCATCGCGTCTGACGTTTGGGAGCTTGGGATCGTTGACCCTGGGGACCGGATCCCTCGAGGTTTTGGCCGCAAATTTCCTCATCTCCTGATTGGGAAGCATTTCTTCCGGGTAGATGCCAAAGGTGAAATCCCACATGACCCGTTCGAGCGAGTCGTACCACAGTGGATCACACTTTCCGAAGTCGTCCGCGCACGTTTCCCTGAACTCTCAAGAGACCTCGACGAGATCTTCGACCCGTTCGACATCGACATGCAGGAATTTTCGATGTTGACGTACCTGACTCCCCCGGGATTCGCGGCAATGATTCCGATTTTTTTCTGGGCACGACGACTGGCATGGGTTTGTCCAGCAGCCTGGTGAAGCATAGCTTCCTTCGGTTGCCTGAGGACCTCGCTGAGCATCTGCACTCCTCTCTCCTTGCCATCAAACCACCGTCCGCACAGGCAGCTTTTCTTGTCGTCTGTCGGCGGTTGTTCAGAAGCGTACTCCACGAGCGTTCGCCTGGCCGCATCCCTCTCCTTCTCCCAGAGCAGAACGAATTCGTGCTCGTTCCTGCACACCAGTCCTATCTTCCCGTCACACCTCTCGATGACGAAATCACAGACTGCCGCCTTTTCCTCAGCGAAGGAGGCGACAACGACAAATGGCACGTGGGTTCTAGCGGGATGATCTCCGAACTTGGTCGGGACTTCCCCCTCAACCTTTCCTATGATCTTGTCTCGGAGAACGTCGACGTTCTTCTCAACATCAATCCTCCACCATTGGAGAGCCGCCTTTTCGGTCTCCTCAACTGTTTGAAAGTCTTCCGTATTCATCTCGTCGAGTTTTTCTTCGAGCTCTTTTTTCTTTATGCTTTTCGCCAAGTTTCTCAGCTCCTTCGTATTCCTCTCGCGTCTTCTTTCGTTTAAAAGGAATCCAGATGCCTATCCCATTTATATGCCGCGATCGAGTCATTCTCTCTGTCAACTTCTCCTTATTTGTCTTCAAACGCGTGTAAAATCGAGATGAAAACAACGAAAAAAAAGTTTCTAACGCCCGACGCTCTCCGTTTGATGACGACATCGAAAACTCGAGATTGGATACTTTATCGAAAAGAAAGACAGAAAAATCATTGTCTCGTAAGCAAAGTGCTCTCTGTCATAAGGAGACGTGGACAGAGAGAACGACTCGATCGCGGCGTATAAATAGGATAGGCATCTGGGACAACAGCTCGATGGATTCCTTCTAAATGAAAGAAGACGAGAGAGGAACAGGCGGCGGTCGGCAATTTCATCTTCGAGAGGTGTGACGAGAGGATGGGACAGATGTGTAGGAACGAGCACCAATTTGTTCCACTCTGGGTGAAGGAGAGGGATGCGGCCAGGCGAACGCTCATTTCCGAGTTCACTTCCAAACGACCGCCGACGGACAACGACGGTGGTTTGACGGCGAGGAGAGAGGAGTGCAGATGCTCAGCGAGGTCATCAGGCAACTGAAGAGAGCGGCGCATGCTCGGTGCTTCACCAGGATGCTGGACAAACCCATGCTAGTCGCCGTGCACGGAAAAAATCTGGAATCATTGCCGGAAATCCCGGGAGTCAGGTAGGTCGACACTGAAAAGTTCCTGCACGTCGATGTCGAACAGGTCGAAGATCTCGTCGAGGTCTTTCGAGAGTTCAGGGAAACGTGCGCGGATGACTTCGGAAAGTGTGGATCCGGTCCCCAGGGTCAACCATCCCACGGAGCTGACCTTCAGACGCGATGAGCCAAAAAACTATCCCGTCTACATCCAGAACTCATCCGCCTATGCCGGATCCTCTCCCAACCAATGCCCTTCGACATCAACGCGCCAGGAATGTGCTTGTTTTTGCTTGTTTTTGCAAATTGTAGGAAAATGTACAGCAAATCGTTGCAAAATGTACAGCAAATAGTAGCATATCGCAGTCAAACTAGGTAGACACTAGTTCTGTGCAATAGGAATCCACAGAACTAGGTTGTGCCTAGTTTGCCTAGGTTCTGCCTAGTTCAAACCTAGTTTGTACCTAGTTTGCCGTGACTAGTCCGCCTAGGTTCTGCCTAATTTTCCACATAAGCAATTGTGCGAATGCAGATATATAGTACAAACACAGAACACAGAAAAGACAACTATCGCAAGACCAAGTGGAAGAGATTCGCAAGATGTGTGGAAAAATCTCTGCACAAGAAACGAAACAACGATTTGGAATCGGTTCTAATCGACTACGCAAAATATGGAATACAGAAGAAGATATGCAAATAGCTACAAAGCCCATTTCTTCCTCCCCCGTCATAAATCCGAACTCCAGCACATCCGCATTGCCAACCGCAGAACCGTCCACCAACACCCTCTTGCCCGCTAGCGAGACAGCTCCAAATCCGACATCTACCTCCAGCACAACCGTATTGCCTGCTGCAGAACTGTCGACTGTGCCCACCATCCAGGACTTCTACAACTGCTTGGGGAGGCTCGAGGCTCGTGTGGAACAAACCGTGATGATGTTGTCAGCCCGTGCGGAGCAAACCATGAATTTGTTGGTCGACATCTTGTCTAGGCAAGACAAGGACGACAACGAAGAACTACGGGAGGAAATAGAAAGTGTCGACGAGGAACAAGAACAGACCCATCTGGATATCGAGAAGGTGCGGCAGATGGTAGAATCGGCCCAAAGGTGGGTCTACCTTTCCCTAGTTGCCGTGTTTCTCTGGAAGGTCGTCCATAAGACCTGGTAGCACAGCACACCGGCTAGCACGCCAGCCCACATACCGGTCGACGAGAAGACAGAAACGCCCATACCAGTTTCCACGGCCAAACGCTGGGATCCCCACTATATGGAGTAGAGACGTCGAGACGATTAAAGATTCAAACGAAGTCGCCAAAGCCTTGGAACGCATCTACAAACGCAGTCGCGTGACATGGTGTGGCACGAGTGAGACGAGGTGTGGCAGGAGCTCACCGTAGCCAAGCCATAGTCGAGAGATTCAATTGCTCCTTAGCCGAACGTCTGTTCTCGCACCAGTACTCGCGGGATTTGGTGGATCCTGGAAACAGAAACACGGAATGGGTCATGCGCTTACCTCAAGTGGTGGCTGCCATTAACAACGAAATCACCGGACTTGTGGGCAAGAGACCCGTTGAAGCCATCAAAATGAAATCCATGGATTCGTCACCTGCGGTGGCACGACGTCGCGATAAAACGGAGAAAACATTACCGGACCGTATCAGCGTTAGGTACTTATACCAGCCAGGAGAATACAAAGGAGACAGCAGAAAATGCGCCACCGATCCGATATTGTCCATGAAAGCGTACAACGTAGACCTGGTCGACATCAAAGACAGCAAAAGGAACTTGTACTATTTGAGTGAGTGAGTGAGTTAATATTTAACGTCACATCGGCAATATTTCAGCCATATCGTGACGAGAACATTTTACAATAAGAAATAGAATATATATGTAGATACTATATAAAAAACCTGCCGACGAAGGACAGTAAAAATACTAGACAATCACAGATACCAATATAAAACTAGCGAACAAAGCTAAAACATTCCAATTAAAGAAGACAATACAAGGTAAAAATGGGCTATAGATCGCCAACAACTGAAGGTAGATCACCATACTAGTGACCATGGGGACTTACAGTGCCTTTGCTACCTGCATGGACCCTAGTTGGATTTACACCATCCCTTCAGCTGCTGGCGATTGGAAGAAATGTCAGCCAAATTAAAATAACAAAAATGCTACGTTTAAAAATCCTGGAAAGTTGAAATTGACGTTCGAAGTTTTGGGACTTACGTACCCTCTCAAGGGGACAATATTTTTACGATACTTCAACCCCCCTTGAGAGTACAGCCACTAACAATCTAAGTTACTATTCAAACTACCAATCATTAAAACACAGCTATATGCAGAACATATTAATCAAAATTCATTAATGAAATCAATTTCTTTTAAAAAACCAAGAATTAAATGAAGATGAACAGAATTAAAAAGATCCTTAACAGTTTTAACATTGAAATATTTATCCCTTATGATGGAGAATTCAACACAGTCAAGCAGGAGATGCTTGACTGTGACTCTCTCATCACAAGGGATACAAAACGGAGGATCTTCACCATTTAACAAATATTTGTGAGTGTACCTTGTATGGCCAATACGACATCGTCGCATGATGACTTCTTCAAATCTGGACTGACAACCCAAGTAAGTGTAACCGATATAAGGTTTTATTTCATGTAATTTATTTATACCTACTTGGGTGTCCCACTTCTTTTGCATCAGATCACGGATATAAGATCTTATAGCAGCTTTGTAATCAGAGTATGGGATCAGAAGTGGTGTCACAGATTTGTTGAGTGCTGCCTTAGCAGCAAGATCAGCGATTGTATTCCCAGAAATGCCAACGTGGCTGGGTAACCAACAAAAGACGATGTCACATTGGCCAGTAGCAAGCTCATTATACAATTCAATAATTTCTAATAAAAGTGGATGTTTACAAGAAAGATTTTTAATAGCCTGAAGACAAGAAAGAGAATCGGAAAAGATGATGTATTGCTCATATTTACGGTGTTTATTAATATATTTAAGAGCTGTTAAGATGGCGTTAGCTTCTGCTGTGAAAATAGAGCTGTTATTTGGTAATCGAGAAGATATTGTTCTGGATCCAATGACAGTGGCACATGCAACCGCGCCACCGTCCTTGGACCCATCTGTAAATAAAGATTTGTATGTATTATATTTAGTTTTTAGCTGATTATATTCTTGTTTATACTGTAATTCATTAGTTTCAGATTTCTTAAACTTTGTCAGAGTTAGGTCAACTTCAGGCCTCACCAGTTGCCAAGGAGGAGAAGAAAGAAGACGGGAAGGAGCTATATTTTCCAGCTCAATGCCGGCAGCAGATATGAAGGGCTTAATTCTGTGCCCAAGAGGCGGAACAAGAGAAGGTTTTTTGTTGTATAAATCCTCATAGAGGGGATTGAAAACACAGTTAAATGCAGGGTTAGATTCGCTAGAATATAGTTTAGTAATGTATTGTAAAGATAATTTTATACGACGTTGTGTAAGAGAAGGCTCATCTGCTTCAACATAGAGACTATCAATGGGAGAGGTTCTAAAGGACCCAAGACAAAGTCTTAGGCCTTGGTGGTGGACAGAATCAAGTAGTTTTAGGTTGCTTTTGCAGGCTCCACCATATACGATGGAGCCATAATCAAGTTTCGAGCGGACCAGTGATCGATATAGGTGGAGGAGGGTAGCTTGATCCCCTCCCCACTTTGAGTTGGAAACAACTTTTAACAAATCGAGTGCCTTCAGGCATTTGGCTTTAAGTGATTTAATATGTGGCAAAAAAGTTAAATGGGAGTCGAAAATTAGACCCAAGAATTTGGCCTCCTTAACAACTTTGATGGGAGTGCCATTTAAAGATAGTTCTGGATCTTTATGCGGTTTATATTTTCTACAAAAGTGTAGACAATTAGTTTTGGATTTGGAAAATTTAAAACCGTTTTCAAGACACCATTTATTGATTTTATTTAAACACAACTGCAATTGCCGTTCAATAGTATGCATATTTTTACCACGACAAGAAATGTTAAAATCATCCACAAAAAGTGATCCATCAATGGAATCGTTTAAAACCTTGGATAAACTGTTAATCTTGATACTAAATAAAGTGACAGACAAAATACTGCCTTGCGGGACACCCTGATCCTGATTGTAATGATCAGACAGGGTTGAACCAACTCGGACTTGAAATTGTCTGTCTTTTAAAAAACTGTGATATAAAGAGAGGTAAACGGCCTCTCAAACCGAAATCATGTAAATCCTTCAAAATGCCATGCTTCCAGGTCGTATCATAAGCTTTCTCAAGATCAAAGAAAATTGATACAGCATGTTGTTTATTGACTATAGCATTCTTAACAAAGGATTCTAAGCGTACCAAATGATCAATGGTACTACGATTTTTCCTGAAACCACATTGAATATCTGTTATAAGGTGATTGGTTTCAAGATACCAAGTTAATCTGTTATTCACCATACGTTCCATGGTTTTACAGACACAGCTAGTTAGAGAGATCGGTCTGTAATTAGACGGATCTGTATGATCCTTGCCAGGTTTAGGTATTGGAACTACAATGGCATTACGCCACGAAGGAGGAAATTCTCCAGACGTCCATATTTGGTCAAATATATCTAAAAGTGTCATCAGACATGGTTCAGGTAAGTGTTTCAGTAGCTGGTAATGTATATTATCATCACCCGCTGCAGTGTCATGAGCTTGCTCAAGAGCAGTATGTAGCTCATGTAATGAAAACACTTCGTTATAATTTTCACCGTTATTTGATTTGAAATTAAGTTTTGTCTTTTCCTGTTGTTTCTGATATTTCTGAAACGCAGGGACATAATTTGCTGATGATGAATTTTTGGCAAGAGTTTCACCAATTTTATTTGCAATTTTAGACTTGTCAGTAATTAAGTTATCACCATCTTTAAGATGGTGAACAGCAGATTTTGAACCTTTGCCTTTAATTCTTTGAACCATGTTCCACACCTTAGACATTGGCGTGCGTGAATTAAGTTTGGAGACATAATTTCTCCAAGATTGACGTTTGTTTTGTTTAAAGGTACGACGCGCCTTTGCATTGTGTATTTTAAATTTATTTAAGTTATGGACAGTTGGATGATGGCGGAAATAACGCTCCGCCTTTTCCTCGCTTTTCTGGCTTGTCTACAATCTGTATTAAACCATGGTTTTCGTACATGTGGAGTCGTAGAGGACTTTGGTATACACTCATCAGCTATTTGCTTTAAAACGTCAGCAAAAGTTTGAATGGGATCAGAAATATGACTGAAACATTCAGGACGCAGTTTCGATGTACATATAGTTTGATATAAGGGCCAGTTAGCCTTTGAAAAATTCCATCTTGTATACGAGTGAGTATCAGAAGGAGTTATTTCTGAAAGAATAGTTGGGAAGTGGTCACTTCCACAAAGGTCATTGTGAACTTCCCATTCAAATTCATTGAATAGATAAGAATCTGAAATGGACACATCTAAAGAAGAGTATGTGCCGGTCGCTGGATGCAGATAAGTGCTTGAGTCGTCATTAAATATGCACAGGTCATTATTAGAGATAAAATCTTCAAGTATTTTACCTTTGGCGTTTGTGTGTGAACCTCCCCAGGGTGGGTTGTGGCCATTGAAGTCGCCCATGATAATACAGGGCTTCGGTAGTTGATCATACAGAGACTGAAGATCAGCCTGTTGAAGTGCTGACAAAGGGGGGATATATAGAGAACTTGTACTATTTGAAAGATGGGTGGCCGAGAGCATTCGCCAGAGAAGAGTTGATGATCGTACCTCACGACACAGTCCCTTACAGATTATCCACTGCAGAATAATTGTCAAGTATGTCCTATCTGACATGCACATCAAACAGTAGTATATACAATGGGGGTACGGGATTAGGCCTGTCCCAAGGGCCTGGTCCCGTACCCCCATTGTATATACTACTTGTTGTCTACAAAATCAATTGTGACTGTGGCGAGGGCTATGTAGGCGAAACCTCCCGGCCCATAAATATAAGAATCGAAGAACACTTATCATCTACCACTAAATCTGACAGAAAATCAGCACTATCAGACCACATCATCAACTGTCCCAATCACAACATAATTTGGGACAATGTAGAGATATTATCGAAAACCACCAGGACTTCACCAAAAGAAAACTTGCAGAAGCAGTTTAAATCCGGAGACACAAGCCCTCAATCAACAGACACCAGGGATACCTCGTCCCTTCTGCATACAATGAACTGATAAAAACAACAGATTAGAGCACTCCAGCTATCATTACTAATTAATCTCATCAGCCATGTATATTTTGTTTCGGCCTCTAGGACTATTGGCTTCCTCCTATTGTCACTACATTATTACCACCGTGCCTTGTTGTTGTTGTTAATCCCCTTGATTCAAACCTACATGTTGTTATTACTTAATCCCTGTTCATGTATATAAGTCAGTTCTGTGCTGTAGTACTTCACTCTTGCTTGACAACGGTATAAGAATCCATATCGAAACGTTGCATCATATATAATAAAAGAAGTTGTTATCCATAAACAATCTTACTTTCTTATTAGTTACTAACTTCTAAATGCCAATCAAACAGATCACCTTTTTACATGTCGGAACTATCAAAATTTAAGAACAACTGTGTATTTTTATATTCAAGGATATCATGTTAAATCTACTTAATATGGTAACGGCGCATTGAATAACTCAACTAATAGTGACATTCTTAACTCATTACAGCAGTTCATTTCTTAAAGTAACCGCTTTCAGTGATTATCCCCTCAACACTGAGTCAAAAAAGAAAATGTAATTTGAAAAATAATGAATAATTTTTCTCTGATGATACATCTATGTATCCGAAATGGGATCCCTATCTTTCGACTCTAGAAAAACATTAGCAAAACCCACTCAAACCCATCCATTCGTCATGCAAATGACATTAGTGCCAAATCAGGTTTTGCACGTGCAGTTGATCACGTGATCTTCGCATCGAAGTTTTCTTCATATGCACATGTTTGCATTGGCCTCAAGAATTGGAAAAACACTTTTAAACCACAGTTCTAACAGTACTTGAAATGCCACGATTGTCAAATGTACAACGTGAACGTGCCGTTGGCATGTTGCAAGCAGGAAGATCAGTTATTGACATCGCAAGAGCAATGGGATGCAGCCGTCATACTGTGTATGACTTGTGAGGTCGTCTACAACAAACTGGCACCACTTCTGATCGCCAAAGGTCGGGTCGTCCACGTGTGACGTCACGAGCAGAAGACCGTCAAATCGTCCTACGTCACCTATGTGACAGATTTCTGCCGGCTACACGAACCAGGGCTGAGATGTTTAGAGGTCGACTGTCCTCACAGACCATTCGAAATCGGTTGCGGGCTGCCAATCTCCATTCTCGACGTCCATATCGTCGGCCAATATTGACGCCGTTTCATCAACGTCAACGTCTGCTGTGGGCCCAACGTCACCTCCGATGGACCCAGAGAGACTGTAATCAAGTCGTCTTTAGTGATGAATCCAGGTTTACCCTCAGATTCGCGGACGGCAGGCATAGAGTCTGGAGACGACATCGTGAACGGTATGCCCAATGTTGTGTACAGGAAGTCGACAGTTTCAGGGGCGGAAGTTGCATGGTGTGGGGTGCTTTCTGTGGGAACAACCGTTCCCGACTTCTGGTCATCCCTGGAAACCTCACAGCTGCTGCTTACCACGACCAGGTGCTCACCCCTGAACTCGTTCCTTTCATGGCGGCTCATGGCCCAGGTCTACATTTCCAGGATGATAATGCTCGGCCGCATACCGCAATGTTGACACGACATTTCCTTCATAATGCTGGAATCAACGTCATGGACTGGCCATCAAGGTCCCCTGACCTTAATCCAATAGAGCACGTTTGGGATGCACTTGGGAGAAGGCTTCATGGTCTTCAGAACCAACCTCAGAATTTGCAGGAACTTGCAAGAGCAATGGCGCAGAATCCCCAACCATGTGTTCACAAGCATCAGGCAGTTGATGAGGAGACGGTGTTTGGCAGTGGTGAATGCGCGGGGCAGCCATACACAGTATATATTCAGTATATATTCAGCGTGACTCAGTATATATTCAGCGTAAGACAAATTTTATATAACGTGATTTTCTGCGGCAGCCCATTTCGTAGCTAGGCATAACCAGCACCACAACGGACATATTTGTTAATCATATCTCTAATGATATTATTCTTTTGTTGTCAAACTATTTCATTATGTATCCAGCTATTCATTTTGAACAATGTACTGGAGCGGCGTTAATATAAACCACTAGGCTTGTTCGCCGATCCGGGTTTCTGCTTTGGCGAAATAAAAATATTTAAACCAAAAACACATAAGACGCAGAAATAAGATGGATAAAGAAGCTTTCCGTCAAGACCTCAGGTCCTCAGATCGTTTGCAAGCTCCGCCATCTGACCCAGGCCAATACACTGAACTTTACAACAAAGTACTTCTTGAGTTACTTGATCAGCATGCTCGAGAGGTGAATTGATACCACACCGACCAGAAACAATTTGGATTATGATCCTTGAAATCATTTCTGTCAAGATGCACAGGAGAGTAGAGCTCTGAAGTCTCATCTCGAGATTCACAGACAAATCTACCGTGAGTCCAGGAACAGGGTTACAGTTGAGATCAAGTGTTCTTAACAGCATTGTATGAACTCTAAGATCCGGGATAGTATGGATGACCTATGTTCAGCTTACTTGGCAAAGAGACACATAAACCACTTCCAAATCTTGGAGCCTCTGTGCAGATAGCTCTGTCATTTCAAGCATTTTTGTCTTTGACGAGATTGATCGAATCCGTAAACCTATGATTGAAACTACCACAGATGATCAAGACAGTATATCTTCGGGTGATCAACAAGCATAGACGCTGTTCGATTCCTTTACAGAGTTCACCGAAGACGAAATAGTGAAGCTACGAGCCATATCAGTCGGCGTATCACAAGGATCACAGTACTGAGACAACTCTCGTCAGTGTGTTTAATGATTTGAGAGTCTGACACACTCTCCAAGCACAATGATATTGTTGGTATACTTCCTGACGTTGAGAAAAGTCTTATAGCCTTACTTAACATGTACAGTTTCAATTTGTTTGCAATGAGTGGTTCCCCAAATCTCTTAGCCATAACACAGACAGAGAATGAGAGGGGGTTAAGAACGACAGGGCTATGTATAATACAGGGATTGGGGTTAAGTGAGTGAGTGAGTTAATATTTAACGTCACATCGGCAATATTTCAGCCATATCGTGACGAGAACATTTTACATTGTAATGGAATATGTATATATTATAAAACCTGTCATCGAAGGACAGTAAACCAACTAGAGTATCACAGATATAGATATGTAAAACTAGTAATTGAATCTAAAACATTTTAACCATAGGGGACAACACAATCTAAAAATGAGCTATAGATCGCTAACAACTGAAGGTAGATCGCCATACTAGGGACCATGGGGACTTACAGTACATTTGCTTCCTGCATGGGCCCTAGCTGGATTTATAACATCCCCTCAGCCGTTAGCAATTAAGACATATCTAGCCATACATTAAAATTACAAATATTCTACGATTAAAAAACGGAAAGTTGAAATTGACTTTGAATGTTTTGGGACTTACGTACCCTCTCAGGAGGACAATAATTTTACAGTACTTTAACCCCCCTCGAGGATACAGCCACTAACAATCTATGTTACTAATTCAAACTTCCAATCATAAAATATTTAGCTATTTACAAATCTGTTAACAAATCTAATTCTTTTAAAAAGGCAATAACTAAATGAGAACTAACATTATTGAACAGATCCTTCAATGTTTTGACATTAAAATACTTATCCCTTGTGATGGAATATTCAATGCAGTCAAGCAAGACATGCTTGACTGTGATCCTTTCATCACAAGGGGATACAAACTGGAGGATCTTCGCCTTTCAATAAATATTCATGAGTATATCTGGTATGGCCAATGCGACATCGTCGCATAATGACCTCTTCAAATCTGGACTGACAACCCAAGTAGGTGTAACCAATATAGGGTTTTATTGCATGTAACTTATTAATACCTACTTGGGCGTCCCACTTCTTCTGCATCAGATCACGGATGTAAGTTCTAATGCCAGCTTTATAATCAGAGTATGGAATAAGAAGTGGTGTCACAGATTTGTTGAGTGCTGCCTTGGCAGCAAGATTGGCCATGGTATTCCCAGAAATGCCAACGTGGCTGGGTAACCAACAAAAGACGATGTCGCACTGGCCAGTAGCAAGCTCATTATTCAATTCAATAATTTCTAATAAAAGTGGATGTTTGCAAGAAATATTTTTAATAGCCTGAAGACAAGAAAGAGAATCTGAAAAGATGATATATTGTTTATATTTACGGTGTTTATTAATATATTTAAGAGCTGTTAAGATGGCGTTTGCTTCTGCTGTAAAAATAGAGCTGTTATCTGGTAAACGAGAAGATATTGTTCTGGATCCAATGACAGTGGCACATGCCACCGCGCCACCATCCTTGGATCCAGATTTGGGGTTAAGAAAGACAGGGCTATGTATAATACAGGGATTGGTATTAAGAAGAACAGGGCTATGTATAATACAGGGATTTGGGTTAAGAAGGACAGGGCGATGTATAATACATGGATCGGGGTTAAGAACGACAGGGCTATGTATAATACAGGGATTGGAGTTAAGAAGGACAGGGCGATGTATAATACAGGGATTGGAGTTAAGAAGGACAGGGCTACGTATAATACAGGGATTTGGGTTAAGAAGGACAGGGCTATGTATAATACAGGGATTTGGGTTAAGAAGGACAGGGCTATGTATAATACAGGGATTGGGGTTAAGAAGGACAGGGCTATGCATAATACAGGGATTGGGGTTAAGAACGACAGGGCTATACATAATGCAGGGATTTGGGTTAAGAACGACAGGGCAATGTATAATACAGGGATTTGGGTTAAGAAGGACAGGGCTATGTATAATACAGGTATTGAGATTAAGAACGACAGGGCTATGTATAAGACAGGGATTGGAGTTGAGAACGACAGGGCTATGTATAATACAGGGTCTGGGGTTAAGAACGACAGGGCTATGTATAAGACAGGGATTGGAGTTAAGAACGACAGGGCTATGTATAATACAGGGACTGGGGTTAAGAACGACAGGGCTATGTATAATAACATTCGAGTATACCAAGTCTCAGTCAGAGAATATTTACTTTTGCTCAAAATACAAGGATTTTAATGTTTTGGAGGTTGTACGTGAATGAGAGTATGTTTATCAGAAGTATGATAAAAAGTAAATCACTTGGACTTTTTTCAGCTAATTTAGAATGTTGTTAAATAAATCTCGCCCATGGGCTAAAAACAGTTCGTACATGGGCGAGAATTTTTAGTTTTGCTCCAAATGTATGTTTTCCCATGTTTGGAGGTTGTTAATTAATAAAGGTATGTTCATAAGTACCATGACAAAAAAAATCATTTGTACTTAACTGGACTAATTTAGAATTTATGGTTAATCTCTGAGACAGAGAGTTGATGGAACAGTTAAAAGCTATTTAAGCAGTATAAATCAAATATAGTCTACAACGACCACAAAAGTAGCGGATGATGTGTCCTATTTTCACTTTACCGTGGGTTCACTTTTGTTTTTTGCGTAAACCATATGTTATTGATTTTATTCGTTTGATTAGTTTGTCATAGATACCTATGGCGAGGCAGACGTTGGTCGCGTTTTCGCAAACTATGTTACCATGGCTATTTCACAGCAAGTCATATGTCTGCAAAACTTCAGTAGTTACCAATGAGATTACATATAGTCATTGAAGACATTGTATCGTACTGCTTAACGCAACATAAATCATACGTTGTATCATAGATACACTGCAAAAGACATGACGTGGAATCATAACATATTTTATGTTTGTTCTGTATAAATTCAACAGCCCTATTTCTAAGGAGTGGCAAATTGATTATTGTTTAACGGTGCATCAGCAGTCGTACAGCTATTAGAGGCTGTTGTTCTGTAGAAATAATGGTTTCCAATTTTAAGCTGTTTGCTGAAAGCAGACGACATCGCTTTGATAGCTCCAGATGAAGCTATTTGACTAACATACTTGATTAATTATAGGGTGGCTGTTGTACTAATATTGTAATATTCCAAGTATGGAATACACACTTGCAGGTTATGCACAAATCTTCTTAGTCTGATTGTAACTGTATATAGAGCTTCTCGGCCGCAATCAGACTCTGCGCTTTTGAAAGGCCATGACAGCTCGCATGGGGGTTTTGTGTGGCTAGCTGGTACCCGAGGTATATTGATGCTTGAATAGTGCTGCTCCTTATCTACTGCCAATACCTGAGAATTCGCTGCTTTCTGCGCACGGTCTTTATATAAGTTTATTAGACGCACTATTCTGTCGTATACTTTGGCTAGCCACCGGTCGTTGACCAAGGGGTGCGCCTCCATTAGCTATAGTCTGTTTGCAGTGAAAACGTACCGATGAATTTCACTTTAAACAAAAAAGTAAACCAAATTAGTGAAATTAAGATTGCGAATCCTCATAATTTTACCTTGCCAATTAAACATCTAAATCTCAAAATTTTCTTCAACTTAGGATAAAAGTTGTTTAACAAACGATCATAGATTCAAATCGCTATTATTGGTTTGTATTACAAGGGGGTAAGCGCAGTAGATGGAACAGTGAAACAAAGGCACGTGCGGTACGTGATGAGCGTTAACTTTGACCAGCCCTACTTGTTCTCGGTGTTTCATTTAATGTGCATACACCCCAATCATTGATTGTCATTAATTGATATGAGTAAGGACCAACTCATCAATTTGGGTACATAATATGCTGGCCATACTTTCAAATTCATCACTTTTATTAAGGCAAAACAGCAGTTCCATGTGTAAAGTAAAAGTTCATTCCGACTTCACGAGGCGGAAGATATCTATGTATGGATGGTACACTTTAGAGAAATGCTACATCTTGGTTGTCCGGGTATGTTGTAGTCTCAGCTGTCTCCACTGTCGATGATATAGTCACCAAACATCCCGACATACGCAACCACGAACGTGTCAACAAGATATAAAGGTGTGACAATATATCCGCTGTGACAATAAATACAACATATAACATAAATATATTTTACAATACCACTGATGATTTGTCTGCAGGCAGAATAAGTGTACTTGCGTTCGCAGACGCAGTTTCATACTTAATGAAACTGAAGTGTAGACTGTATGTGTACTATGTACATGTATTATGAATTTGTTTTATCATTATGATGATTAAAATAATTTGTGCTAAGATGTCACTTTAATGAATTTTATTGTTGCCATATCATGAATAAGTAAAATATTCTTTCAAATCTGGTATTTTCTACGAATATCACTTCGTTGTTCAATTTATTTTGTTTTCAACTTTTAGTGTTACCTGCATGCCTGTCATCCATTGTTCTCCTAATGCGTTCAACCTGACAATCCCTGTGTGCCTTATTGTTGTTAGAAACATCACAAATGTCTACTTCACGGTAATAAACCTCTTCAGTATACGTTAGTAACTCTACAAACATAAACCCTACCTTTTGACGGGCCCTTTTGACAAAGACGTCGTGCAAGATAAAAGTAGTAAATCAATTAGCGTGTTATCGGTTAATCCTTTCATCTGTGTTTGGTTTTTAACTCAGCTGATAATTCCTTTTGCTGCACCTCCATGCATATATTACATAACATGTAGTACATAAGAACTTAATTTATAATGTTGAATTTTAGTGTAGACGTGAAAAATGCTAAATGGGAATCTTTGTCGGGTAATCTGAGTGATGTTACCACCAATTATACCTGTTATAAATTCACTAAATGACCATTAAGTGAATGATGACAAATATACGGGTGTAGGTTTATATTACCAATCACGGTTACAGCAAGGGAGTAGTAATCGTTGTATTGCATGCAATTTTAATTGCCTACAAAATCTTAGGGAACTACGCTGTGTGGTTTTAAAATAATAGGTCAATAATAAATCAAACATCACATTGTTTCTTGATATGATTAAATATCGAGGTAAAAAACACAGAAATAGGATCAAATTGGATCGGTCATATACGATCAACGCATCGAAAAATCTGAAAAAGAACTTACACCGCTGGAGTACTTTATTACAGGAAATACATCCACCATTCTTATTGTTTCATTGTTTAGGTTGAAGAAATTCTGCCAAGGTGGACAGCTGCCCAGTCCCTGGGTCCGTCACGGTCGAGGTAGCAGGTGCTGCCCACCTGGCAGTCAGACCACGTACTAAAATTGTTGTCCCGAAACCGGAAGCGCTTGATTTGGAAAGAATGAGGCCCCGCGAGATGTGACGGACATTGTAAAAACAAACAGTTTACATAAACACATATTGCAGTTATCAGTGTTTTTCTAAACTTGTGAAGGGTGAGCAGACTATTGGCATGTTTACAATAGAATTGAAAAAAATATAATTGAGTACCCATAAGTCTTTGTATGAAATGCCGCCATCTTTGTTCAAACGTACACTCGCGAGATTGGAAAAAACTTCGTTGTTGTTTTGAAGTAAGTCTATGAGAGTAAGGTAAGGAAAGGAAATGAGTAAGGTAAGGAAATGGCAGTCTGTATAGTTGCTATAGTTTTCTTGACACATGGCAACATACTTGACAATCGAAGCTTTGGAAAAAAGGATCCGGGAACTTGAGCGACCTCAACGGAAACCCAGGACAGAGAAATTAGCAGTACCCCGCCCTTGTCAGGTAGATTTCAGATGAAATGCATTATGTTCTTCTTATCATAGCAGTCAGTTTGCATCGAATTAAACGTTTTCGGTAGGAACCTTTATCTTACAGTAACGGTGCGCTCGCATTTCGATTTCTCTCACGGTTATTAATGTGGACATTGCATTTTGGGGTGAAATCTGTTAAAAACGACATTATTGTTGATACCAGCTGAACATTTCGTTAAAATATAACCATAAGACAAGCATATATATGTGTTCCTGCACGCTGAGTCTGATATTTATATAACTTGATTTTCTGCGGCAGCCCATTTTGTTGCTGGGCACGACCAACACAATAACCAAATATCTATTGTTCAGTCATTTTTCTGAGTGTCTCAGTATTATTCTTTTCTTGTTGGACTATTTCAGTTATGTATCCAGCAATGCTGGAACCGTGTACTGAAGAGGCGTTTATATAAGCCACTTGGCTTGTTCGCCTTTTCAGGTTATTGACGGAATAAAAATATATTTTTAAAAATTTATATATGCAGCAAGGCAACAAATATAGATGAAACAAGTAGTTCATCATATTTCGGTGGAAAATATTACCAATCGACAGATGTTCATACTCCAAATGTGTGTCTCTTTTTGTTTCAGGCTATTGTGAGAAGAATCATGGAAAAGTTCGTGGAGTCCCTTGAAAATCCATTAAAAGTTACATATTTATAAGGTAAAATAACTTACCCAAGTTTTATTATTGCTCGGCATCATAATCAATATACATGTTGGGTTTTACCACATTAGAGACGTCATTAATGCAAACTAAAATTAAAATTGCCATCTACTCGTTTCTTGTTGTTAAAAGAAAACTTCTCACACCCTCGCAGTAATGCATATACCACAATTACTTATTACTTGGTTTGATACATGGTGAATATGATAATAATCAAAATCATGAATGTTTGTCGGATTGTAATAATCTATTATTGGACGAATGAAAATTAACTCATTTGCTTTTCTTAATAGAAACCTTTTGGATAATCTGGAGGAGCAAGATGGACGATCGACGTCGGCAGATTCGAGGAAAGGAAGAAAGGCACAGGAAAGATGCTAAAAGAAAGAAAAGAATCCTCTCTGTAAGTTCCTGAAACTGGTTTATATAATATCATTTGTACCGGTTTATAGACTTCCTGACACCAGTTTAAAACATCCTGAGTCACTTAACTGACATGATGTGCTTCATACTATCACATCGCTTTATACCTGTAATAGAATAACTTTCCTTATCTAATGTCATTACCCATCACGTAATGTGCCATTATCTAATTAGAACAAGTGCGGCTCTCAAGAATAAATGTTGGACATAACTTTTGCAATGCAAGAATTTCATTTTTCCCCAACAGCGCCCGAAGAATCTAACTACTATTAACTGTACAGAGAAAAGAACACAGAAGGTGGCTGCAGTCCTAACCCCAGAATTGACATCGCCAGTGGTGTCTGGCGCTCCAGAGGCAAACATGAAGAACTTGCGACACCATCCAACAATATGCTTTCCAACCACCTTAAGGTCTTCCACCCTGGTCATTGAGAATATGATTCATGTTAGTTAGGGATAGGATGGAATGTCTAAATGTACATAATATTTTCTATTAGGTCCTCTCTCTCTCTCTCTGACACAAGTGGTGTGTGTGTTTTTTAGTGTGCATTCCTCTCTGAATAAGGAGAATCAACTGACGGGATTTTGTGATTTGTGACAGTGTTTAATTGTAACATTGAAACATAGACATGATATGTTTATGATGAATAAAGAGAAATCGACTGACTTACTGATTTTGTATTTATTTATTTCTTTGTCCATGTGGTGTTGAGGTAACTGTAGTTGAAATGAGTTTATTTTATATTTAAATGTATTATGAATAAAATATATGACATAATACATTCAAATATATAATACACTCATTTCAACTGCAGTTAATATAGTTGAATAATCATAATTTAATATGGACATATGGTAATCACTGAATACTAATAATTGAAACCAAATGGAGCCATACAGATTCTGATTTACTGAAACTTATGGAACATGGTTAATGTGATTAATAGAAACGAAAATCAAAGGGAAACATAATTGAACTACCGGTGAGTAAATAAATGAAACCATCTGGAACCTCATAGGAATATGCGTAACGGAAACTCAGTGGAGCCCTACAGGAAACTGGGTAACGGAAACGCACTGGAGCCTTACTGGAATCTGGGTAACGGAAACGCACTGGAGCCATACTGGAAACTGGGTGACGGAAACGCACTGGAGCCTTACTGGAAACTGGGTAATTTGTAAGTTTCCGCTTTCCGAAAACTTGAAGGAAATGTAGAGAAACAGTCCGGAAACGGCTAATTGAAACTTAAAGGTCACATGCAACGTAAAACACAACTTTGCAGATTCTGATGCATTTCGGTATGGACTTACCGAAACAAATCGTCAAAAATGCAAATTCAACTTATAAAGTTGAAAAATAACGCAATGAAAAAAACCGCGCGAAATCGGAGTTCAAACGTTTCACTAATTTTCCCCGACTAGTTTGAACAGCTGGGCTGCGCTCATAGCACGTGCGCAGTGAAATAGGTTCGCGCAGCTTGGAAGCGGGTTGTCCGGTGAATACTCGGTGAAGGCTTTGGTGTGAGCTATTTTTCTAATGTTTTGTTGATATCTCACAGGCGCGAGCTTTTTATATGTTATGACAGTAAATTAACTGTTTATATAATTTCATTAGTCTATTTCACCACACGTTCTTCTTACCGAGTCACTTTCTCAGTTCGATACTTGAAAGCAATGTCATTATTTCGCGTTGACAGAATTTCTAACTGTGATATAGATATGTCGTTGTCACAGACAAAACTCAATGTCTGTTTTATTGAGACCTGTGTGTCTGCCTGCCTGTCTGCTAATGACAATATCCAATACACAGCTGCTATCACTCACCACATGCAATTTGAACTTAACACCAATCAGGCTATACACCATAAACAAAAAGCATTGATTTATGGCCCGAGTTCGGTCTCTGTCACATTATGTAATTACACAGACAGGCAGGTGTGATACTTGAACACATGACATGTTATGATGTCTGTTGATTGTAAAATGTTATACACAAAAAATGAGCATGTATTTACAAAACCCAACATCTCTATATATACACACACAATGAGCCGTGAGGGCGTCTGCAAATGAACCAGCCGGTACACTTGAGTGCACACCCACCCGCTCTGACTGGGTTCGGTATCCCGGCTGCTTCGTTTCTTGGGACGTAAACCCAAGTACACAATATTGCACTTTTGATTTGCGATTGTACGCTTATAATTTGTTTATATGTTTTTTTCATAACCAGCAATGTATATTATATGTCATGAATAAGTGATAATGGTGTTTTAATTATGTTTGATTTTTTGGTTGCATGTGACCTTTAAGTTTCCATTTTGTTTCCGTTAGGTTTCCGGTGTCCGGAAACCAAGTTATTTTTGCTGTGTGAGTCATGGTGGCTCCGTCTGTCCTGTGAGTACAGGGTAACCTCCATGTCAAGAGGCCCAAAAGTATTCTGTGTAGGGACCTCTGAAGGTAAAGGCACTACACGTGTTTCTTTCCGATTTAATTTTTTTCCTTTCTTCTTTTAACTGGATCGGTGGCTGGTTGCGATGTGGCTAGTTGCGAAGCAATCATTTGTGATGTCTCAGACTGAATTTCTGTCTGAGACTCAGACGTCGACAGAGTGACTGGAGCAGTCGGTTTTTTGGGCGGAGAAGCAGGTTTGTTAGATGAAAAGACAGGTTTGTCTGACTTGGCCCAGGTCAAGTCAGTCTTACATGCAGCTGAGGACATTGCTACAGAGCGGGTGACTGCAGCAGAATATGTAATATTGGATGGAGTTGAAGATTGATTGGTGAAAAGTTGTTTTGACTTCAAAATAGGAAAGGCTTTTTTCACATTTTATTTTCATTATCTTCGATTCCCTTTGATATACAAGGCATGACCTAGATGAAGCAGGATGTGTCTCCTTACAGTTGACACATTTGAGATCATTCTCGCAGCGATAACATACTGCAGGATTACGGCATGAGTAGGTCATATGACCTAACTGCTGACATTTTACACCGGAGTGGATTGGGGACATACACATCCACTCCGATGTTAAGATAGCCTGCTTTGATTGAATGTGGCAAAGTTGGTCTGGCAAATGTCAGGAGAAAAGTATTTGTTTTAGTTATGATGCCATCCTTCTTTATGGTGAAACGTTTAACTGCTGCAACAGCCTGGTCTTCAAGCTCTGTAGCAATTTCCTCTTCGGTCATGTCATAAAGACAACGTGCCCTGTCACGTATGATGCCACGCCAGGAATTAAGCGTTCTATGCATGGACATAACAACCTCTTTATTGGCAAATGTTTTGACAGACATAAGATTGTCACTTCTTAAAAATCGGAATGTTGAATTAATACAGAGCTTGCATAAAATGTGTTAAAATTAGGGACCGTTCATAATATATGGCTAGGGGGGTGGTGATTATTTTAAGGGAGGTCACCCATTTTGTTCTGGGGAGGTAGGGGGGTCATCAATTTTGTACACATGTTTCTGTAAGGTGTCAGCAATTTTGTACATAAAAATATTTAAAAATTATGCTTTAAAAATATGGAAGGGGAGAGGGGGCATTGACTTTGTACATGACATGCAGGGGGTTCACCTACTTTGTACATACATAAAAATCATCATCACCTCCCCTAGCCATAAATTATGAACGGTCCCTTACACGTAATGCCTTTTGCGGTGTATCTATGATGCCACATATGATTTACGTTACATTAAGCAGTGTGATAAATGTCGTCAGTGACTATATGTAATCTCAGCTGAAGCCACTGGCAACTACTAAGGTTTGGCTGCCATATGACTTACTGAAATAGCTATGGTAATAGATGTTTGCAAAACGGGACAAAAGTCTGCTTCACCACATGTGTGTGTAACAAACTCATGAAACAAAATCAATCCAAAGAATAATTATATTTCACACAAAAATAAAAAGGGAACCCATGGTACAATTTCAAGGAGGTCACTTCATTCGCTAGTTCACAAAATATATTAACACGTCACAATTTAATTCTGGACTCACAAAAGTCCAGAAACTCTCCGCACTGTGGGCACTTTCTGACAAGGGATTTGACCTAATTAAACATGCAGTTGTTATGAATATATGCCAAGGATGAAAAAATGAAAAAAATTTCTTTCGAAAACTTTAAATTTAAACTCGCTCGCCCATGGGCGAGGCCCATGGGCGAACAGTGGCCCATGGGCCGGCCCATGGGCGAGAATGTTAATTTCGATCAGAATTCATGTTTTGGAGGTTGTAAATGAATGAGTGTATGTTTGTAAGCATCATGACACAAATTTCAACTCATTTTGATTTAATTCGACTAATTCAGAGCGATATTAAAAAATGGGCGAAAAACAATTTGGCCCATGGGCGAGAATAATGACTTTTCCTCAAAATACATGATTTTCCATGTTTTGGAAGTTGTAAATGAATGAATGTATGTTTATAAGTATCATGAAACAAAATTCAACTCATATTGACTTAATTCGACTAACTTAGAGCGATATTAAAAATCTCGCCCATGGGCGAAAAACATTTTGGCCCATGGGCGAGAATATTTACTTTTACTCAAAATATATGTTTTCCATGTTTTGGAGGTTGTAAATGAATGAGTGTATGTTTATAAAGTATCATGAAACAAATTTCAACTCATTTTGACTTAATTCGACTAACTTAGAGCGATATTAAAAAATCTCGCCCATGGGCGAAAAACATTTTGGCCCATGGGCGAGAATATTGACTTTTACTCAAAATACATGATTTTCCATGTTTTGGAAGTTGTAAATGAATGAGTGTATGTTTATAAGTATCATGAAACAAAATTCAACTCATATTGGCTTAATTCGACTAACTTAGAACGATATTACAAAATCTCGCCCATGGGCGAAAAATAGGTTGGCCCATGGGCGAGAATATTCACTTTTACTCAAAATATATGTTTTTCCATGTTTTGGAAGTTGTAAATGAATGAATGTATGTTTATAAGTATCATGAAACAAAATTCAACTCATATTGACTTAATTCGACTAACTTAGAGCAATAATAAAAAATCTCGCCCATGGGCGAAACACATTTTGGCCCATGGGCGAGAATAATGACTTTATTCAAAATATGTGTTTTCCATGTTTTGGAGGTTGTAAATGAATGAGTGTATGTTTATAAGTATCATGAAACAAAATTCAACTCATATTGACTTAATTCGACTAACTTAGAACGATATTAAAAAATCTCGCCCATGGGCGAAAAACAATTTGGCCCATGGGCGAGAATATTTACTTTTACTCAAAATATATGTTTTTCCATGTTTTGGAGGTTGTAAATAAATGAGTGTATGTTTGTAAGCATCGTGACACAAATTTCAACTCATTTTGATTTAATTCGACTAATTTAGAGCGATATTAAAAAATCTCGCCCATGGGCGAAAAACAGTTTGGCCCATGGGCGAGAATATTGACTTTTACTCACAATACATGATTTTCCATGTTTTGGAAGTTGTAAATGGATGAATGTATGTTTATAAGTATCATGAAACAAAATTCAACTCACATTGGCTTAATTCGACTAACTTAGAGCGATATTAAAAAATCTCGCCCATGGGTGAAAAACATTTTGGCCCATGGGCGAGAATAATGACTTTTATTCAAAATATGTGTTTTTCCATGTTTTGGAGGTTGTAAATGAATGAGTGGTATGTTTATAAGTATCATGAAACAAAATTCAACTCATATTGACTTAATTCGACTAACTTAGAACGATATTAAAAAATCTCACCCGTGGGCGAAAAATAGGTTGGCCCATGGGCGAGAATATTGACTTTTACTCAAAACACATGATTTTCCATGTTTTGGAAGTTGTAAATGAATGAGTGTATGTTTATAAGTACCATGAAACAAAATTCAACTCATATTGACTTAATTCGACTAACTTAGAACGATATTAAAAAATCTCGCCCATGGGCGAAAAACAGGTTGGCCCATGGGCGAGAATATTGACTTTTACTCACAATACATGATTTTCCATGTTTTGGAAGTTGTAAATGAATGAATGTATGTTTATAAGTATCATGAAACAAAATTCAACTCACATTGACTTAATTCGACTAACTTAGAGCGATATTAAAAATCTCGCCCATGGGCGAAAATAATTTGGCCCATGGGCGATTCAAAACTTTTATTCACAATATTTTTTCCATGTTTTGGAGGTTGTAAATGAATGAGTGGTATGTTTATAAGTATCATGAAACAAAATTCAACTCATATTGACTTAATTCGACTAACTTAGAACGATATTAAAAAATCTCACCCATGGGCGAAAAATAGGTTGGCCCATGGGCGAGAATATTGACTTTTACTCAAAACACATGATTTTCCATGTTTTGGAAGTTGTAAATGAATGAGTGTATGTTTATAAGTACCATGAAACAAAATTCAACTCATATTGACTTAATTCGACTAACTTAGAACGATATTAAAAAATCTCGCCCATGGGCGAAAAAGAGGTTGGCCCATGGGCGAGAATGTATAATTTCGATCAGAAGTCATGTTTTGGAGGTTGTAAATGAATGAGTGTATGTTTTTATGCATCATGACACAAATTTCAACTCATTATGACTTAATTCGACTAACTTAGAACGATATTAAAAAATCTCACCCATTGGCGAGAATAATTACTTTTACTCAAAATATATGTTTTCCATGTTTTGGGGGTATGGTGGTTTATCCCTTATTATAAACATATTAATTATTACTTTAGCTCTCACCTACCTCATCATATGTAGTCACTAGGCACTTAAAACATTAGAAGTAATGCCATGAAATGTGGCTCGTAAATGGTATGCGTGTACGAACAGATAATATCAAAACATACACGTCAGAACAGTCAAAATTAAGAAATTGTTGAATATGAAATATTACTGTTAATTTGTAATTCTTGGAACATAAACAGTGTTGTGAGAGCTTAAAAAATGTAACTGCATTGAAATATGTCTTGTCAATCCTATTGACATTTGCCAATAACCACTTCCAAATAAAATAAATAGTCCATGCTGCTTCAGAACAAATAAAGGTCAATTAGGGAGCCCAACTGGGTAATTAAGGAGAGAAGTCAATACACTGTCACTTCCTGCCCAGGACGTCACACGTCACCACTCGGGAGCGAAGGGCCTTGTCAAACCTCCTCACAAAGGAAACAAAAAGCATCAAAACTGTGTTTTTATTCTACGTGACACTCGGTATGTCGTCATAGTATTCATTGTTGAATAACTTCTATCGTGGGCAACCCCACACTTGCGAGGTGTACCTACCCAGGTTCGCACGTTTCGTTTTAATATTTTGTGATCAATTATTTTGTAATTCCCGTCTGCCCGTCACGGCTATTCTTCGCCCGAGGTTTAAGGGAGTGAGTCTATTATATTAATTGTATTTTTATTGTGTCGTTTAACGAGCTGGACATGGAGTGCTGTTATCATGAATGTTATCATATATTAGTGGGATGCATTGATAGTAATGAAAACTTATAAGAAGATAGTGTACCTCAACATACAAACCTATCCCGATAGCTCTCATCGTCACTCTCATGTCAATCCATTGTGACTGTTGCAGTCCTCCTGTACATCCTGTATATATAAGCAAGTTGGGTTTTTTTATTTAGGATTTATTATTGCTAAACACACATTTAACCGAGATGAAGAAGGGGGTCTCAAATTCCATGTATGCTTTTGCTCTCATAAGTTAGACATCCCATTTGTCAGACACGCCAATTATCAGACAACTTTGGATCAATCAGGCGTGACTGTGATTACAAACCTAGTTTTACCCAGTGGCGTAATAGACCTGTCCCATAGACTAACGAGATGTTTTGATATTGGTGGTTAGTGGTATATTTTAACACTAATTATGAGTTTGTTACTTTTTTGTGCAGAAATACTTTGATCAGAATACTAATGTTTATTGACTTCGGCTTCTCACAGTTTGTGTTCATAATGTTCACTTTGATCAAAACAGGATTATAGATTTCCTATGTAACTAATTGAGTTACTCCCAGCGGTACAATGGTGGATACGAATGGCTGTTGGGCTTCCTCTGCTCCCCCTATGAATAACTGACAAGAAACTTGAAACCAAGATGGAGTAAACAGTTAAAACATAAACTCAATGAAGCTGCAGGTTTGCACCTTAACAATAAAAAAAATCAAAACAACACAAATATTTAATAAGAATAAATAACCATCACTAAGCTATCGATAGTCACACATTCTATTGATGGATCGATAATTTTCATTTCTACCATCGATTAATTGCTTTCGGAATAATTGCAATTCATCGATAGTTTGATCATCATTACAGCCCTATTAATTATATGGCTTAATATATTCTTAAGCACATAACTTTGGATCAATCCATTACCCAATAGAGGTAACAGTGCAGTGTACCTGCGTGCAACCAACCATAACTTATGTTGATTTGACGTGTCTGGGACGTCTAACTGATCGGAGGACACCAGAGAGTAAGTTGCATGGGATTGCCATTATGATTTGCACACATTATGTTTTGCATACAGTGTACATCACTATCTATGTAATTGTATTATTGTTATGGAGCGGCATTGACATGCATGTTTATGTTTGTTTGCCAATCCCGTCATGATTACTTGAAGAAAACATGTTTAAACTATACATTGAACTATCCATAGTATTAATATGTAGTCTTTACATTAGGCAATGAGGAATACACAATATATTCAAGATTGAGTTTGATTTTACCTTTTTAAAAATTGTCAATAGTTTTGCAACAGCCGAAAAGATTTATCTTGACCTCGTTATGTACAGGTCCGTGGATGTGGTCTCTCGGTATTTTAGAAACTACATGTATGTCGTTAAGACAGTTGAGAGTGTTGATCTGTATGCAGTCTTTCTGCATGCATTTTCACGAGATCCATTCTCCCCTTTTCCTCTTTTTCACTATGAACTTATAACCATTTACACAAAGGTATCTTTCACCACGAAATGTAGGGTGAGCTGAGTTAACACATTTTACATTTGGTAGAAAGCTAGTGTCCTATTCCCTTAAAACAACACCGTCGTCACAACATCAAACATCCAAGGATGTTTACCTCGACCCAAAGGTCTAACCAGAGACCATATAATAGATCTATTATATGGTCTCTGGTCTAACTTTCTGAGTCTACCCAGTAGACATCAGTTGCTTGATCACGGTTTTAGCAGCTACGCCGAAACGGGGTGTCCCCAGTTTGCCAGCAGATATTTTTTAAAGGTTTCATGTCACTGAACCATGCTAATCTCTTGAAACAACAGGTGATACACTTTTTAGGCCTAAAATTATCCAGTTAGGCAGATACCGCTCATTAGGCTATGTGGGACTTCATGCCTCACTGGTTTTATGGGATTACGGTTCACCTTACCACTGCGCTGAGCCCGTGAACAGAGTTCACCTGAACTGACACTAACACGAGTGAGTCATTAAATTAATGATTGGTGCTATGTTTAAACTGAACACATCACTTATCTCGTTGACATATCAATCTGATAAGGTCATAACAGAACTACACAGAAATAACATTGATGTAGTTGCAGGGTGGTGGTTAAGTGAGACCTAAGAAAAACAAATATCGCCAGCTTGAAGAACGGCTAGGGTAGACTGCTGCAAGATAATGTCGAGACTCCACTTGCTTACGGTGTGTCTCACCTTGTGGGACTATGAATAATGATGTATGCTTGTGATATTGTGTATAATGTAATATTTTATAATAATGTATGTTTGTATCATGGTGGAAGTGCTAATATTGCCTAATGGTTGTATTTCATAATACTGTTGATGAGATTGATGATGATGATAATATGTATATTGACATAAATGAATGAATGAAGTCACAGCGTCAATTTTATGGGCAGCCAAAATATCCTGGACCATATTACAAACGGAACAACCTGCCCTGCACGCTCATTCATGTGTGTCCTCGTATCCCAGGTAACCCCTGCTGCCTGTTGGGGGTACAGCGCCGAAACGCCGCTTACAATATAATAAAGAAGTTGTATATCCATATAACTTTCTCCGTTGTTCAAATTATCATGGTCTCAACAGATATTGCATTGTCATAAGAATTCAAGAGATTTTCAAGTTATTGTGTTGTCATCCACATGTTGATTTAGCTGGTTTCTTCCTCATTTCCAATTTCATCATTCTGAGTTTCACCTTAGTTGAGTATTTCAGTGTGGCACGCAAAGACGAGGTCACGGAGCGGAACGATGACGTTTAGTGTATCTCCGCGTTCAGTTACGTAATTTCCGCAAAGCGCCTGCGACAATTTGCGCCGAAAAAGTCGTTGTGTCCCATCCGTTGGTCTTGTGTATTGGAGTTATACAGCCACGACTTTCAAGTGTATTTTGCTTTCCAAATATATACAATCCATTGATCACTCTGGGCTAGGTGTGAGATGTACAGGTGCTCGTGAGGGTGGTTTTTTAAAAAAGACTGACTGCGCTTATCGCGCAGCCAAATATCGTACATTCTAAGGAAATCTCGAATTGATTGTATTATAAGGTGTCGAAATGGTGTTAAATTCTCTTTTGTGCATCAACTTATTTGTCATGCAAACTTGGTGTGTATATATGTGTGATTGAACAACCCTGTTTACTGAGACAGGAATAGGAACTTTGACCTTTCTCAAGACGTGCACATTTATGCGTATATGCTCTTGAAAACCTTGTTTGGCAAGATGTGCTTTTCGATTTTGCTATTGTGTGCATGTTCATATTGTATTTCAGTTTTGAACATATGGTTTAAACATATTTATATTATCAGAGAATCTGGTTTGGTAAACAAGCAAAACATTGCTTTTATTAATACCTCACCGGTACATATAAAATATAACAGAATACACAAGAACTGGATACACAAAAACGTCAAATTAATTCCTATCATAAGTAGTAGCAAACTGTCACTGACACCTTCGGCTAAGTGGATAAAACGGGACGCAAAAATCCTCGAATACACCGCATCACAATAGTAAACAGAATTTATCTTAACGAATGTTTAAAGACAGACAGACAGCTAGACATAGTTTATCAAAGTGCCCCATGTATGAAAACAAGGTATATAATACATATAACATAAACGCATAATGTTTTACATACATCCAGCCTTAACAGGCTTATGAAACACTGTTATCTAGAGGGTCAAAATATACATCATAGAAAGATTTTTATAAAACCATATTTATACATAACCTTAGGCAAAAATATCTTAAATCTCTCTTCATGTAAATATAGCTTGAAATTCAGTCATATATTTCACTAACAAGGTATTGACCAGTCGATTTGAACCACTGCTTCACGGTTCACTGACTGCCGTGGATGCATATTTTCAAGGGTACAGCTTCATTAAGCCTTATGCAACCAACCATAAAACGTGCTGTTTTAAGCGGTCTGTCTTTTTTGGGAGGTCTATCTTATGTACATTCACGTGACACATAAATAAACTATTTTGTCTGTCTTATGGGAAGATACCGTTTTTTTCAATGGGGCGGGATATAAATGATTTATTCTGCCTAATGATTTGTACAACACCACCCAAGCAGTGCACAACCGTGCACCCGGCATACATTGTAATTTGTTCGGTTGTAGAAAAAAAGTCATAGGGAAAAAAGTAATAGATTTGGGTAGGAAAAAAAGTCATAGGAAAAAAGTCATAAACTCAAAAAAGGTCAGTATTGATGATGTATTTTTTTTAACAAGTCATAACAATATTATCATCAACAGCACTACCACATTTGAACCTAACTTATAAAATTAATGTAATCATTCAAGTAAAATACATGACATCAGAAAATGCACTGTCATCATAACACTTTGATCTGCAACAGCACTACATCAGTCAGTTGTCCCAGCATATTTTTATTATATTTAACCGAATGTTCCAGCCAATGCCATGAAGAGTTTGGATCACAGTCTGACGGCCAGCGAGTCTTATATTAGCTGCTAGAAGGGAGCCATTTGAGTAAGAGCATTAACTGATAATCCCATGAGTTCATTAATCGCTGTGATATCGTCAAGCTCAAAGCTAGTTAAATAAACAATCAGGTGACTTGTGACTTTTAATCCCACAATCCCGCAATAATAATCTGTTCATCTCTCCTGTTTTGATAAGATCCAATTGCTTAAAGCGTCACACTAAAGGAATAATTAACTTGAAAGTGAAATAGTATAAACAAAGTAAATAACTGGAGGACATGATATTTTATAATAGTTATTTTTTCTATGTCTTTTTTTTCATGACTTTTTTTCCTATGACTTTTTTTCCGTCCACCATTTGTTCAAGGTCACGTGAATCAATCAGAGATGGACATTATTTCATGAGGTAGGGTAAATGTGCATTGTACGTACGTGCTTAGGAACCTTGAACTTGCAGTTACATTTAATTATTTGCGTACAGATATTGGTCTAGAATGATTTATCGATTCGTTTAGTCTTGAAGATGTATTGATGCAGGGACTCCATTATGTTCTTGTTGACATTGTTGGTAGCTAGAGGTGTTCCTAATTTTCACAGTTTGGAGTGAGTGAGCGAGTAAGTTTAGTTTTAGGCTGCACTCAGCAATATTCCAGCTATATGGCGACGGTCTGTAAATAATCGAGTCTATACCAGACGATCCAGTGATCAACAAATTGAGCATCGATCTAAGCAGTTGAATGAGTCAGTTTAGTTTTACGCCACACTCAGCAATATTCCAACTATATGGCAGCGGTCTGTAAATAATCGAGCCTGGACCAGACAATCCAGTGATCAACAGCATGAACATCGATCAGCGCAATCGGGAACCGATGACATGTGTCAATCAAGCCAGCGAGCCTGACCACCCGATCCCGGTAGTCACCTTTTACGATAAGCATGGGTTACTGAAGGCCAATTCTGACCCGGACCTTTACGGGTTTCACAGTTTTGTCTTCTTGAG
The DNA here is from genome assembly GCF_003918875.1 of Haliotis rubra. NCBI lineage: Eukaryota > Metazoa > Mollusca > Gastropoda > Lepetellida > Haliotidae > Haliotis > Haliotis rubra. The sequence goes on along the minus strand of NW_025764975.1, from coordinate 185,016 downwards.
AGGGTACGTATGTCTAAAAACATTTAGATACACCAGGTTTATAATAGTAGGATACTTGTGTTTTTAAGTGATGGCTAAATTTGTGCACAGTCGCCTACGTATGAAGGGACCTTGTAAGTCCTTCTAGGGTGGGTGGGGTGAAGGGGTGGTATGGGAGCATTGAGGGGGGCAAGGCAGGCTGAGCGAGTGTAGTAATTGAGGGGCTATGGGCGGCCTTGACCGTGGAGTTTGTTATGGATGGTACTTGAGAGGCGGCGGGGGTCGGTGGTGGCTGTAGGCGCGCGGACCTCGGAGGAGACAGTAGTTGTTGGGAGGTAGAGTTGGTGTGAAAAATGAAGGAATATAGAGGCGCGCGGACCTCTGAGAAGACAGGTGGTTGGAGAGAGTGAAGTTATAGATGGCTTGATAGTGAGCAGAAAGTGGATCGAGATTGCTAGGTTGAGAGGTGGGCGCGGACGTCGGAGAGGACAGTCACGCACATATGGGTGGATTTGGAGTGACTACATACCAATCCGTGAAACAATTAAGTAATGAAACAATAGGCGAGAGCTTTCAATACAACTGATATCTCATGACAGGTAATTAATGACAGATGGTCGGATTGGGGTGTGCTGATAGTTATAGTCCGGGAAAGCCACTTTTAAGAGAACAAGAGTTGAAAATGGTTTGGCTCAACCGGCAATGGGTATGGTTGAGTGATCGTGTGAAAGTGGATCTCCCGGCAATTCGCTATTAGCTAATCCATGTTACCGTAAATAATCCAGATTTTTTAATGTCTCTCTAAGTTAGTCACATTAAGTCAAAATGAGTTGAAATTTGTGTCATGATGCTTATCAACGTACACTCATTCATTTACAACCTCCAAAACATGACTTCTGATCGAAATTATACATTCTCGCCCATGGGCCAACCTATTTTTCGCCCATGGGTGAGATTTTTTAATATCGCTCTAAGTTAGTCAAATTAAGTCAATATGAGTTGAATGTTGTTTCATGGTACTTATAAACATACACTCATTCATTTACAACCTCCAAAACATGGAAAAACATATATTTTGAGTAAAAGTCAATATTCTCGCCCATGGGCCAAAATGTGTTTCGCCCATGGGCGAGATTTTTTAATATCGTTCTAAGTTAGTCAAATGGAGTCAAAATGAGTTGAAATTTGTTTCAAGGTACTTATAAACATACACTCATTCATTTACAACCTCCAAAACATGGAAAATCATGTATTTTGAGTAAAAGTCAACATTCTCGCCCATGGGCCAAAATGTGTTTCGCCCATGGGCGAGATTTTTTAATATCGCTCTAAGTTAGTCGAATTAAGTCAAAATGAGTTGAATTTTGTTTCATGATACTTATAAACATACACTCATTCATTTACAACCTCCAAAACATGGAAAACATATACTTTGAATAAAGTAAATATTCTCGCCCATGGGCCACAAACTATTTTCGCCCATGGGCGAGATTTTCTTTTCGTTTACAACCTCCAAAACATGAGCAGGAAAATCATGTATCATCCATCTAGGTTAGTCGAATTAAGTCAATATGAGTTGAATTTTGTTTCATGGTACTTATAAACATACACTCATTCATTTACAACCTCCAAAACATGGAAAATCATGTATTTTGAGTAAAGTCAACATTCTCGCCCATGGGCCAAAATGTGTTTCGCCCATGGGCGAGATTTTTTAACATCGCTCTAAGTTAGTCAAATGGAGTCAAAATGAGTTGAAATTTGTTTCAAGGTACTTATAAACATACACTCATTCATTTACAACCTCCAAAACATGGAAAATCATGTATTTTGAGTAAAAGTCAATATTCTCGCCCATGGTCCAAAATGTGTTTCGCCCATGGGCGAGATTTTTTAATATCGTTCTAAGTTAGTCGAATTAAGTCAATGTGAGTTGAATTTTGTTTCATGATGCTTATAAACATACCACTCATTCATTTACAACCTCCAAAACATGGAAAATCATGTATTTTGAGTAAAAGTCAACATTCTCGCCCATGGGCCAAAATGTGTTTCGCCCATGGGCGAGATTTTTTAATATCGCTCTACGTTAGTCAAATGGAGTCAAAATGAGTTGAAATTTGTTTCAAGGTACTTATAAACATACACTCATTCATTTACAACCTCCAAAACATGGAAAATCATGTATTTTGAATAAAAGTCAATATTCTCGCCCATGGGCCAAAATGTGTTTCGCCCATGGGCGAGATTTTTAAACATCGCTCTAAGTTAGTCAAATGGAGTCAAAATGAGTTGAAATTTGTTTCAAGGTACTTATAAACATACACTCATTCATTTACAACCTCCAAAACATGGAAAATCATGTATTTTGAATAAAGTCAATATTCTCGCCCATGGGCCAAAATGTGTTTCGCCCATGGGCGAGATTTTTAATATCGTTATAAGTTAGTCGAATTAAGTCAATGTGAGTTGAATTTTTTGTTTCATGATACTTATAAACATACACTCATTCATTTACAACCTCCAAAACATGGAAAATCATGTATTTTGAATAAAGTCAATATTCTCGCCCATGGGCCAAAATGTGTTACAACCTTCGATTTATACTGCTTAAACAGCTTTCAGATATACCATCAAACCACTGTGGTGGACAGAGCTCTTAGTGGCCAGAGCTCCTGTGGGCAGAGAACCTTGTGGGCAAAGTTGACGATTCGAACTGGCAAAGTATCGGAAGATAGGTAAGTGCAAACATTAATCATTAGCCTATACAGTTTTACCGGGAACGCACAAATGATGTGAAGATATCGTAGATGATCTTTGTTGTTGTTTATGTTTGTCGTAGACTGAGATTATTACATTAATTATTGGTATTAGCCTCCTATGTGGAAGTCCTTTCAAGTGCATCTTCAAAATAGCCATGAACTGTTATTTAAATTTTTTGAAGAATGGTTTATCATTGTTTGCGTAGTTAGTGGTACTGAACATAGATTATGTTTTGATCGGGAGACAGCCTATACTTATGAAATCACAAAACAATTGGTCTGACGCAAGTTGGAAACTACTTGGAAACTTAAGGGTCACGGCATGTGAAACAAATAAGGAATCGTGTCTTTCAGTGGCATTTAGAAGTTGTACATTGATGTCCAAGATATTTTTATAGATTAAACTTCTTTTTTAATTTAATTTAATTTAATTTTAATTAAAAAAGAAGTTTAATCCATAAAAATATCTTTGACAAATAAGGAATCGTTGTACCGTAATAAAAGCGGAAACAATATTCTATGAGAAGATTATCGCCGTATCGTTTTGCAGCTTGTACACACAGTACATAGATCACGTGTCATTTCTTTGTGAGTATGATAGTCCAGTATACGTATAAACACTTATAATTAGAAATATATCAACGTTGACAAAGACAGATAAATATACTCGCACGTTGCATTAATATTTTGGCTATAGGCCTGACATTGTAAAATATGTGACGCATTAACAAAATACTTTTTTCTTGTTTTTTTCCTCTTCTTCTTCAACCAATGTATGTCGTAGTGTAAATTCGAATTTGGTATATTATAGATATGATCAATTTAAATGTTTTATATAACAAAATGTAATATTTGCATTAGCCTCTGTCAGTTGGTTCAGTCATATTGGTTAGTATATAGCTAGGTATGTGCAAAATGCTGTACGCGGCGAATGTCAGTAACTATAATATGTTCATTGGGTTTTTCTGGGGATCCGTCTCAATAAAATGAAGCAATAGTGATCTGATGGTGTGAAATCTGTAACGTTCGTCTCCCATTATTTATTCCTTCGTGCAGAGATTGCTAACATTTGCATACCCAGTCATATTCAGAGGAGGTTATGTGAAGACAAACTGATTCTATTTTTTATATCAGTTTCTCATTCTGGTTCTGATGGGCATGTGGCATTTAACTGTAGGATCAAAGATGTGTCTTGCTATCGGTGTATTTTAAAGCGAGTAGAATATTATTTACATTCTCACTTACAACGTTTTACATTACATGTTTCATATTTACATGTTACCATGAATTACGGTTTTTCCTTGTAAGCTTAACACAGTTGACAAATACTCTAAAAGACACTATTCTTAGCTTTAAAAATATCAATGCTGAAAATGTTCGCATTGTAAATGCCAAAACAATGTTGCACCGATTGATTAGACAATATATTGGCAGTTGCGCTGGCAGCTTATTCAACAGACCAGCGAAAACAACACTACTTTTCCGTTTTAACTTACGCAGTCAGTGCTCAATTGTATCTCTCCTGGCAGCCATTATGCCACGGCCATCTTACACACGACGCCGCGCTCACTCGTTATGGTCTCTACCTATGGTACGTCAATTATTAAAACCATCCATCTCATGTGTTTTATCCTGATGTGAACAACTCTCATTAATAAAATGTTGCTCTTCCCATCGTCACGGCCACGAAGCCATAATAGAGTAATGAAGAACATCCAATAAAAACAATGCACCGTCGAAAGCCATGCATAAACTCACTGGAAGTCGTGTCGTAGTTGTTTAATGTGAATTTACACAAAGCTTTCAATGACAAGAACACCATGTCAAAACCAAAGGTCATATACACACACTACTGCCTAAAAAGTCATTCCCCTTACACGCTCCAGCCCGTGTGAGTCGAGTTGGTCATTCATGTTGAACCCGTGACAAACGCATTTTTGGAGGGAACAAACTTTGGACCAAAGGAGGGCCCATGTTAACCTAAAATTGGAGGCCGTAACAGAGAGATCAATATTAAATTATCTGATGAAGTCCTTTTAGATGTGATCCTGAAGGAAAAGTGATGTGATCAATCAGACCCATCTTACATTGTACGTCACGTGACACACTTGCATGTACATAACTGACTGCACCACAAACACACCGCATAACACATATAACAAAATCTACAATCACCACATAACACACGAGATACAACACGCCAAAATGCACCACACACTTTACATTTCGCCCTACAGACACTGCGACGCCACACCACGCATCCGCATGACACACTCCACATGTCATACCACATAACATAATTTTGATGACAGGTCGTCTTCCTCTCCATAAACCTGCTACCCACTCCCCATCCGATTTAAATACGGACTTTGCCGACTAACACAGTTGACTGGTTACATTAAAAACCACGGGTGTTCTCAGTTATGCCGGCGTTATTACAATATAATCACGCAGTTTTTAATTATCCACATTCAGTTATCAAATGCTTTGCCACTGTGATATTAAGTCATTATGTGATTCATATTTGGAAAGTTTAACTACCTAAGATGAAAAGTGGTTAAGACTTGGGTAAGAAACATGTTAAAACTCATTGTTATCAGATGACGAATATATATTCAGGTGATATGATTTGACTAGAATGAAATTTAAGGGGGGATACGGACGGAAGTCTTTCCAAAAAGTGTAACAACACAATTGTGTTCGGAAACAGGATACGATTTTTGAAAATGAAAAGCTCACTGGCCCTTTAGGCAAAGTTTTAATAGAGCCACAAGGTAATAAATGGTTATTGCATTTAAACGTCCACCTTTATCATGACGGAACGTGCCGGCTTTATCGCATTTGTCCCATGAAGTTCCATGCTGCAGTATATCAATGGCTCCCCACCAAGACCTGGTGTACATACTGATAGAAGACCAGCCTCCTTGGTACCGAACACCATGTTTTTATCAACAATTTAAACCACCAGCCCTACAGGAAGACGTTGTGTTAGCTAGACCACTGCGTGTAGATGCCATATTTTAGCTATATCTCTGTGTTCATCATCATCATTTTATTCACTCATCAACGCCACCAACGGTGGTACATGAGCATACATACATATAAATATATTAACATATGATTAAAAGACATAAGGTGGCTATATACATTGATTTTTGTGTACAATTATATTAGTCGATTATTGATATAGAGTATATAAGAACTGTACATGCATACATGATTATAATAAATTAAACGAAAGGTGTCGATGGACATAATCAGCAACTTTTTAAGACAACGTTTATAAATTTGGATAAGTTTTTCAGTTCTCTAAGATTTTTGTTAACATTAGGCTTTTGTATTTTATCAATTTGGCCAAATATAACAATAACTATGAATCAGCTGCACCCGCTGTTGGTGAAACTTGTCACCAACAGCAGGTGAGTTGCACCATTGACAAACACGTTCTTCCCTTGGAATTGCTAGATATCGGCCTGTTTCAATCGGCATCGTATGGTTATTTAGTCTGAAACGCAGAATTGGTATATAAATTGATTTAGGAAGGTCGAGGTAGTTTTAAAATTTGGGTTTTTCTTTAAAGGTCTGTAGTATAAGCGATATTCTTCTGTGTCTAGATACATCGAAAGCCACGGGGCCTGATGGCATTGGAAACATCATACTGAAACTAACTGCAACCTCTTTAACCCCGTTGTTAGCTAAGTTGTTCAACATTTCCCTTCGTAATAAAACGTATCCTACTTCTTGGAAACTAGCTTCGGTGATTCCGCTTCATAAGAAAGGTGATGAACACGATTGCTCAAACTATAGACCTGTAGCGTTAACAAGCTGTGTCCCTAAAGTTTTTGAAAAATGCATATTTAAATACGTCTTCAACTTCCTCAGGGATAACAATATTTTATCAAACTTACAATCTGGATTTATGCCTGGTGATTCTACAGTAAATCAACTCACTTATCTTTATAATTTTATCGCAAGTGCCGTAGACCAAGGAAAGGAAATCAGAGCGGTATTCTGTGATGTAAGTAAAGCCTTTGACAAAGTTTGGCACAAAGGTATTATTCATAAACTTTACGCTTATGGTATACAGGGAGAACTTTTGGAGTGGTTTGAAAGTTATTTAGATAGTAGAATGCAGAAAGTGGTAATAAATGGATATAGTTCAGGTATCAAATCTGTGGGAGCTGGTGTACCCCAGGGTTCCGTATTAGGACCACTTCTGTTCATCATTTATATTAATGACATTGTAGATGGTATAGACAGTAACATTCGCCTTTTTGCTTATGATACATCAATATATGCTAGAATAGATGATCATATTACAGCAGCCGCAATTATAAACAAAAATTGGCAAACATTTCAGACTTGGCCAGAAAGTGGCAGGTAAGTTTTAATCCTAGTAAGACTGAGAGTATAACATTCACTCGTAAAACGAAAAATTATGCCAGGCCGAACTTACTAATAAATGGCGAAACTATTAAAGAAGTGGATAACCATAAACACTTAGGTATAACACTTCAAAGCGATTGTTCTTGGAAAGTTCATATAGGTGACATAGTAAAGAAAATTAGTCCAATGATCAATTGTCTGAGAAGTTTGAAATATCGTTTATCTCGGAAAACGCGAAATACTTTATATAACTCCTTTATCTTACCACTTTTTGATTACTGCTGTCATATATGGGATAATTGTACGATTGAACAGGCGATTTTACTGGAAAATTTACACTTAGACGCATTAAGAACTATATGCGGTGCGGTTCGTGGCACCAGTCATGATAAAATATACAAGGAAACCAATTATAGCATACTGAAACAAAGACGATATCGCTCTAAACTTATACATTTCTATAAAATGTATCATCGTCTGACTCCTGATTATCTGAATGATCTTGTACCAGGTAGAGTATTTCAACAAAGCAACTATAATCTTAGAGATAGTACTTCCATTCAAACTACTAACTGTAGAACACAAAGATATTCTCAATCATTTTTACTGAGCGCGATTATGTCGTGGATTCATTGCCCGATGGAGCTGTTAAAGATCACATATACTCTAGGGGGGTACAAATACATAAATCACTAACTGGCATCGCTATAAATGAAACCCCGTTATTACAACTACTCACTTCGGTCTTTAATTAACTTATACATGCATGAAGGATGTTCGGGTTTATACAATTTACGAGGTTGATGTACAGTGTTACTGACGCTTGTTGTAATAACAAATAATGAGGTATAAAGGTATTAATCCATACTTATATACGTACATACAAATCCTTATATCTATAGATCTATAGATAAATGGAATATATTCACAAATGTGAGATGAGAGATTGTTCACTGTTTTGTATCGATTGGAGATATTTTATGTATGCCTCAACTGTCACAGCAATGGAAGGTTCTCGAGAGGCATATTAAAGTTGGTATTCCAAGCATACGACAAAATAGTATGGATGTCCAATGTTTCTGGAGTTTTCCTTGCCCCTTCGTCAGGTGAACGCACCCCCGTATGAAAGTTAACTAATGGGTTCCATATTGTTTGCAATATATTTTCCAGTTCTATAGATATCAAGTAAAAACTTGATAAAGTGAGTGACTTTAGTTTTACGCCGCTTTTAGCAATATTCCAGCAATATCACGACGGGGGACACAATAAATGAGCTTCACACATTTTACCCATTTGGGGATTCGAACCCGGGTCTTTGGCGTGACGAGCAAATGCTTTAACCACTAGGCTACCCACCGCCCCCATCTTGGTACAAAGATAATAAGACAGATGATATATAGATGAATATTTTTGCTAGCAAGATATGGTTGACTAACCATATGATCATATGTACTTAATTCAAACCTAAGAATATATTTGTCAATCCAAGTTCAATATTTTGGCAGTGTTCATTAAAAGTCCTGCGAGCAAAAGTCCTGAACATTTCCACAGTCAAAATAAGTATGAAATTAGCCTGTTCCTAATTTACAGATATCATCATCGACTAAATTCATTCTTACTATTCATTCTTGGTGCATGTTTCTCTATCTATTATGACAATGTAATAGCTTACAGCCTTTAGTACATTTTCTGTAATACAGAAAAAATGATAAAGAATAAAGAAAATATAAGTCCAAATAATAAGACTGTGAAATACACCATTCCAAGGTTCTTGTGGCTTAGGCATTTTGTCCACCTTGAATAAAATGTCATACAGTATCAATTCGAGGGAGCATAAGAAAAACAACAATATTGCTAATATTCAACTGATGCAAGTTTTGTAATTTGTTTCTTATTACGTTTTTCCAAATATTTTAATATCATTAATCAACTGATGATAATCTAAAATAGTTACTTTTGTTTAGTATTTGGTCATAAAGAGTTGAATTTCCAGTGGAATGTGAATCTTTGCTTAGTGCATTAGTAGTGGTGAAAATCAGGGTAAGAATTGATCATCACCAACCTCTTAACTTGGGGCGAATGACGGGATCGGGTGGTCAGGCTCACTGACCTGGTTGACACATGTCATTGTATCCCAGTTGGGTATATCGATGCCCATGTTGTTGATCACTGTATTGTCTGGGCCAGACTCGAATATTTACAGACCGCCTCCATATAGCTGGAATGTTGCTGAGTTCGGCGTTAAATAACAAGATCGTGAGAAAGTAGTAAGAAATGAAGCCTTGCTTGTTGCTTCGGATGTATGTTCTGTTTATTTGTTTTCTTGGATTGGGGTTTATTTTTATAGGTCTACTGATGGACTACATACAAGGTTTTTATCACAAGAAATGATATCAGATTTATTTCGAATTTCGTCCATTTCATGAAATAGTTCAGCAAGAAGGGAAACCTGATTGTGAATATTGTGAGTGGCTCTGCTGTACATCTGTCACATCTTATCACCATTTACATATACCACTTAGAAACTGACCCTAAAGGGTGTTCTAATGAATGTATCTCTACTTTCAGAACATGCGGAAGTGTACAGTTGCTCTTTTCACCTTGGTAACAGCTTTGTTACTAACTGGTCTGTTCCTGGACATTCACTTCATTCGACACTTTGCTTCTGTTACAAACATAGATTGGACTAGCATCGTCGATTGGACCAACAAGATGTATCTTCAAATACATAGTTCAGATGTTCTTCAGAACCGTGCAATAAGTCAGGCAGATACCAAGAACTGTGCAATGAGTCAGACATATGTCAAGAACCATGCAATAAGTCAGACAGATACCAAGAACCGTGCAATGAGTCAGACAGATACCAAGAACCGTGCAATAAGTCTGACAGATACAAAGGACAATGTGACCAAGCCTGTTAGCTTGGCCTGCCCTCGCAACAACAGTTCACCTCCACTTGATGATAAAACAAGGAAGAGATATGAGATACACGATTTATTCCGAATTGTAGGTGTATATATAATTTTCATCTTCAGAATATACTTTTGGAAAAGTCTTTTACTCTCCTCGTAAACAAAGAAAAAAAGAAAAACAAAGTTTGTAAATGTTCAGATGTCCATATCCATATGAAGTCAGATGAGGTAACCATGGCAACGCATGAGATGAATGGTATTGGTCCAGCCTTATGTATCGAGATAATGTAGAAAGGAATCTAAGTGATATATGCTGGAATGTACAGGCATATACATGCATAAACTACGTCACTGCTTGCACGAACATATTATACGCTATAAACATCTTCTGTCATCATTTCTCTCTTTGCATAAACGTATTCTAAAATATGCCTAACGCAATAATCATCAACTACTTACATAATCTGGATGTTTGCAAAGCGGTATGCCTCAGTAGCCAGGAGCTGATTGGTCTATGCATTTGTTTTGTTGATTGCATGAACTTATGGTCTAATAGGCAAGAAACTGTGAACATCTACAAACACAATTACGTCACACTATTCTAGACGGCATGATGAAGTATGTTTCTATGGTCGACATGCAAGAAATAATAGACACGCAAACAGTATTTTGCTCTTCCAATTTACGTGTGCTACAGTATGCTAAACGAAATCAAGATCAACATACATGTTATTATTTGTTGGAGGTATTATGCTCTTCGCCTGAATTCTGGCGTTGCCTCATGTGGTTGGACCTTTTTTTAAAAACTAAAAGGTCCTTATTATATGTTTCAGAAGACACCCGATTTCCTCTCTAACTATAAGAATCCATGTTGGAAGCAGGGCAACCCCAACCAATTGGTATGTCTTCCATACTTTTATCTTGTTGGATTTCCCAAATGTGGAACGACCTTCACCTTCAGTACCATTGTTGGTCATCCAGAGATGGTCAAGGGTAAGAAAAAAGAACCTCAGTGGATTACAAGAAAGAGATTTACAGGTTAGTTACGTTGTTTTTAAAATTCTCCTAAATTGTTCAGCTAAGCATTGAGGTAAGTAAATGTACAATACTAAAGAAATTATCATGCCCTTGTTTGTATCGTTCTGGTTTTTTTTCTTCGAAACTGAGATATTGATGCCTGCACAAGTTTGGTAAATGCAAATATTCCAACTTTCATTTTAGAAATCAGTATGGAGCAATCCAGGACGTAATGACTTCCTTATACAGCACATTATGTTAAAAGCATGACATAACAAACGGAATGTTTAGGGTTAACATTATATTACTAATTTTCAGAAAGCCTACATTTCCAAAGTTACTTGAACTATTTCACGCCGGCTGAAATTCCACCCTATCATCACAGGTATGAGTCTTCATGGTACAAGTCAGTTTAATATTCATTGCCTTATAGTTAAACACCATTGTGTCGAAGTTGAATGTACCTACGTAAATGCTTCGAGTTATTCCATGTTATCCTAATGGTGACAAGCGGAGGATTATGCAGGGACCCAGCATTTACATCGGGACAGCTGTAAGGTTGATACATCAAGGTTCGACACAACGATGTTTGGTGATGCTTGACCAACCGTTTACCTTAGGTATGCTGGTACTGGCAGGTTAAAACACATGTTATCTCTTTTCTGAAGTAGCCATCTTTGATGTCTATACAAATGAGGACAAACCTCCCTTGGAATTGTCAACACAACAGACAACAAGTTTCTCATGAAACAAGAGTAGATCGACAATGTTTGGGTATAGGTAGCACAGCAAAAATAACTTAGTTTCCGTTCTTGCGGAAACCTAATGGATACTGGGTAATGTGGGTTTCCGCTAGGTTTCAGTATGCGGAAAGAGACAATGCGAGTTTCCGCATAGTTTACAAAACTGAAACTAACAAATCTAGGTTTCCGTCAGGTTTCTACAACTGAAACTATCATTATGCGTTTCCATTTAGTTTCAGTTCGCTGAAACATTCATAGCAAAATGACTTAGTTTCCGTTATTGCGGAAACCTATTGGATACTGGGTAATGTAGGTTTCCGCTAGGTTTCTGTTGGTTTGAGCTTAGATGAAATGGCAAACTTAGCTTTGTGCTGTTCCATTGGGGGACAATATTTACTTGTTATATTTGCAAGATAATTTCTATATACAGAATCCAGATAGGGTCCATGCGGGAAGCAAAAGTACTGTATGTTCCCGTAGTCCCTAGTATGTTGATCAACCTTCAGGTGTACATTAGTGATAGACTAGTTTTTACTGTCCTTCGAAGACAGGTAAGTACATAAGTTTAGATTTACGACTTTCCTAGTCACGATATGGCTGCCGATGTGACTTTGTAACTGACTACCATTCTGCATAACTTGTGAATGTTCCATTTATTACAATGTACACGAAAAACAACAAACACAGTCACACAGTCATTTATATGATTCATCTGTTTCATTATGTTGAATAGCTCACATTAGGTAGGTAGGTAGTTAGGTAGGTAGGTAGGTAGCCACATCAAGAGGGAATCTTCAGCATTGGAGAACACAACTTCTGCATGAATATTCAAATACAAATATGTCAAAACCCTACAACATTTATGCATATGATGAAATGATGTCTACTAGTGCAGGCATAATATACTTGCTGTGGTATTTATTAAACAGATTTCAAATTCAAATGTTTATTGTATGAAAGGTCATGGGCCCATATACATGAAATGTACATTTGAAGCTGCCTCAATGTATCTTAACATATACACACTAACAATCTCACATAGTAAAGACTTGGCAACTTGCTGACAATCATGAAGCTTCTGTTGCACTCATACTGAGCAGACAGCCATCCTCTGATCTGGTACATATGAAACAGAGCCTGAGATGATACATTTGTTTTGCCACACAGAGAAGGGGGAAATATAACCATGTTGATTACAACAAGGCTTGAACCAGTCCACAACCACAAACAGGTGGTGTATGCTCTACTTAAGATCTGTGGGTGAATATGAAGATTTCCTGGTTGATGTCTGGCACAACATCGTTGCCATGCTCATCGTCCCCCACAGACTCTGCATCATCCTACAAATACAATACATACAATGCTTAGTAAAACTACAAAAACAGCCAAAGTAACTCATTTATACATATTCAAAGACATGCACAGTGGTACATCTGATCACAATGAAATTATAAAATTAGAACGACTAATTTGTAGATGTAACCAAAAGATCTTTTTCACAATTACAAAGGAAAGATCTGTAGTACACATGTATATTGTATCTTCCATTGGACATGTCACTTATTTGATTGATTGGTACCAGAAAATAGTAGCCAACCCAGTATTCTGAAGCAAATTGTGGTAATATTTATTACTGTTACTGTACTCATATTCAAGGTAACATCTCTACTACCAAATCGCCAATTGAAATCTAAGCATAGGTAAGAGGGTACATACATATTTTAAATAGATACGAATCATGTTTAAACACTGAATGTAACACCTGATTATATATGTGATCTTATTCATTTCAAATTGAAATGACCAACTCAACTGAGAAAAGCATACAAAACCTAACATTTCCCATGAATGAAAAAATCGTGGATATTTCTTAGTTTTATCAACCCTCTAAGGAAACATTCACAGCAATAAAATAACATAAAATATTATTTTTTAATGTGACCTTTACTTTATTTTATAAACTGTAAGATGTGTAACACAACTTATTCACTTTCAGCTACAGTTACATATCTGATATACAATAATTAAATATATTTGTCATTGATATATGATGGATAACAAAGGGACAGATCAAACTGAAGTCGTTATGTGAAACCTATGAAGTGAAGCATCTTTGACGACTAACCTGATGAGAAACTGCCGTCCATTCCAGGCGGATTCCTTGTTTCCTTGAAACAAACGACTGGCAATGCGGACAGAAAACTGGTCTTTTTCTTGGAACTGAAAAACATATCAACTTATAATTACACTGGAATCCACGCACTGTTACATTTTGAGTGATTATATTTTTCACAAAGATAAAGAAATTTATTCTAAGTATCGATTTAGTATTAACTTGTTTTTGACTAAATGCTGATGAATAAAAAGTATTGTTTTAAGATTTCCTTTAATGAAATTAGGAGCATGGTATGGTGTAACTATAAATGATTACTAAGCCAAGCCTCTTGTCAATCTGCAACAAGTCAGTGGATCCACAATACGTATCTGTAAATTGAAAAAAATGATTATTTTAGAAATTTTATGCGTGAATTGTGTCAATGCATTGTAAGGCTAAGAGGTTTAATAATTGATTACACAAATTATTACACAAAGCTATGAGTGTAAAGTATATGTAATAATTGTTTTAATGGTTATAAAATGATAAAATAGATGAGTTGCTTGGTTTCCTATCATGCTGCATACTATTTATTATTTGTTTTGTTCGCGTATCAATGGAATGGAGAGGTATTCAAATAAGCCATTGCGGCTTGTTTACCAATCCTGGTTCAATTTGTTTTGAATAAAATATGTTTAAACTAAAATAGATGAACTGGTATAATTGGATAAATACCGCCGTATAGCTGGAATATTGCTGAGTGCGGCGTAATACTAAACTCACTCACTCAGCTATAATGAGCTAACATTACATATAGACTAGTAATAAGTAAACTTATAATGCATGGGAATAGTATACGTAGATCTAGGTGTAGAACTGAAAAGAATGAACATGATATAAACATGTCTAATACACTTGCATGTTTTGAGCTCAATAGGTAAATTACTTACATGATGAAGTTTTACGCCCAGCAGAAATATTTTCGTATATTGCCTACTCCTGACAGGGTTTTGAAAAATCACCTATTTGCCACTAACACAAGTTTTCATGAGTGGGACTCATGAAGCTCGATCAGGACTTTGAAAGTAACGTGAATATGCTTTCAGATTTATTCACTGTTAATTATCTCTAGACCTACATGTTGATGCTTGACACTGAGGAGGAGCAATTAGTGCCCATAATGCGATGAAAAGACCCTTAAGCTCATAACAGCCCACTGGTGTCACTTTTGGTACTCACATTCAATCTGCTCATTTCCACCTTTCGCGGTCCCCTTTGATGTCGGCAATGTAAACAAATAAAACAATGGCGACCGGATCACGTCCACGCGAGACTACCTAAATCATTATAAAAACACACAGCTGACATTTTAGGTGTATAGTGTATGTTTATTTTGTTGTATAAGGCGGAAAGATATTGTCAAACTGTAATGTTAGATTTAGATTAAAAAACAACAACAAAGTGTTTTTCCCGTGAGGCTTTGCGAGACGCCATTTTCATAGCCGCCTCAGTTGTTCTCAAAGCACTGGAAGAGAGAATTCGCTACCTGGAAAGGAAAGATGAAAATGGCTGCGAAAAACTCGCAGTACAACGACCCTGTCAGGTAAGACCAAGTTATTTTGGTGTCAAATAACGTTTAATGAATTATTATTTACTTTACGTACTGAAATCCGGATTGGTAAACAAGCTAATCTGTCGAATTACAGCCACTGGCCATAGATATTCGTCACTATGCATTATTCGACTTACATGTTAATTTGGTGCAGCTAGACATTGAATTTATTTAATATCCGTTTGATATTGTTCATATTTTGCACATGGGTCATGAATCATGTCAGCTACAAAGACATAATTTCCGTTTTATTTTCAATTCAGTCCGTGTCATGGTTATGGCAATTGTTAACATGGCGGTCTATGGGGAAAGAATACGCAATGTTATATATATGTTGCTCATGTAACTACAATGCGGAAAATTATGTATCTGTGACCAAGATGATTTCCTAACAACCTGCAAAATTTGACAACCAAATATGGAAAACTGAATTAATGTAAATTACACAGTTACACTAAAATAGCATGCAAGTCTATGAGTCCCACGACTGTACAGTTTTGCTTGAACTATTTTCAAACGATGGTGAAGTAAAATTACTCTATCTAAAAATACACTACAAGTTTGAAAAATGTAGCTAATAGATAATATATTAATGGATTTGTTTTATTCATTTAGGCTGTTGTGAGGAAACATGTGTCACGACTACTCCTGGAGGAAAAGATCACCCTCTCTTACTGAAGGTATGTGTTTATGGTACTACGAAACATAATTTTACTTTGAATATTTTATTATTATGCTTCCCTAGCACAAAATGAACCATACTAAAGTTTCATTTGCAAATGGATTTGAATAACCGGTAACTTAATCATGATTTGTAATTGGACCAAATAAATCTTAACTTCACACCTGTGTGAAATTGCAAACTGACCCCTTGATTTTACAATACCGTAATTACTCCAAGGTTATGTCACATGAGATAACTAAACTCCATTCATCAGGATGTTTATGTCAGGCCGTTGACTTACTGATTGCATAACCTAAAGTGATAAATCTGTAGTTTGCTTGTTGGTATAAATGTCAAGCTGCAATTGTTTGGGCTTTTTTTTAAAACTCGAATGAATGAATGGGGAAATGCAAAGAAAAGTAACGTGTTATTGTTTATTTTTTTTCAGCAAAGCTGATGATGTGTCTGGAGACTGTATAGTGAATGACCAAGGATGGTCAGCAGGAACATGTGAAGGTAATTTTGACCTATCTGTAGTGACTTTTATTATAAATAGTAAATAATTTCAAATTAATAGTGTAGAGACAAGGTTTATGGATGTCAACTCCTTTACTATGTGAAAACATGTTTCAGAGTGAATGGTTACCCCTTTGTCAGGTGTAAGCATTCACCCCGAAACATTGTGTTTTCACATAATAAAGACGTTGACATCCGTAAACATTCATGTCTTGTATTATTCACTTCAAAATACACCTCAAAGACTAAATGGTGTAAACATACAGTCACTACTGGGTGAATATACTTGTGCCTTCAACAATACGACTGACTGACTGAGTTTGGTTTTACGCCGCTTTTAGCAATATTCCAGCAACATCACGGCGGGGGACACCAGAAATGGGGTCAATACGAACTGTAAGAGTTTTAATATAGCAATTTGATGAAAATCTATTACTAGTACCATTATTGCTATATAGAAAATGCAATAAATGTTCAGATATATACATAAAGGGATACACCCGAACCGGTCCCAAGCCGAACCGGCCCCTGAATATTTAACCCAAACCGGCCCCTGGATATTTAACCCAAACCGTCCCCGCACCCGAACCGGCCCCTGGGTTAATTAAGGATAATCAGACCGACAATTAATCAGACAGACATGAAGATTTCAGTTAATTTATCATATATATACAGACATGAAGATTTCAGTTAATTTATCATATATATACAGACATGAAGATTTCAATTAATTTATTATATATATACAGACATGAAGATTTCAATTAATTTATTATATATATATAGACATGAAGATTTCAGTTAATTTATCATATAGGCACTGTTGTCTTTCGCGGCATCTCAATGAGCAGTAAACGCAAGAATCGGTCACGTTATCCATGATGAACAAATTATGAATCATGTCCTTCAGATAATGTCTTTTATAAGATTATACGCAAGGTGAAGATAACAGTATACGGTGCAGTTGACATCGAGTGAACGCAATCAGTGTCAAGTAAGAGCATACGTTTAAGACAACATGTACATTAATTCGCTCACGATAATCCGTTCAAAGAAATATTAAAACAACACATTCACTTTAATCGCTCAGTGTTTCGTGCTTAAAATAACAGTTTAATTTTGGAGCTGAAGAATGTTTTAGTTTTCATAACGTTAGCAGAATTCACTCCGTGAAAGGTGGTTAATGTGTGTTGAAAATCTTGACAAATGTTCCACACATGGAAACATGCGAAAAGATGAAGGACGACATTATCTTTCGTTACTGGAAATTTGGGCATAGCAGAGGTGAAACGAGAATTCATTATATTGGATTTATGTGCTATTATTGTATTGAATTAATGTGTCAATTCTGTGGATACGATACAACGAAATGTAAGTACACCTTTTACTTTAGTATTGTTTTGCAATTGATCTTCTAGATTCTTAAAATAATTACATAAAATGTCCTCTACCACGGGATCTCGTGATCAGCAGCACTTGCATGTTCACTTGCCTCTCATCGACACTAATATTCGCTAATATATTTTCAAAAATCGATATTACATGTAAAGATATATGAGTAATATGTTTTCGTCATTTATGTTAAAGGAACTTTAATTCATATGTCAATGTAGAAATATTTACTTCTCGGGGCCGGTTTGGGTCAAATATCAGGGGCCGGTTCGGGTTAAATATCAGGGGCCGGTTCGGCTTGGGGCCGGTTCGGGGGTAATTCATACATAATGTATCACTATCTCTGGTCTGGGAATCATGAATCTCTAGAGCAAATTTTGTATAGATTGTGTGTCCTCTTTAGAAAATAAGATATTTCATTCAGTCAATGACGTGTTATGAATTGCATAATTTGAGTTTTGAGAAAAGTAGTGCAAAGTGTGATTGTTCGGTTAAGTTCTCTTTTATTCAAACTTCCTTTTGGATTACTCATTTTAAATCACCCTTGGCATTTTCAGTTTCTTGTTGATTGATGTTTGTGTAATTTATCAAAATAACCTAGTAATTCGTTATTACCTGCCATTTTCAGAAACTTGCACATCGCCTAAACAGAATTGCATCTATCGATTGGCCAGATAGACGAAAGAAAAGGTAGCGACAACACTCACCATAGACATGATATCACCAGTCGTGAGTGACGAAGATGACGTCAATTAGTTGCATTCCGTCCCCTTTGCCTGGGAGTCCAGCAAGCTTACAGGGCATACACGACGACATGGAACTTGGAAAGAATCTACACCTCATGGCCAACGTGAGGACGAGGATGAGGCATCCAACCAACCGGAGGGATCTCCGCCCAGGAATGCCCCTTATTGGGCTAACTGACCAACTCTTGCAATATAATTGAATTTATTTTCAATTTCATAATGTAATTATTATTTTATTTTATTTTTGTAATCGTAAGCTGTATGTTGTGTTATTGTATGATGTATATTATAGAGGATGTTTGGCGATAGTTGTGTGTGGCAGAATACCAAGGCGTGCAAATAAATGTCCGATGCAGCTATGTTTAATTACTGTGTTAATTTGTATGTTATTGTTATTTTTCACCATTAGCATGATTTTTGAAATAAATTTCATATCTAACATGCTATTTCAAGATAATAATTGAATGAAAGTTTAACTGATAAAAAATTACTACTTTGTTATTAATGATATATGATTTCTTAAATTGGATTGAGTTATGCCAAAATGTTTTGCTCTGTTTTTGAGTGCTATATTAATAGTTATATGTATGATCTTTATTTGCCTGAAATGCTAATTCATATTCATGTTGAGAAAATAAAACAATGAATCTTATTATATATTCTGTTTTTCTTTAAGTAAATGCCATGATAATAACAAATTGCTTATATTGTTTTTAACAAGAGTTTATGATATGAATAAAGAAGAATGGTTAAATTTGACTCTTTGAAGCGCATATGAAAACCTGTGAACCTGAAATTGAAACGGGTAACTGAAACTCTGCGGAAACTATGTTGGATTGTTGGTAACTGAAACTATGCGGAAACTATGTCGGATTGTTGGTAACTGAAACTCTGCGGAAACCTGTTGGAGTCTTATTAATAACTGAAACCTTGCGGAAACCTGTTGGATTCAAAGTTAACTGAAACTCAACGGAAACTTGTCGGAGTGTGGGTAACGGATACCTTGCGGAAACCTGTTGGATTGTGGGTAACGGAAACCTTGCGGAAACCCTTAGAAAGTGGGTAATTGTAAGTTTCCGTTATTGCGGAAACTCAATGTAAAAGGACGGAAATTCACTGGATTCTAGGTGGAAACTTAAGCTTCAGTCCACTTTCCACCAGGTTTCCGCATTGCGGAAACCAAGTTATTTTTGCTGTGTAGGGGTGGGGGTAGGGGAAAGGGTAGGGAAAGGGGTAGGGTAGGGT
The DNA here is from genome assembly GCF_003918875.1 of Haliotis rubra. NCBI lineage: Eukaryota > Metazoa > Mollusca > Gastropoda > Lepetellida > Haliotidae > Haliotis > Haliotis rubra. The sequence continues at coordinate 164,947 of NW_025764975.1, read as the reverse complement.
AGGGGTGGTGTGGTTGTAGGGGAAGAGTTGGGGTGGGGGTAGGGGTAGGAAGGGGTAGGGGTAGGTTTCCATCTCACAAACAACTCTCCAGTTTGCCAAGCCCTGCCTCACTTTGTAAGAGAATTTTTATTGACATTTTGCAAGGTGATGGTTCTCCATCAACTGCTTGGGACAACCGAAACTGGTGTTACCTCCCCGGGAACTATAACTGCACCGAGCCTCGTGTCCTCGCCCCTCACTATATCTACCATCTCAACCCCTCCACTAAAGTCATAATCCTCGTCAGAAACCCAACAGAAAGGTGAGTTATTTAACACATAGTTTACCTACGAAGTTACAGTTAAAGTAAATGATATTTACAGAAATGGATTCCAATAAGATATACTTTATTGATGTATTTTGTTTTTTGCAGATCTTAAACTGTATAATCCCAAAACCTATGTTCTCATTCTATGAAGATAGTTTTGCAATATATTCATTTACGTTTACGAAGTCGCCATGAAAGCACGCCTATTATTTGAATGAATACAATTATTTGTGGAGTGCAGTCCCATGCGGGATTAGAATCCACACTTGATTGAACTACCCAAACACCAAAACATTATTAAATCAGCATCCTACCGACTCAGCCATCGCAGCTTCCATAAATATGGTCTGACAACTGGTAGTATGGATCACATACCCATAATGATGAGTGTAAATTGGCACAACTCCCATGGTTTACTGCTTTACTGTTTACAAAAGTGGTCAAATGTAACATGTACTACATTTAGCGTTGTCGCTTCTCAGTTCAATACACATTCCGGTAGTTGGTGGGTGGGTGGGGGTAGGTTTAGGTGACTCACTCTCAGAGCGCAGCATGGAACAGTATTGTTGCGTTCAACAGATAAACGGTTATTGGCAAATACTTACTTCAGGATGATTTCTGGGTACAACTTCTTCACCAGAGGTCACATAACGGCAGAGAGCTTCCATGCGAAAATGGTCAACGACTTAAGAACATTTGAAGATTGCTGTTCGAAGTATTCCCTGAGGGTTTGTGCATACAACAACATTAGGGTATCTATGGCATAGCATTATGTTTTGATTATATTCAGAAATAGAAGTATATCTGGAAATGTTTTCTGTTTTAACATTCTTCTGTCATATGTTTGATTCAATAAACCCTTACCATGCAATGTATATGTTAGTTCAAAATGTTTATTCAACAGGGCTATGATTTAAGTATCCTTACAGAGCTCATATCTCTTTCCACCTCTCAGGGAAATATTTTGCTTGTTTAATTCTGAACCTTACTTGTGCATTGCAAGAGTATGGTTCCTTGAAGTTCTGCTTGTTTTGGCCAGATAATTTGGTAACGTGTACATGTGCTTGAATGGCTATGTGTTCTGTGTTAGACCTGTACATTACTAATGACTTTGACTTCATTATGCTTATACATCTTATTCATGCCATTGCCAGCTGCAGATCGGCCTGTACCATGTGTTCATCAGAGACTGGATGAAAGTGTTTCCCGGAGATCAGATCTTAATCGTCAGATTGGAAGACATGCACGACGATCCATACAGAGCTTTTACAAGAATATTTGACTTTCTGGGCCTAAGTAAGACATAGCTGGTTTTGTTGACTGCACCACTATCAATTTATTTTGGTAGCACATGGAACAACAGTATTCTGACAATATCCGGGTCATGGTGACTCCATACATGACTAATGCAATGCGTAGTTGTGGAAGAGAAAATCAAATTTACCGTGTACTGATAATAAAGGACATCTGTAATCCACCACTAGATCCACCAAGAATACAGTCTCATAACGCTCATACTTTAGTTTGTGTTTTAGTATTTCCATTTAGTGACTCTCAGGTATTTCAACTATAGTGCTATCAATGACATGTTTATTGCTACTGTTTATGAATGTGAGTTGAATATTTGTTTTCTTCAGGTCATGTGTCCAGATCAGATCTACAAAAAATTCTCGACCAGGGCAGGATGAATAAGAAGGAAAAGCGGTTTCAGGCAACGAACGAGACACGTCGTCTGCTTGACGACTTTTTTAGACCCCACAACATCCAGCTTGCACGATTGTTACAACAACATGATCCTCATTTATATTCAAACATACACGATGCTATGTACAGTCACTAGCTTTGGCCACCAAACATTAGAGCTACAAGTATCGTGAGGAGGTATGGATTTGTAACATATAAACTTAATCTGATATTTTGACAGTGTTTTTGTCATATATATATATATTCTGTCATGCAAGAAGTGTTCAGTTTGTAAGAAATAAAAGCGACAAAACACTTTGCATATTCGTTACAAACCGAGTGACAATACCATCAACACGTGTTTTGGGGGTAATAATCTATATTATTAAAGTTAAACTCCCACAGGCCATGGACAGACAGGTGCTCTACTGCGAGACAGCACTCTACCGCCCAAGCATGCACGTGCGGAACGAGCGTGCGTGCGCACTGATCTTTCTACGGGACAGAGAAGTCAGTCCCATGGCTGCAGCCGGCGCGTATGGACATATCTTGAATACACGGCTCATATCGGTGGCTATCTTCAGCAGCATACTGCCACATCTGTAATGCTATTTGACTAAATTCATAGAAAAGCACAGTCAGCAGAGTTCAAGAAGTGGACCGACATAGACTACCATAACATGTTCTATTATTTAGAGAAACATGAACCAGTTTCAGCAAGGAAAGCATTTCGTCGTCCAACTAACGGCAGTAAAGGAATTTGTATAAACTTTCAGAAACATTCAGGTTGTCGCTACACTAACTCTAAGTACACGCACGTGTGTGTCGTCTGCTACGGGCCACACCCGGAGTACTCTCACGAGTCTCAGTTTCAGAATCACACCCCAGCCCCCAGCTCACAAACCGTGGTCTGCCTCTCAACCTCACAGTCGCCGGTAGCAACTACAGTCTAACACTTTGACTCACGCCTTAGAGTAATGGGAAATAGAGTTAAAGGAGGATAGTGACAGAGACTTTATTCTAGCTGGTATAACTCACGGATTAAGGATTATTGATAGAGATTCGGACGTCAAGCAAGTGGAATGTGATAATTCTAAGTCTGCTTTGAGGGAAGAAAATTACATTAAAGTCGAGGAAAAGTTACTTCAAGAACTAAACATAGGGAACTATGCTAAAGTGTCACATAAGCCTACTATAGTGAGCAGTATCGATGCTATTCCTAATTTGGAGTTCGACTCATCCATGATTGTAGTAGGCCAGTAGGATTTAGTGTTAATGATTATGTCACAACCAGTCACATTGCCTACGACACTATTGACAAAGCAGTGCAGCTTCTACCAGGTAATGGCTACATGGCAAAGATTGACCTCAAGAACGCCTACAGGAGCTGAGGACGACGACGACCGACGACGACGACGACAAAAAATGCTGCCTGTGCGGATGGTGTTTCGACAACGGGGAGAGAGGACTGCAGACGCTCAGCAAGGTGCTCAGGCATGAAAAACATTCGAAAACACCGCTTTGTCATCGTCGGAATACACATAAAAAACATTCAAAACACTGCTTCTTCGTCGCCAGAAAGTGCGTTGAAAAAACCCCATTCAAAACACTGCTTCAGCATCGTTGGAATACTCGTATAAAAACATTCAAAACATCGCTTTCTCTTCGTCGGAATATGCATTAAAAAACATTCAAAACACTGCTTTATCATCGTCGGAAACACGTGTAAAAAAGCATTCAAAACACCGCTTCGTCGTTGTCCGAACATGCATAAAAAAACCCATTCAAAACACTGCTTCGTCATCGAGTAACATTCGAAAACATCGTCGGAATACGCGTTAAAAAACATTCAAAACACAGCTCCGTTATTGTCAGAACGCGCGTCAAAAGAAAATTCGAAAACACCGCATCGTTGTCAGAAACACGCGTCGAAACAAACTCTTTTCGCGTCCACTGCTACCAAAACAACGACCAACGAACAGTCATGGGTGTTGTCCTACAATCACTATTTCATAATCAAACGCAAATTAGCCACTCTCCAGCGATAAGATAATCGTTTGATGATCGCATAAAAATCATGAAGATAAAAGCCAAATAACAGACAACTCGTCGCATAAGAAAATATATATCGAGATAGAAAAAGACAAAGAATAGTAAAAAACCCTTTTGAATACACCGCTTCGTCGTCTGGAACGCACGTAAAAAAAACCATTAAAAAACACCGCTTTCTCATCGTCAGAATGGCGCGCCGAGAAACATTCAAAACATCACTTCGTCGTCTTCTGCAACGTGCATCCCCCAAAAATTCAAAACACCACTTTTTCATCGTCTGCAACATACGTAAAAAAACATTTAAAATCATCACTCAGTCGTCTGGAACGCCCGTCAAAAACACATTCAGAACGCCGTTTCCTCATTGTCAGAAACACTCATTTAGAAACATTGAAAACACCGCTTCATCGCCTTAGGAACACGCATGGAAAAACAATTAAAACATCGCCTCGACGTCGTCTGAAACGCGAGTCAAAAAACATTTTAAAAATCGCTTTGTCGTCCGGAACAAGCGTAAAAAAAAATTCAAACACAGCTTTCTCTCATTTTATAATCAAACGCAAATTAGCCATTCTCCCCTTCAGCGATAAGATACCCATTTGACGATCGCGTCAGACAACGTGAAAAAAAAAGAAGCAAAAGAACAGACATCTCGTAGCATAAAAAATATAAATATCGAGATACGAAACATCAAAGAATAGTAAAAAAAACACATTCATAACACCGCTTCGCCTTCGTCGTTGAGAAACACTCAAAACACCGCTTCATCATCGTAAGAACGCACGTCAAAAAACATTCAAAACATCGCTTTCTCGTCGAAGGAACGAACGTCAAATAATATTCAAAAGACCGCTTTTGACGTCGTCAGAATGCGCGTCAAAAAACATTCGAAACTCTGCTTCGTTGTTGTCAGAACGTGCGTTAAAAAAACATTCGAAACATCGCTTAGTCGTTGTCGGAATGCAAGTTAAAAAACATTTGAAACACTGCTTTGTCGTGGTCGAGAAACATTCACAACACCGCTTTATTATCGTCTTCGAGAAACATTAAAAAACACCGCTTTGTCGTCGTCATTCAACCGGTTAGAAAACCCCATTCAAAACACCGCTTTATTGTTGTCATCGAGAAGCTTTGTCGTCGTCTGAACGTACGTTAAAAAACCTGAAAAAACACAGCTTTGTCATCGTCTGAACGTGCATTGAAAAACATTAAAAAACCCTGCTTTGTCGTCGTCTGAACGTGCGTTAAAAAACATTAAAAAACACCGCTTTGTCGTCGTCTGAACTCGCATCGAGATACATTCAAAACACCACTTTGTTGTCGTTGAGAAACATTCAAAATATCGCTTTATCGTCGTCGTTGAGAAACATATAAAAACACCACTTTGTCATCGTCTGAACGCACGTTAAAAAACATTCCAAAACACCGCTTGGTCGTCTGAACGCGCATCGAGAAACATTCAAAACACCGCTTTGTCGTCGTCATAACGCGCGTTAGAAAACCCCATTCAAAACACCGCTTTATTGTTGTCATTGAGAAGCATTAAAAAACACCGCTTTGTTGTTGTCGGAAAAAAATATTCGTAACTACTTCTTTGTCGTCGTCCGAACGCACGTAAAAAAAACACATCCAAAACACCGCCTTGTCGTCGTCTGAAACGTGGCCTTGATTTATCCCGACCAACCCAATGCAACTCAGTATTTGCATGCAACTCAGTACGGGATTAGGGCCTCCCCAAGGGCTCAATTTTTTTTTAATTGAGCCCTTAGGGGACTTGGTCCCGTAGCCCCATTGTATATACTACTAAGGCAAGCCACCGGCACAGAAATTGGCTATCGCGCCAACCATTCTGCGACAAATCAGATCTAAACTCGACTTATCTATCCCATATAACATCGCATTTTGGAGAGCATGTTTGGTGGCTTTCTTTACCTTTATGAGGAAGTCCACACTACTACCTGGTAAACAAAGTAAATCTCCTGATCACCAATTGTGTATTCGTGATGTTAATGTTAATGATGTTACAGTTTATGCGACCATCCGACACTCAAAGACCATTCAGTTCACTAGCCAGTCTGCAGAGTCCTCCTTTGTGTCCTGGCACAGCGCTCAGGTCACTTCGTGATATCCAGGGCGAGATACCGCCTACAAATCATCTGTTTTCTTTCATGTGTGATGGTGAGATCAGTGGTCTAACCTATAGCTCCTTCATCACAGCGCTGAAGACAGTGCTGGTGGCCTGTGGGTACCCGGCAGATAGCTACAGCGGCCACTCATTCAGGTGAGGGGGCTGTACCTTCGCTCACAAGAAAGGTGTGTTGCCCATACTCATCAAGCTTCATGGAGGTTGGAAATCAAATGCCTGTGAAAGATACGTCTCTATAGATAGCCAAATTCATGATAAATTTTCAAAAGCAATGAAAATAGCAGCAACATGTGCTGAATAGGTGTTGGGGGTTTGGAGGATTCTATGTATTTTACGAACAGTTTCTCATGTTTTATGTGTCAATCGTAATAAAATTGACATCGTATCCCCAACACCTACTATGTTATATCTTGGAAAGAGTTAAGGGGTAATAATCTATATCATTAAAGATCACATATACTCTAGAGGGGTACAAATACATAAATCACTCACTGGCATCGCTATAAATGAAACCCTGTCATTAAAACTACTCACTTCGATCTTTAATCGACTTAAATCGACCTATTTGACAACACAATTCTCACCCGCGAACGAAATTTCAACCAATTTCCTGCTTTGCCTAGTTTCCGAGTTACAAATTGTTTTCATAGACGATTCTGTCAAAATCGCTTGGTGTCGTGTATATTTTTCAGAAGCGACATTATGAACGACCTCGCCATTATACCCACGATATTTGGGTTCGTATATGTGACTGATACACAGAACTCCGTTGATGTAGGACTTTCAGGAATCGGACTCCTTGAGAGTAGACTATATACTTTAACCCGAGAACATCCCGATGGATCGCTTGTTTTATTTGGAGATTTTAATGCGACAAACAGTGTTATATAGAACATGACTCCACTGAGTATTTACCAATTGAAGATATAGACTATGAGAGTGATCCATTTAACATTCCTAGATCATCCAAAGATAAAATAGTCAATTCAGAGGGATTAAAACTCCTTGATATATGCCGCAATTTTAACATACATGTTTTAAATGGTAGAAACGGGAACGATAAAAATGGAGAATTTACATTCATTGGACACCAAGGAAACAGTTTTGTGGATTATTGTTTGGTTTCCTCATGTTTATATAGATATTTCGAGAACTTTGATATTCTAGCGCAATCCGAGTCGGACCACTTGCCTGTAATAGTAGATATGAAAACATCACATGACATGACACGTGACAGCAATCACTCCGAGCATGCGCGTGCAGAGGTACACAACATTGAGACAGAGCTATGGGACGCTAGCCGTAAGGGTGAGTTTATTCAATACATTTCAGATAATATTAAAGAATTCAGCATAATATTTCATGATGTATTACATGACAGTGTTGAAGGTGCTATTACATCGCTGAATGACTTTATCCGTAGAGCTATGCATGCACCCAGGGAACAAACACACCGACCCACGAGAACACGTGCACACTCACGCTCACCTGCTCGCCCACAGCACACACGTGTACAGCCAAGGTGGTTCGACCGTGAATGCGAACAGGCTAAAAGACATAAGTATGTTTTACTAAATAGATTCAGAAAATCAAATAACTCACTGCATTGTAAACATTATCTAAAGGGCAAAGAAGGATTTTAAAACACTTTGTGATAGAAAGAAATCAGATAATGAAAAAAGCATTTTAAACGAAATTGTTGATGCTGCAAAGAAACAAGACTGTCGACATTTCTGGAAATCTATAAAGAAATATTGTTTTTGTAGGGAAAATATATCTGAAAATATATCAGTTGACGAATGGTCTAACTATTTCAAAAATCTGCTCGCTGGAGATACGAACAACAATGATAATTCCTTTGGGGAACATGTTCTTAGCTATATAAGTAATCACAACTTTAATGACTGTGAGGATCGTATTACTTCTGATGAATACCTTGGTAATTGTACAACTGATAACGAGATATTGTGTGCAGTAAAAAGTCTGAAATGTGGAAAATCACCCGGGGTAGATGGTATTCAAGTTGAAGTTTTTAAAGAATGTATTTCTTTATTGCTTCCTTTTATGAATAGTCTGTTTAATCGAGTTCTAGACAGCGGCGTTTTTCCAGATTCCTGGAATGTAGGATTGATTGTACCTCTGCATAAGTCGGGTGAAAGGGGTGATCCTCAACAGGTTACAGTTGAGATCAAGCGTTCTTAACAGCATTGTATGAACTCTAAGATCCGGGATCGTATGGATGACCTATGTTCAGCTTACTTGGCAAAGAGACACATAAACCACTTCCAAATTTTGTGCAGATAGCTCAGTCACTTCAAGCATTTTTTTCTTTGACGAGATTGATCGAATCCGCAAACCTATGATTGAAACTACCACAGATGATCAAGACAGTATATCTTCGGGTGATCAACAAGCATAGACGCTGTTCGATTCCTTTACAGAGTTCACCAAAGACGAAATAGTGAAGCTACGAGCCATAGCAGTCGGCGTATCACAAGGATCACAGTACTGAGACAATTCTCATCAGTATTTAATGATTTGAGAGTCTGCCACACTCTCCAAGAACAATGCTATTGTTGGTATACTTCCTGACCTTGAGAAGGTCTTATAATCGTACTTAAAATGTACAGTTTCAATTTGTTTGCAATAAGAGGTTCCCCAAATCTCTTATCCATAACACGGACAGAGAATGAGAGGGGGTTAAGAAGGAAAGGGCTATGTATAAGACAGGGATTTGGGTTAAGAAGGACAGGGCTATGTATAATACAGGGATTGGGGTTAAGAAGGACAGGGCTAAGTATAATACAGGGATTTGGGTTAAGAAGAACAGGGCTATGTATAAGACAGGGATTGGGGTTAAGAAGGACAGGGCTATGTATAATACAGGGATTTGGGTTAAGAAGAACAGGGCTATGTATAATACAGGGATTGGGGTGAAGAATAACAGGGTTATGTATAATACAGGGATTGGTGTTAAGAAGAACAGGGATATGTATAATACAGGGATTGGGGTGAAGAAGGACAGGGCTATGTATAATACAGGGATTTGGTTAAGAAGGACAGGGCTATGTATAATACAGGGATTGGTGTTAAGAAGAACAGGGCTATGCATAATACAGGGATTGGGGTTAAGAAGAACAGGGTTATGTATAATACAGGGATTGGGGTTAAGAACGACAGGGCTATGTATAATACAGGGATTTGGATTAAGAACGACAGGGCTATGTATAACACAGGGGTTGGTATTAAGAAGAACAGGGCTATGTATAATATGGGATTAGGGTTAAGACGGACAGGGCTATGTGTAATACACGGATTGGTTTTAAGAAGAACAGGGCTATGTATAATACAGGGATTTGAGTTAAGAAGAACAGGGCAATGTATAATACAGGGATTTGAGTTCAGATGGACAAGTCTATGTATAATACAGGGATTGGGGTTCAGAACGAGAGGGCTATGTATAATACAGGGATTGGGGTTAAGAAGAACAGGGCTATGTATAATACAGTGATTTGGGTTAAGAAGGACAGGGCTATGTATAATACAGAGATTGGGATTAAGAACGACAGGGCTATGTATAAGACAGGGATTGGAGTTAAGAACGACATGGCTATGTATAATACATGGGTGGGGTTAAGAACGACATGGTTATGTATAATAACAGTCAAGTATACGAAGTCTCAGTCAGAGAATATTTACTTTTGCTCAAAATACAAGGATTTTAATGTTTTGGAGGTTGTAAGTGAATGAGAGTATGTTTATGAGAAGTATGATAAAAAGTAAATCATTTGGACTTAACTGGACTAATTTAGAAATTATGGTTAATCTCTGAGACAGAGAGTTGATGGAACAGTTAAGAGCTATTTAAGCAGTATAAATCAAATACAGTCTACAACGACCACAAAAGTAGCGGATGATGTGGCCTATTTTCACTTTACCATGGGTTCACTTTTGTTTTTTGCGTAAACCATATGTTATTGATTTTATTCGTTTGATTAGTTTGTCATAGATACCTATGATGAGGCAGACGTTGGTCTCGTTTTCGCAAACATCTGTTACCATGGTTATTTCACAGCAAGTCATAAGTCTGCAAAACTTCAGTAGTTGCCAAAGAGATTACATATAGTCATTGAAGACATTGTATCGTACTGCTTAACGCAACATAAATCATACGTTGTATCATAGATACACTGCAAAAGACATGACGTGGAATCATAGCATATTTTATTACCCACGAGGTCATCGTATGGGTAGTTGCATACTAATCTCGTACGTCACACGAGTGTCGTATCGCGTTGACCTGTGCCGTAACGACTTGACCTGAGATTCTAACGATTTGATTGGATAACCGATGACCTCTCAATTAGGTCACATTCTGACGTAACTATTTTTTCATTCATAACAAACACGTGAATTCATTCATTCTACAACTTAAATGCATTGTGGGAATGTAAACATTGCAAATGTTGCCATGTCCCTGTTTAATTGTGAGTCGAACTGGGACATTATTTCCGTCTAAAAACATAAACGCAATGTTTCCACCAGTGATGTTAGCCGAATGAAGCAACTGGAAACCACGAAACGTGGTGCTACAGAGTAGTTTACTGTAGGAGGCTGTACGAGGCGATGATAACTGACATGCATCTTGACGTCGGTTACCAAGGCAGTGACGTCATTAGTGTGACGTCATGCAAATATTGTACTACAGTACAAAACTCTTCCGCAACCTCTTTTTGAAACCGGTTTCGGTTTGAAACCAAAAACATAACAAAAATACGCTATTTTGGCAATTTTTATGCATGTTAGACGTGGGTAATAAATAAAATACCACACTCGGTCTCATTACATACGAATTATACGAAACTCGTGACCTTCCTATGTTATCTGACCTCGCTTTCGCTCGGTCAGATACCATAGGAAGGACACTCGTTTCGTATAATTCGTATGTAATGAGACCGAGTGTAGTATTCTCAATTTATGTTTGTTCTGTATAAATTCAACACCCCTATTTCTAAGGAATGGCAAATTGATAATTGTTTAACGGTGCATCAGCAGTCGTACAGCTATTAGAGGCTGTTGTTCTGCAGAAATAATGGTTTCCAATTTTAAACTGTTTGCTGAAAGCAGACCCTTTGATAGCTCCAGATAAAGCTATTTGACTAACATACTTGATTATTTATACGGTGGCTGTTGTACTGATATTGTAATATTCCAAGTATGGAATACACACTGGCAGGTTTTGCACAACTCTTCTTAGTCTGATTGTAACTGTATATAGAGCTGCTCAAACCGCATTCAGACTCTGCGCTTTTGAAAGGCCATGACAGCTCGCATGGGGGTTTTGAGTGGCTAGCTGGTACCCCGAGGTATATTGATGCTTGAATAGTGCTGCTCCTTATCTACTGCCAATACCTGAGAATTCGCGGCTTTCTGCGCACGGTCTTTTTATAAGCTTATTAGACGCACTATTCTGTCGTATACTTTGGCTAGCCACCGGTCGTTGACCAAGGGGTGCGCCTCCATTAGCTATAGTCTGTTTGCAGTGAAAACGTACCGATGAATTTCACTTTAAACAAAAAAGTAAATCAAATTAGTGAAATTAAGATTGCGAATCCTCATAATTTTACCTTGCCAATTAAACATCTAAATCTCAAAATTTTATTCAACTTAGGATAAAAGTTGTTTAACAAACGATCATAGATTCAAATCGCTATTATTGGTTTGTATTACAAGGGGGTAAGCGCAGTAGATGGAACAGTGAAACAAAGGCACGTGCGGTACGTGATGAGCGTTAACTTTGACCAGCCCTACTTGTTCTCGGTGTTTCATTTAATGTGCATAAACCCTTGTGATACAAACCAATAATAACGATTTGAAACTATGATCGTTTGTTAAACTACTTTCATCCTATGTTTAATAAAATTCTGATATTTAAATGTTCAGTTGGCAAGGTAAAATTATGAGGATTCGCAATCCTTTCACTTTATTCGATTTACTTTCTTGTTTAAAGTGAAATTCTTCATTACGTTTTCACTGCATACATACTATAGGCTTTATCACAGCAAAAATAACTTAGTTTCCATTCTTGCGGAAACCTAATGGATACTGGGTAATGTAGGTTTCCGCTACGTTTCAGTATCCGGAAAGAGACAATGCTAGTTTCCGCATACTTTACAAAACTGAAACTAACAAATCTAGGTTTCCATCAGGTTTCTACAACTGAAACCGACTTTATGAGTTTCCATTTAGTTTCAGGTCGCTGAAACATTGATAGCAAAATGACTTAGTTTCCGTTGTTGCGGAAACCTATTGGATACTGGGTAATGTAGGTTTCAGCTAGGTTTCTGTATCCGGAAACTGACAAGTCTATTGGTTTCAGCTTAGATGAAATGTCAAACTTAGCTTTGCGCTGTTCCATTGGGGGGGGGGACTATATTTATTTACTGTTACACTTGCAAAATAATTTCTATATACAGAATCCAGCTAGGGTCCATGCAGGGAGCAAAAGCAATAGCCCATTTAAATACTGTACCGTTAGAGTGTTTATGGTTATATTATATGCTAGTTTTTAGTGTACATTTGTGATATACTAGTTATTTTACTGTCCTTCGCAGACAGGTAAGTATATAAGTTTGTTTTTTTATATAATGCACACATTTACAAATGTAAATTTACGAGGTTAGTTTCAGCGACTGGAAACTACCGGAAATCAACAAAGTTAGTTCCAGAAATGGAAATCTACAGTAAAGTATCATTGGTAGTTTTCATTGCATAAAGCAGCTGGAAACCATCATTGATGGGAACGTGAATGAAACAAACGTAAGGGAATGTACTCCATATATACCTGTATATACAGTATATATTCAGAAACCTACATTAACCTACGCTTAACTGTCTATGTATTCCATGTATATAAGTTTCAGTTTAGTGATCTCAGTGTTTCTGTACACCAGAATTCAAATAAAAGATACTGTCACATGAAAGATTAATTTCAGGAGCAGTTAAACCCTAATTATGGAAACTTAAGATTCTACTTTGTCTCCTTTACGGTTTGTTAGGTACACTCACAGATGCCTTAAACTTATAAATTATTGAAGAACACCGAGTAAGGCTCCATCAGGTTTCGGTTACCCATTGGCTTTCCGTTTGTAATTTTTCTCAAAGTGATACATACTAATACAACTAACTGGGAGTGGTTATGCACATTACACATAACTGTACTAAAAAGGACAATAGTTTCGTAAATGTTCAATCCAGAACATAATACAGGCCACAACAAATTATACAGTAGACTTATAGACATAAAACATATTTAAGTTTAACTTCATCTGCCAGTGGTGAAAAATGTTAGGATTGAAAGAAAATGAAGTCAATGAACGTTTGATTTGCCTTTTAGTTATAGCATTATCATTATTGATCCATTATCATATTTTAAGCACTTTGGAACCTCATAAATTTATAAAATGGCTTTCTAGATATGTCATAGAGTACCTAAAATGTAAGGGAATCATATTTCACACACATTTGCCCTAAGTGTGACTTAGTACATGTTGTTTGTGGAATGATTTTGTTGAATGCTACAAGAAAAATGAAAACAAAATACAGATATCAAACTTAAAACCAACTAACGGTATAACAAAACTAGTGGGCTATTTCCTTGTTCGAGAAAAGTATCCATCAGTATCCACATAATGGAACGATATGCCATTCATCGGCAGCTGCCCAAAAAACTGTTCCATGACCGGGTTTCATTGGACACCAACGATAATACACCTGACAAGTTTTTACATAATGTCCACAATTCTTTAAACAAAATCAAATAGTGTCGGTTAATCCTCGAAGGAAGGTCGCTGTGTTTACACGACAGAATGTGGGTATATTCGGTGATGTCTTACTTGGAAGTAGACCTTTGTTATTACAGTGAAAATCCTTTGATATTGGAGGGCTGACGGTGCATATTGTTTTAAGGGATTAACTTTCTGAACTACCTAGCGAAATAGGTGACACGAACTGACCCCCTTGTTCACTTACATAATGAAAATCAATGAAATTGAACTCACTTAGCTTGAAACATTAATTGATATGATTAAGCACCAACTCATCAATTTGGGTACATAATATGATGGCCATACTTTCAAGTTCATCACTTTTATTAAGGCAAAACAGCAGTTCCATGTGTAAAGTAAAAGTTCATTCCCACTTCATGAGGTGGAAGATATCTATGTATGGATTGTACACTTTAAAGAAATGCTACATCTTGGTTGTCCTGGGTATTTTGTAGAGTCTCAACTGTCTCCACTGTCGATGATATAGTCACCAAACATCCTGACATACGTAACCACGAACGTGTCAACAAGATATAAAGGTGTGACAATATATCCGCTGTGACAATAAATACAACATATAACATAAACATATTTTACAATACCACTGATGATTTGTCTGCAGGCAGAATAAGTGTACTTGCGTTCGCAGACGCAGTTTCATACTTAATGAAACTGAAGTGTAGACTGTATGTGTACTATGTACATGTATTATGAATTTGTTTTATCATTATGATGATTAAAATAATTTGTGCTAAGATGTCACTTTAATGAATTTTATTGTTGCCATATCATGAATAAGTAAAATATTCTTTCAAATCTGGTATTTTCTACGAATATCACTTCGTTGTTCAATTTATTTTGTTTTCAACTTGGGAATTTAGTGTTACCTGCATGCCTGTCATCCATTGTTCTCCTAATGCGTTCAACCTGACAATCCCTGTGTGCCTCATTGTTGTTAGAAACATCACAAATGTCTACTTCACGGTAATAAACCTCTTCAGTATACGCTAACGTTAGTAACTCTACAAACATAAACCCTACCTTTTGACGGGCCCTTTTGACAAAAACGTCGTGCAAGCTAAAAGTAATAAATCAATTAGCGTGTTATCGGTTAATCCTTTCATCTGTGTTTGTTTTTTTAACTCAGCTGATAATTCCTTTTGCTGCACCTCCATGCATATATTAAATAACATGTAGTACATAAGACCTTAATTTATAATGTTGAATATTTAGTGTAGACGTGAAAAATGCTAAATGGGAATCTTTGTCGGGTAATCTGAGTGATGTTACCACTAATTATACCTGTTATAAATTCACTGAATGACCATCCAGTGAATGATGACAAATAAACAGGTGTAGGTTTATATCACCAAACACGGTTACAGCAAGGGAGTAGTAATCGTTGTAGTGCATGTAATTTTAATTGCCTACAAAATCTTAGGGAACTACGCTGTATGGTTATAAAATAATAGGTCATCAAACATCACATTGTTTCTTGATATGATTAAATATCGAGGTAAAATACACAGAAATAGGATCAAATTGGATCGGTCATATACGATCAACGCATCGGGAAATCTGAAAAAAGCGTACACTGCTGGAGTACTTTATTACAGGAAATACATCCACCATTCTTATTGTTTCATTGTTTAGGTTGAAGAAATTCTGCCAAGGTGGACCGCTGCCCAGTCCCTGGGTCCGTCACGGTCGAGGTAGCAGGTGCTGCCCACCTGGCAGTCAGACCACGTACTAAAATTGTTGTCCCGGAAGCGCTTGATTTGGAAAGAATGAGGCCCGCGAGATGTGACGGACATTGTAAAAACAAACAATTTACATAAACACATATTGCAGTTATCAGTGTTTTTCTAAACCTGTGAAGGGTGAGCAGACTATTGGCATGTTTACAATAGAATTGAAAAAAATATAATTGAGTACCCATAAGTCTTTGTTTGAAATGCCGCCATCTTTGTTCAAACGTACACGCGCGAGATTGGAAAAAACTTCGTTGTTGTTTTGAAGTAAGTCTATGAGAGTAAGGTAGTGGAAATGGCAGTCTGAATAGTTGCTATAGTTTTCTTGACACATGGCAACATACTTGACAATCGAAGCTTTGGAAAAAAGGATCCGGGAACTTGAGCGACCTCAACGGAAACCCAGGACAGAGAAATTAGCAGTACCCCGCCCTTGTCAGGTAGGTTTCAGATGAAATGCATCATGTTCTTCTTATCATAGCAGTCAGTTTGCATCAAATTAAACGTTTTCGGTAGGAACCTGTATCTTACAGTAACGCTGCGCTCGCATTTCGATTTCTCTCATGGTTATTAATGTGGACATTGCATTTTGGTGCGAAATATGTTAAAAAACAACATTATTGTTGATACTAAGC
Organism: Haliotis rubra; assembly: GCF_003918875.1. NCBI lineage: Eukaryota > Metazoa > Mollusca > Gastropoda > Lepetellida > Haliotidae > Haliotis > Haliotis rubra. The sequence continues at coordinate 148,547 of NW_025764975.1, read as the reverse complement.
TGAACATTCCGTTCAAATCTATCCATAAGACAAGGATATATATGTGTTCCAGTACGTTGAGTCTGATATTTATATAACTTGATTTTCTGCGGCAGCTCATTTTGTTGCTGGGCACAACCAACACAATAACCAAATATCTATTGTTCAGTCATTTTTCTGAGCGTAATTTTGTCTCAGTATTATTCTTTTATTGTTGGACTATTTCAGTTATGTATCCAGCTATGCTGGAACCGTGAACTGAAGGGGCGTTTATATAAGCCACTTGGCTTGTTCGCCTTTTCAGGTTATTGACGGAATAAAAATATATATTTAAAAATTTATATATGCAGCAAGGCAACAGATATAGATGAAACAAGTAGTTCATGATATTTCGGTGGAAAATATTACCAATCGACAGATGTTCATACTCCAAATGTGTGTCTCTTTTTGTTTTAGGCTATTGTGAGAAGAATCATGGAAAAGTTCGTGGAGTCCCTTGAAAATCCACCAAAAAAGTTACTTATTTGTAAGGTAAAATAACTCACCCCAAGTTTTATTATTGCTCGGCATCATAATCAATATATATGTTGGGTTTTATAACATTACGTCATTAATGCAAACTAAAATTTAAATTGCCATCAACTCGTTTCTTGTTCACAATTGGGTAAATCTAGCATTAGTAGAATTGACATAGCATACCATTATGTAGTGCATAATTGCTGTATAATCATGTCGATCATGTTAATAGAAAACTTCTCACACCCTCGCAGTAATGCATATACCACAATTACTTATTACTTGGTTTGATACATGGTGAATATGATAATAATCAAAATCATGAATGTTTGTCGGATTGTAATAATCTATTATTGGACGAATGAAAATTAACTCATTTGCTTTTCTTAATAGAAACCTTTTGGATAATCTGGAGGAGCAAGATGGACGATCGACGTCGGCAGATTCGAGGAAAGGAAGAAAGGCACAGGAAAGATGCTAAAAGAAAGAAAAGAATCCTCTCTGTAAGTTCCTGAAACTGGATTATATAATATCATTTGTACCGGTTTATAGACTTCCTGACACCAGTTTAAAACATCCTGAGTCACTAAACTGACATGATGTGCTTCATATTATCACATCGCTATATACCTGTAATAGAATAACGTTCCTTCTCTCATGTCATTACCCATCACCGTAATGTGCCATTACTTAATTAGAACAAGTGCGGCTCTCAAGAATAAATGTTGGACATAACTTTCGCAATGCGAGAATTTCATTTTTCCTCCCAGAAACGCCAACAGCACCTGAAGAATCGAGCTACTATTAACAGGACAGAGAAAAGAACACAGAAGGTGGCTGCAGTCCTAACCCCAGAATTGACATCGCCAGTGGTGTCTGGCGCTCCAGAGGCAAACATGAAGAACTTGCGACACCATCCAACAATATGCTTTCTAACCACCTAAAGGTCTTCCACCCTGGTCATTGAGAATATGAGAATATGATTCATGTTAGTTAGGGATAGGATGGAATGTCTAAATGTACACTCAATTATCTCCTGTATTCAATCTCTCTCTCTCTCTCTCTCTCTCTCTCTCTCTCTCTCTCTCTCTCTCTCTCTCTCTCTCTCTCTCTCTCTCTCTCTCTCTCTCTCTCTCTCTCCCTCTCTCTCTCATTCTCTCACTCTCTGTCTCTCTCTCTAATGATATATATTGTCTATGCCGGATGGCGCAGTGTACTATTGATTTCAGAAACCTTCTCTCCAGGTAGGAACCCCAGATGTACACCTGGTCGTCTAGGTAACACACATGGTGTCATGTAAGCAGCTGGACAGTTCAATAACAGATAGGACCTAATAGAAAATATTAATTCTTTCAAAATTCAATCTTTCTCTCTCTCTCTCTCTCTCTCTCTCTCTCTCTCTCTCTCTCTCTCTCTCTCTCTCTCTCTCTCTCTCTCTCATTCTCTCTCATCTCTGTCTCTCTCTCTAATGATATATATTGTCTATGCCGGATGGCGCAGTGTACTATTGATTTCAGAAACCTTCTCTCCAGGTAGGAACCCCAGATGTACACCTGGTCGTCTAGGTAGCACACATGGTGTCATGTAAGCAGCTGGACAGTTCAATAACAGATAGGACCTAATAGAAAATATTAATTCTTTCAAAATTCAATCTCTCTCTCTCTCTCTCTCTCTCTCTCTCTCTCTCTCTCTCTCTCTCTCTCTCTCTCTCTCTCTCTCTCTCTCTCTCTCTCTCTCTCTTTCTCCATGTCCATGTGGTGTTGAGGTAACTGTAGTTGAAATGAGTTTATTTTATATTTGAATGTATTATGAATAAAATATATGACATAATACATTCAAATATATAATACACTCATTTCAACTACAGTTAATATAGTTGAATAATCATAATTTAATATGGACATATGGTAATCACTGAATACTAATAATTGAAACCAAATGGAGCCATACAGATTCTGATTTACTGAAACTTATGGAACATGGTTAATGTGATTAATAGAAACGAAAATCAAAGGGAAACATAATTGAACTAAGTAAATAAATGAAACCATCTGAAAGTAGAGGATAAGAGAAACCCAATGGAACCTCATAGGAATCTGCGTAACGGAAACCCACTGGAGCCACACAGGAATCTAGGCAAAGGAAACGCACTGGAACCATACAGGAATCTTGGTAACGGAAACGCACTGGAGCCTTACTGGAATCTGGGTAACGGAAACGCACTGGAGCCATAGTGGAAACTGGGTAACGGAAACGCACTGGAGCCTTACTGGAATCTGGGTAACGGAAACGCACTGGAGCCATAGTGGAAACTGGGTAACGGAAACGCACTGGAGCCATACTGGAAACTGGGTAACGGAAACGCACTGGAGCCATACTGGAAACTGCTTTCCGGAAACTTGAAGGAAATGTAGAGAAACAGTCCGGAAACCTAATTGGAACTTAAGTTTCCATTTTGTTTCCGTTAGGTGTCCAGAAACCAAGTTATTTTTGCTGTGTATTGTGTTGTGCTGTTGTTGCTGTGGTTATCACTGCGTTTACTTATATTGTACCTGGACCGCTTGTAATACTCTAGCCCTTATCGTTATCGATCTTGTGGACTTAGGACCTCTACCATGGCTGCGTCAGATCCACAATATGTGGTAACTACCCTTGATGAAGATTTCTACAATTGGTCCCCTCCAGTTCGCATCCCCTATTAATTGTGGGATAGATTATGTCGTCTCTCGTTATGTTTTAGATGTCTTGGTCTGTATGTTTACCTGTTGAAAAGTATATGTACGATTAAGCTTCCCCAATATTTAAAAATCATATTTGCTAGATTCAAGTGTTGCAATTTTAGGCTAGCCTTGGAAAAGGGCAGACATTCTGATATTCACAATAATGAAAGGTACTGTCCATACTGTAAATCTAATAGTATTTTATTAATTGAAGATGAATGGCATGTATTTTATGTGTGAGGCATACTGTAGTATCAGGAATAAATATATTACAAAATATTTTAGTAAATTCCCAACAATTATGAATTTTATATCTATTCTACTGAGTGAAAATATGGATATGATAATAAATGTATGTTTATTCTTATGTCATGTAAGCAAGAAACACAAACTGTAAATACAGTAAAATGTGCTGATGTGTTACAAATTATCATGATTGTATTTTGTGCCGGAGGCCTGTTACTGAATAAAATGTCTGTCTGTCCGATTAAGGTTAGGATTCAAAGACTGTTTACATGTATTACATAAATTAGACTTACCTTTCCGACAATGAATATAGGATTGTACGCAGCTGATAAGTGCAGTGAATTTCATTCTCCGCTCCCCATGGGGTATTCACAGTTAAATTACCATCCTGTACCATTCAGTAACTACTGAACAAAAACATATTGACGCCTGCTGCGGTTGGAGTCCTCTCACATAGGCAGAGTGGGATTTGGCTGACGGCTCATTTCCACTTACCCAACGTTCTATGTGGATTAAAAAAGATAAACAGTTACAGGTCAGTGATTGTGCAGGGTGAATTTGTTGCCCCTGCTTTGGCTGTGACATAACTTGATTTAAACATATTTTTATTCATGAAGATGAATTGGGATTGGTGAACAAGGATTACTGCTTATGTTAACACCGCTTCCATGCAAGTATAATACAACACGAAATGGAGGATTTGACGTCATCGATACTGACCATTGCATAAATATAATATTTTAAATATATATAAATATATACAAATTACATGACATACAACTATAGTCTAAGTAGTCATAAGTTAGAGAGTTACAGTTGTGTGTGTCTAACAAGCCAATGTAGAAATATAAATCAATCATGAGAAGGTTGTTGAGTAAATTTAATTATTTTCCTGAGAAAATTTGAAGCGTTGTGTCTTGGTTATATAACCGTGGATGGATTCAACTATTTTCTGGTTTACACAGGGAGTGTAAAAAGTGTAAGTGTATTAATTCTTATCCGAGTATACTTACGGCAAGTGAGGAAATAGTGTAGGGCGTTTTCACTCTGATGTCCACAAAAACAACATGGGCTGTCTATTAAATGTCTGTTATACTTATCGGCGTTTAGGTCGCTACATACGAGCCTGAGGCGGCAGTGAACGATTTGGCAAAAACGAGTGCCATAATTAAGGTCAAAGTAAATCTTATTTTCAGTTTTGTAATTAGGTTTTTAAATTCTGAGAGACTACATGACGCTTTAGAATTTGGTAGGGCATTCCATAAATTTATTGTGGCAGGTAAAAAGGATTTAGCATAAGAGGCAGTGCGACTGTAAATTCCTTGTATTTCAGAGTTATTCCTCAAGCTGTAGTTTGTAGTTCCGGAGACGGAGTTTGGGATCAGGTCACAAAGATATTTTGGCAATTGGTTGTACATCTTATAGAAAAAAGTTAACTTCTGGCAATACCTTCTATCTTGCAAGGACTGAGATTTGGTTTCATTATAAAGTTTGTTATGACTTGTGCCACAAACGGCACCACATATAGTTCTCAGAGCACCAAGATGTAAATTTTCTAATGTACGCTATTGCACAGACGTACAGTTATCCAAATATGCGAACAATAGTCAAATATTGGCAAGATATAGGACTTATACATAATATCCAACGTTTTACATGATATTCGGTATTTAAAATTCCTCAGATAACTGATCATACGGAGAACTTTACGTACAATATCATTAGTGTGATCATTCCACGTACAATATCATTAGTGTGATCATTCCACGTACAATATCATTAGTGTGATCATTCCACGTACAATCGATTTGGAGTGTTAATCCTAAATGTTTATCGCTTTTGACTTCTTTTGTGATTGTTCTGTCCATGAATAGGTTCGGTTTTAGAGACGGTTTCGTTTTACATTAGAACTGAGTAGTTTCGGTTTTATTTGGATGAAATGTAACCTGTTACTGTCAACATCACATACACTATCATTGATGTATATCAGAAAAAGAAGTGGTCCAAGGACAGAGCCCTGAGGTACTCCAGCTAGTACAGTTTTCTTGTCAGATTTATAGCCGTTAATTTGCGACCCGTTGTACTCTATTTTCTAAATAACTTTCAAACCATTTTAATAGTTCGCCTTGAATACCATACGTTTTCAGTTTATGAATAATTCCTCTATGCCAGACCTTATCAAAGGCATACTTATATCGCAGAAGACTGCTCTAACCTCTTTTCCTTTCGTCAAGAGCTTTGGCTATAAAGTTGTACAAAAAGGTTAATTGATTTGTTGTGGAGTCTCCTGGCATGAATCCTGATTGTAAATTTGTCATTAAGTTGTTATCTCTTAATAAATTGAATACATATTTAAATACACATTTCTCAAAGACTTTCGATAAACAAGAAGTGAATGCGACAGGGCGGTAGTTAGAACATTCATGTCCACTATCTTTTTTGTGAATAGGTATTACCGATGCTTCTTTCCATGGACTGGCTAAGCGATAAATTGAATTATTTCGTAAGTATGGATGTTAGACTAATTGCGGTATATCTAAGTACTATATTTCCTATCCCATCCGGACTGGTCGCTTTTGATGTGTCCAGTGACATTAAAAGATCTCTGACGTCATCGCGGGTTAGAGTGATGTTAGTTAATTTTCATGAGGTTTGAAAAGTAAACGTTGTTCGAGATTGCGCTCGCGCGATCCTGGATCTGCGTACGGCTATGAAATTACACAGAAATGTAGAATATTTAATTTCCTATCCGTTGGTATAAATATAAGCGCAAATACCTCGGTGGTTTGAGAAATAGACACTGCTAAATGTTGTCCCAAAGTTTGTTAAGCGTTAAATAACAGTAATTTTCTCCGCTCTTTATCATGCACCGATAACAGCAGTGTGCTACGATTTTATTTATATGGCATCTATATGGAAAATGTGAGCGAAAAAAATACAGTGTATATGAAATGGGTTTGTGTGCTTATGCATAACGTTATACGCTCAACATTAAAAATGACTCGCAATCAATGTCGAAAATGGATTTCCTTGTATGACGTCAAACGACGACATTAGAGGTCATGCACGTATAAAGATAAGGGGCATAACTCCTCTATTCTTAACACTAGGTCAATGTAACTCAGATCACTTGGATAGAATTTGTTGTGGATATGGACGCTATATTTTCGTTATGTTTTGTTCCCCATGAACCAAACTATTCCAATACAAAGTTCCCCAATGTGAGCGGATACGTTTTGGTAGTTTCACAATTTATATGAAAATATGACAATGTACTACATGAGAAAGCACGTAATAGCGATTTGGATGGCCCAATCCAATATGTAAATTAGTTTTTAGATTCACATATTCCCTGTTTCTGTAGCTGTAGGTTGACTAATATCGCATCATTATTAACCGAGTACTAGCAATATCTTCAAATGTAATGAAATTACTGGAAAGATTACAGCATTGTATTTGACGTCATTGCTTGTTTTATATATTTTGCGACGTCGGAAAAAGACGACATTGGTATGCTGATTAGTATATATCTCACCTAATTACAATTAATTGTATAAAAAGGTCTCGGCTTCACGGGTACACGGGATTTTGCGAGGACCCTTCCATTGATTCAGGGATCGTTTGTACATAAATCTGAGATGTAAGAAATCAGAATGATTCTGACTATATGTGTATTGTTATATGTTTTCACTGTGAGTGAGAGAAGAAGCCAGAAATGCTGATAATTACCGTTGTCGTTCTGCGTAATTTTGCATCAGTTTTGGCATCACGCTGCACGGAAACTTTCACAATTTCTTCTGAATTACCAAATCATCGCATTGTATCTATTATGAATTTTCTATTTCTTGCTACGGTACTCTTTCCATGCATATTCTACAGCTATTGAGCCATTTCAAGCAATGAATAGACGACTGGGTGTCGGAAAAATACAGAAAATCGGAATTTGTCACTGTTTACATTTCAAACACGCGTAGTCTTTCGAGCACAGCGTTCGTTTTCACACCTTATCACTAATATATTTTGTTTTGGTGACAAATATCATTTATAATTTGATTCTAAGGTGTGTGGGGAATTCAGTCATGCATTTGTCGCAGCTGGATATGAAATATACGTGATGTAATAGGCGTCTCAATACCGGCCTTCGCGAAACATGATTTTGTAAACAGTATCCAATATGGCGGAAAGCGCTCTTTGGCGTTCGTGTAGGTGCATTTTCGAAAACATCCCAACCGATTCTAGGTTCATCGGCAAGTTTCAGAATTATCATTTGTGGTTTCATGAAAAACTGACATAAGTGATCATTAATATGCTATTTTTGAAATTCAATACTCCCAGTAATTATCCGATTTTCGCATTTCAAAACATAGAGCAAATGATGCTGTGAATCGCGATTTCGTATCTTGTTAAAATGGCGACATTTACGATAAAGCCTATTTTGAAAAGTTATTTTAAGCACTTAAGCTTGGTGTGACATAATAGTGAATGGTATCAAGAAACAGGAAATCTCCTGCGGAATTAGAAAATGTGAAGTACATTTGTGTGTATGATATATACTAGGCACATAAAGAAACTGTGCATACAAAAAATTAAAATCTCAATTTATCAAACCTGTGTAGACACATAAGGATTTAAACTCAGAGATTAGTGACATGTATCCAACATGCATGCACGTGCCACATTCCGTGGCGTCAGTGGGTTCGTCCTTGAGACGTGCAATACGTTGTTGCACGTGCATTCCGGGAAAGAGAAACAGAGCAAATGAATACCACACAATACTGTCACTTTGGAAAGCTCAACCCCTGCCCTTGCGATCGTTCAAACAATTAAACGGCTATTGAAACGCACAGCATGCCAAGGCTCACGTCTGCACAACGTCATGAGGCCATTGGGATGGTCCGTGGGGGAATGTCTCAACGACAAGTGGTTGCACATTTCCACTGCCACCGGAACACCATTTCTGCACTGTTGAGACGCTACCAGAACACAAATCACGTCATCGATCGACCACGTTCTGGACGTCCACGTGTAACAACGCCAAGACAGGACAGATGGATAAGGGTGACCCATCTTCGCCACAGGTTTCAGACTGCAGTGATGACTGCCCGAATCATCCCAGAACTTCGCCGTATCCACCCAAACACAGTTCGACAACGATTACGTCATCACGGGATCACACCACGACGTCCCGCCATACGGCCTATATTGACACAACGTCATCGACAAGCTCGCCGAATGTGGTGCCGAAATCATGTCCGCAGACCCTTGTTTTAGTGGAGAAATGTTGTTTTTACAGATGAGTCCAGGTTTAACATTTCCCATAGTGATGGACGTCAACGTGCCTATAGACGTGTGGGAGAACGTTATGCACAGGCCTGTGTCTTGGAGAGGAATCGCTTTGGTGGTAGTTCCGTGATGATTTGGGGTGGAATAACAGCATACTACCAGTTCTTTCATGTTTGCTTTTATAAATTTCCGTTAAAAGTGACATAACTTTATCACGAAACAACAAGTCAGTAACACAACTTCTTGAAATTAGACCGCATCCGTGGTGTAGTGGTTAGTGCGTCCGCCAATTTGGCACAATGCGGCTCCAGGGACAGCTCAATAGATGGCTTGCACAAATCTTCCATCATGTATATTAAGCTGCGCATCAATAATCATGTACAAATATAAGTTTAGTTTACCGGTGTTTTGAGTCTTCTTGGTGATTTGGATCGTGATCCCTTCACTTCCGTTGTCAATGCGACAGCCACTACCATGAAGCTGATCATCATCTGTGGATCGCATATCCAACCACAATGCGTACTTGGTCGTAAGGTATTGTCCCAGTGTCACAGAGGCGAGACCAAGATCCTTGATGATTGCGTTGATTTCCGGTGGACGCTTGATTGCTGGTAATTTTTTTATCCCGTCCCGTTGGTAGGCTCTCATGCCTAGGCTAAAGAGCTGATTGGGCACGCCCGCGACAGGCACTTCCCCTTTGATAATTTCGGGGGTTCAAATATATATTTCGTTGACTCTTTCAAACGGTGTAAAATCTTCCACCGGAATGATCAAAATACCCTTCATCGATCGAGCGGGTATGTTCAGATTGATATCTTCCAATGACGCAGGATGCGATCATACAAGATGGCTAACGTTGCTGAATATTGGTTACGAATTTGTCGATCCAATTATGGTTTCATGATCTTGTCGAACTCCAAAGAAATATTGCCGATGGTATAGCTGCCCCCACTATTTGTCACAACAGCATGGCCATAATCGTTAAACATGAGTTCGTATTCCAGCCTATCACACAGCGCAGCTTGGTAAAACGGCACATAACCTTATGTCTCCTTGGTATAGCAGAGAGATCGACTTGTTCAAAAGTGTACCCCATGAGCAACAGAGTCAACGGACAATCGGTTGGACAAATGCCTTGCTATTTCATGTTTTCCCGTTCGCTCACAGTTCTCCAGAGGTCTGTGCAACTGAAAAACACATCGCTGTTGTCGATGCTCAGGATCTCGTTCCTGCTTATTTAAATCATCATCTTTTTCATGATGGCTCGACCGATGTTTGTCACAATTTCTCTTTTTCCGTCACTGGAATCCAAACTGATCTGAAAAGACAGGCGAGCCGTCCTTGGGACGATGACGTCATTCACGTCCAGATTAGGAAAGCGCACCAACAGCGTTTGGTTTTCATCAATCATACTCGGATTGTTGGTGATCGTCACAGATTGACGAATGGCTTTGAGCCCCGGGGATCCCCTCAATCTTCGGAAAGGATCTAGTTTTTGTCCGCATGCTGACGGCATCGTTTATATTGAAAGTATGTTTTTATATCCTTAATATAACAGAACCATGTCTGAAGGTGGTGAGAATATTCCAATGGACAATTTGGGCGCTCACAATGATTTTTTTACCTCTAAAAATCCATCTCATCAGTTTAAAGTTTATGCACAAGAAATTGTTGGAGAACCAATTGAAGCTCTTCCATAATACGAGTATAACCATGGGTGACGTTTGAAAACTGAGTCGAAGCGCCACCATCACGTTCTGCGATCCCGGGACACGCAATGATTTGATCAACCTGGTCCGTATTGCACATACAAAACAATGTGTACAAACGATGAGAAGTGATAATCGGATCTCAATTGAACTGGATCATCAATATTATCCTTACTACCCCTATATTGTAATAGATGATGATGGTGATGTCACCGAACTAAAAGCTAAATGATGTTAGTGCCAAATCAGGTTTTGCACGTGCAGTCGATCACGTGATCTTCGCATCAAAGTTGTCTTCATATGCACGTGTTTGCATTGGCCTCAAGAATTGAAAAACACACTTTTAAACCACAGTTTTAACAGTACTTGAAATGCCATGATTGTCAAATGTGCAACGTGAACGTGCCGTTGGCATGCTGCAAGCGGGAAGATCAGTTATTGACGGCGCAAGAGCAATGGGATGCAGCCGTTGTACTGTGTATGACTTGCAAGGTCGTCTACAACAAACTGGCACCACTTCTGATCGCCCAAGGTCGGGTCGTCCACGTGTGACGTCACGAGCAGAAGACCGTCAAATCGTCCTATGTCGCCTACGTGACAGATTTCTGCCGGCTACACGAACCAGGGCTGAGATGGTTAGAGTCCGACTGTCCTCACAGACCATTCGAAATCGGTTGCGGGCTGCCAATCTCCATTCTCGACGTCCATATCGTGGGCCAATATTGACGCCGTTTCACCAACGTCAAAGTCTGCTGTGGGCCCAACGTTACCTCCGATGGACCCAGAGAGACTGGAATCGAGTCGTCTTTAGCGATGAATCCAGGTTTACCCTCAAATTCGCGGACGGCAGGCATAGAGTCTGGAGACGACGTCGTGAACGGTATGCCCAATGTTGGAAGTCGACAGATTCGGGGACGGAAGTTGCATGGTGTAGGGTGCTTTCTGTGGGAACAACCGTTCCCGACTTCTGGTCATCCGTGGAAACCTCACAGCTGCTGCTTACTGCGACCAGGTGCTCACCCCTGACATCGTTCCTTTCATGGCGGCTCATGGCCCAGGTCTACAGTTCCAGCATGATAATGCTCGGCCGCATACCGCGATGTTGACACGAAATTTCCTTCAAAACGCTGGAATCAACGCCATGGACTGGCCATCGAGGTCCCCTGACCTTAATCCAATAGAGCACGTTTGGGAGAAGGCTTCGTGGTCTTAGGAACCAACCTCAGAATTCGCAGGAACTTGGCGCTGCCTTGCAAAAGCAATGGCGCAGAATCCCCAACCACGTGTTCACAAGCATCAGTCAGTCAATGAGGAGACGGTGTTTGGCAATGGTGAATGCGCGGGGAGGCCATACACGATATTGAACTGAGAAATTTCGCATTTTTATTCTTGTGACTTGACATTCTGTATACCCATGTTTTGGAACGGCGGTGTAGCCTAATGGAACTGATTATGGCACTGTCAGTGTATCGAGTACATCACACAGATCTCAGCAATGAAATAATAACAGTTTAACCATCTTACCATCTCTTGTTCTTTTATAGTGCCCTGAAGAAAGAATGTGAAGTTTCTCTTTTGACTCAGTACATTTTTTTAATAGAAATCCATAAAGCATCACCCAAACAGAACGAAAAACGTCCAACACAGAACACAAACTAACGCAGGAAACCTCACTAAGGAGGGGCGGCCTGTCATGTGGCTAGGGTATCTAGGCCAGCTAGCTTGACATACAAACCTCACTAAGGAGGGGCGGCCTGTCATGTGGCTAGGGTATCTAGGTCAGTCCAGCGCTCATACATGAGCGCTAGCTTGACTTACATCCCACTAGCACCTCGTTGCCCGGGGCAACCATTCATAAAAGTGTCCTGTTAATTGTCGATATCAGGACTCTTTGTCAAAAAGTGTCCTGATATCAGATACAAGGAGACTTTTGAAAATCTTTATTAAGTCGTAGATGTTTACACACCATTTACTATTCCGTTTTGTATTTTGAGGAATCCGATTTTGATGCAAAGCTTCGATAAATTCACCAGTCACAGGTTCACTAAAGCGCCGTTGCTCCTGACTAGATGTAAGTTCAAAGTCTTCTCGGTCCTCAATGTCAATTTGAGACAACAACTCGTCTCCATCCTTATCGAACTCCATGGCTCAAGGTATAACACGTGTTCTGCGTATATACCTGAATATTGCAGCACGTGCAGGAACGCCATGCTCGTGCATTTTGGATGAGCCAATCAAATCACTTGAGAAAACGTTTATAGTACTACAGATTTCATTGACAAAAACTGGAGGGGCCCAAATAAGGTTGTGGAAATTCACAATTAAGAATTAAAAAGATATAAATTGTTTTTACTCGGTATTAATGAGATGTCAGTCACTTATTGCCATAGTATCCCCGTTGCATCGGCAGATATCAGGACAGAAACTGAATTAGGCCATCCAATTGGTGGAAAATGTAATATACTGTAAGATTTTGACTTTTTGCTAATGGGCGCGAAATATGAACTTTGCAATATTCCTTCTATTTTGGATCATGTACGGAACAGTAAATTGTTAAGAATAATTTTAGAGGTTGTAAAAATGTATTCGATATTGATTCACTTTTAGGAAATTTTATTTATAAATATTTAACCTCTAAAATGATTCATACCAATTTACTGCTCAGGTCATTTAAATGTCAAGGCCATCTATGGCCGACAAGTGAGTATGATTGCCGATGGTTTTGGAGAAAGTGCCTGCTTACTGTCGAGGAAATGATTTGTAGATGTTGCAATAAGTTTTTAGACCCGTGGAATGCCGCTGCCGGTCGAATCTAGCCCTACATAGGTGCTGTCAACGTGGCTGGAATTAATAAACGAATTTAAAAGGTGAGTTTTCGCTTACTTGGGTGATCCATGATTTTGGCTTGGAATTGCGGAAGTAGTTGTTTTCGGTGAGTCGTGGCGTATAACTTTTGGAATAATCATCCGATTGTGACCATTTATAGCTCATTTTGTAGGGCAATCATCTCGCTTTCGATCCGTAGGCCTCGACGGAGCCTTAAAAATAGTTTACGTGGTGAAATCTAACTTTGATTGAGGAGGGGGTGGTTGCGTCGTTACATCCCTTTCCTTTTATGTAGTACTAGGGTAGGGTCTATGTACCTACATGTCTTTCTAACGCTGTTTCTAAGCGTGACACGCCCCTGTGCTTTATGCACTAACTCATAAGCTTTAAAAGGGTCCTTTTGACAAGATCTTAGTCTGAGCTGCTGTAAGGCCGAATAAGCATACTGAGCATTACCCTTCAAAACAGTTTGCAGAAGTATAGTTCATGACTTCCTAGGCCACTTGAGGTTTTCAGCAACCTTTTCAAAAATGCAGAAAGTATTTGTCTTCTTCTTTCTCATTACAAGGGGGTACCTTTTGCGTGCCTTGCAATGTCAAAAGAGGAATGGTTTGAGGGAGGAGAAGGGTTTCAAAACTTTTTAGTTTAATTTCTCTGTCAATTTTCAATTTTCTCCCGTCATTTTCCATTTTCTGAATTTTATTTCCTTTCTCTCTCTTTATTTTTTCTCTTTCTTTCTCTATTTCAAACTTTTTTAGTTCCATGATTTTCATTTCCAGTTGGTCCGAACATTTTTCTTCAACCATTTCCAAAACTTCATGTCCAAAAACTCCCTCATCAATATAGTGATTGAACAGGATTTTCAAAATCTGAAAGAAATTTGCAATAAATCTGATTTGCGCAATTCACTGACTATCTCAGGGTAAGGGGACTTAAGATACTTCCCAAGTTTAAACACCATTTTTCTGTTTTCACAATTACCTTGTTGCCGAACTGCTGAAATTTGAAATAAATTTCACAATAGGTCTCAAATGTCAAATGAATTCTAATCCCGGACGAGCCCCAGATTTTGTTACGGTTAATAATTTGCCGTGACAAAAGGTATAAGAGTCCCCTTTGAACCAGCAAAATAGAATAGAGACAAGTCTAAAATATTTAATAACATATTGAACAAACAATGAGCAAGCTACAATGATTGACAAAACAGATATCTAGTACAATGCAATTGAGTCACAAATCTAAAATATTTGGTCACAAATCTAAAATATTAACTCAACAGAGTCACGGTGACATTCACGGTGACATTATACATATGTGTATAACTCCAGTCATGTAATAAATCCTGTCGCCTTTATATAGCTCTTACACAGTTATCGAGCATTCGTGCACAGGTTGGCTCCCTCATTATTCTCTCAGAACATTCACGAAAGCCATCCAAGGGAGGCAACTCCCCTATATGATGCGCGATGCGAGCCAAAACCTACGCTCAAAACTTTAAACATTGTGACCCATAATAATTATCACTTAATCAATGTGATGAGAGTGAGTGAGTGAGTTAAAAGTTTACATCGCGCCGGCAATATCACAGCCATATAGCGATGAAAACAAGGTAATCATTTTAATATATCTGTCGACAAAGGACAGTAAAATAGGTGTGTATATCAATATATGCATTCGTACCAATTAAAACTAGGCTATAAACCACCAACAGCCAAAGGTTGACCACCTTACTGGGAATCAAGGGGACTTACAGTGCTTTCGCTTCCTACATGATTTCCTAGCAGGATTTATGCCATCCCTTTGGCCAATGTGATGAGAGAACATGAGAGAATTCCGCGCTTTTTCACCCAGTTAAGTCTTTCATTACATACCTGAGAACTTCCACTATTTATCATTTCATTTCTGATGTTCTCGCTATTCAATTTTCCCCAACTCACAATCTGACCAAGTCGCCGGCGATCCGTAGTACTGAACTTCCTTGGCCTCCCCGCCCCTGTCTTGTGTTCAATCCCAACTTCTAACTGAATATTCTTCAAAGTACTGTACACAGAGGAATGTCTATCAGCTAACTCTTTTGCATTAGTCACACCCCTTTCAAAATTATATAGAATCAGCTTCCTTTCTCTTCTACTGTCAAATCTGCCATATCAACAAAAGAAGCCGACGATACACCATCCCAAAGTTTATCAGCTATTATGATCCAAAAAACCCAGATGTTATTCATTGTCTAGCAAAGTATGTATTTCTTGCCATGAAAAATGAAATAATCAATTGCAATTGTAAAGAAGAATATGCATGGCGCTCTCTATAAGTGTTACATATATGTAGTATTACTTATAATGGGCAGCTGGCTCCCTAAGCGTCTCTAACTTCTCTCTCATCAAGCACTAAATTAAGCCATTAAGAGTCCTATGTATTGAGCCCTGTCTAATTGGTGTCTCACTGTGAGGCTCTCACTTTATACAGGATAACTGAAAGAGATTGAAAACAATGTATCTTGGTTTAATTGAAACAACTCTCTATTGATGTCGTTTGATCTACAAAGATTTCATTATTTAATAATTTATTAACAGGTGTGTGTGTGTGTGTGTGTCTGTCTGTCTGTCTGTATGTGTGTGTATGTGTGTGTGTGTGTGCGCGCGCGCTCGCGCTCGCGCTCGCGTGTGTGTGTATGTTTGTGTGTGTGCGTGCATGCCGTGCGTCCGTGTTCACTTACACAAGTTAAAACCCTTATCTCTATACATAAAGGGAATCTATTCACAATGACAAAATTGGTAGTTGCAAAATAAGGGTTTGCTTACCGTTTGGGTCGATTTGAGAAGGGATTTTATGTGCACTTCAGTTGTTATTGGCACTGTGTGGAAGGTAAGTGCTTCCATTCATTTTAAAACATTGATCTTATTTGCAATACAGGCTTTAGTTTTACAGATTATCACTTAGTATATTAATAAACAGATCATTGTTTCTTTGATAAACATTTTAGGCATGGAGGAATCTTTCTGTAAACAAACTATATGTCTTCTTTAAGTGGCATTTAGAGGTGAGGTGAAATTGGGTCTAACGTCGTGCTTGAGAATATTTCGCTCATATGACGACGTGCATGCGTGTGTATGTGTATGTGCGGCTGCCTGTACTAGCCCAGACTTAAGCTGGTTTTATAGTGCTTGCCCACTGAGATACCATGCCGCAGTGAAGCATGAATACCCCACTCAGACACATTATACTGACTCAAGTCAAGTCAAAGATGTTTATTGTACAAATGGCGTCCGGCCCATATACATTGGAGATATACATATACATTAAACATATGGTGCAATAAGTAGTAATTAGTGATCCAAACAGCAAATCATGATACAGGCAGTAAATTATGTACAAGTAGTGAAATACGATGGACCTACAACACTTTTAATCATATTGTTACGTTTAATAAGAGCATAATTGATAAAGCACGACAGCTTTATTATTACATGCTGGTCAGTTGACGAAATAAGTAGTTTAAATGCTAATGTAGGTGGCTTACATAGATAATATTCAGCTATATATTTCGTACGCAAATCTTTATACAAAGGACATACAAGTAAAAAATGGATTTCATTTTCCACATCTATATTACACAGAGGGCACATTCTCTTGCATCGTTCAATATAAAAACGTCTTCCTTCGTTTACCATTATGTTGATCAAACCTAACCTAAAACGTATAAATGGATATCTAAATTTCTTTGATGTTAAAAACGACAGATATTTCTCCGACTGGAGTAGTGATTTGTATATTCTATAAGAGTCGTACCGTGAACTATTATGTATTACTGAATACCATTCTTGATTAAACATATTAAGACTTCTTTCTCGAAACTGAGTTAAAAACAAACTTGCATCACCAACTGACTGACTTAACCATACAAAACCATAACCATGTGAAAACAGAAGATTTCTTACATAAGATGCCCACGTCAATTTACCAATGTTGTCCAAATGAATAAGCATGTTATAAGCCTTTTTGGGTAATCTATGTTCTTGCATACACAATATCTTAAACCAGAATTTTATACATCGAATATGAGCATTTATATACAGGGGATACCTCCCACAATCACCGTACACCATACAATTCGGTGTAGAGGGTCCTACATTTAAAATTTCTTACAGGCCATCAGATGTATTTTTTCCATGCATTCATATCTCTGGAATCCCCAAATCCCGGATCCATACAAAAGAATAGGATGAATTCGACAATCAAATAGTTTAAAGTAAATACTGGGCATCAACACACTAATTTTACACAAGGCAGATAAAAGACTTATCAATAATTTCTTAGCTTTTAATGATAATTCAGTTACAGATGTTTTCCAGTTCATAGCAGATGTAAACTTAATACCTAGATAAGTGTAATGATCAGAGACAATTACAGGTTGGTCATTAAAGGACCACCTTTCTTTAGAAGATATCCGGCCACCTTTTCTAAATATAACAATATTAGTTTTATCTAGGTTAACGGATAAATCCCATGTTTTAGTATACCGTTCCAAAATATTTAACTGATAAAAAAATTACGTCATCAGCAAATAAAAAGAATAAACAGTTCTAAGAGATCTGGAAATATTTGGATGCCATGCTTACCATTTGCGATAATATCGTAGTACAAGTCGTTGATAAACAGGGAAAATAGAATTGGACTCACAACACATCCTTGCCTTAAGCCAACGGGGCAGTCGAAAAAATCAGTCTTGTCACCACCACAACGTACACAAGCTATCACATTAGTATACATTGCTTATAAAATTGAATACATTCTACCTTTCAGGCCAGCATTACTTAAAGAATACCACAATTTAGAACGATTGACAGAATCAAATGCTTTACGGAAATCAACGAAAGCTACATATAATTTACACTTACGTCGGGATAGACATTTCTGGGCTAGTGCAAATAGTGTAAAGATATGATCAGAAGTTAAATATTTCTTTCTAAAGCCTGCGTGTGATTCGGGAATTTTATCTGTCATACTTGCCCATTTAGCAAGTCTGTTACATTGTATTTAGAACAGATGTAAAGACCTAAAATACTCATACGGGAAATTCCTCTGTAATTATCTGGATTGGTGACATCACCTTTCTTATGTAAGGAAACAATAATTGATCGCGCCCAACAACGGGGGAAAATACCAGTTTATTCACTTATTCAAAAAGGGCATGATAACAAACTCTGAATTTTAAGCATTCCCACCGCGACAAGGTCAAGACCAGCTGATTTCCATTTTTCAAATGCAATAACGCTTCATTTCATTATCTGTAATGGGTGAGTCTAATACAAGTGATTCGACGTCTGACATATCTGCAGTTAAAAAATCTTGTGTTGCATCATCCCGTAAAGGACAATCATCAAAAGAATCATTAAAAAACAAAATCATTAAGAAATACATTTTTAAAATGATTTAACCATTCCGCTTTCGGAATTACATTTTTTTCGTGTTGGTCGACTTTTTAAATATCTGATTTGTTTCCAAAATGAGGTAGGGCTTTTTCTTGCCTTTGTTAAGTTATCGACATTTCGTTTACTCCGACTTAAATCTTCTACAGCAATTTCTGTATATATTTCGTTCTTTACAATATAGTTTTCTATTGATATCGTTACGTTTACGTCTAAATGTCTTTAGAGATTTTCGTGCAACCCGTCGTGCAGCCTTACACTCAGCATTTAAGGGTGGATTGTTTCCGAGCCGAACAGTCTTTGTTGTACCCATTAATGCCGAGCGCCAGGCAGGTACCAAAAAGTACCATATTTTAACGTCTTTTTGGTATGACGCGGCCGGGGATCGAACCCGCGACCTTCCGCTCTCCGGGCGGACACTCTAACCACTACACCACGGAGGCGGTCTGGCATTTAGAAGAAGGATATGGTCGACTGTCTACATAATCTAAACATAACACTATATTGTGACAGTTCAATATTAAGGTAATATTGATAAATGTTTCACCCTGTGACAAAAGGTACTGAACATTTTCACAGTCAAAATAGCATGAAATATATCTTCTGTTCCTGATTTACAAAATGTACAGATATCATAATTGACTAAATTCAACCTCAGTTATTCTTCTTTCTTGGTTTACATTTGACTTTGAATACCGTTTTATTTGATAGTCTAATGTCTTGCAGAAGGACATTTTCTGTCATAAAAAATACATCTTCCGAATAATGCACCATTACAAGGTTCTAGCGCCTTCTGACTTTTGCCCTTGAATAATATGTCATAGAACACCATTGAGAACTACCATAAAGGTTTAGTGGCTTGTTTCCTGGTATGTTTTCCAAACATTTTGAATATCATTTAACAGCTGTTGCTATTCTAAAGTAGTTCCTTCTATTTTGCATTTTCCATAAAGTGTTGAAATTTTAGTAGAATTTGCTTCCTTGCTTACCTAGCACATCAGTTCCCGTGAAGATCATAGTAGGAAATGGACATCATAATCGTCATGTTCGTCGTAAGAGGCGACAAACGGAATCAGGCCCGCTGACTTAGTTGACACGTGTCATCGTATACCATTTGAGTAGATCGATGCCCATGCTGTTGATCACTGGATTGTGTGGTCTATATTCGACTATTTACAGACCGACACCATATAGCTGGAATATTGTTGAGTGCCTTAAACAACATAATCCTGAGAAAGTGGAAACAAATGAAGCCTTGCCTGTTGCATTGGAAGTATGTTCCGTGTACATGTATTTGTTTTGTTTGATTGGGGTTGTTAATGTTTATGTAATTTTCCAAGTCTACTTCTGGCTCGAATAGAAGGTTCTAATCACAAGAAATGGTATGAGATTCATTTCGAAATTCGTCCATTTTATGAAATAGTTCAGCATAAAATTAAACTTATTGTGAGTGTCACTGCTCTTCATTTGAGCCATCTCATCACAAGTTACATATACCTCTTCTAATCGACCCATCTACTTTCAGAATATGCGGAAGTGCAAAGTTGCCGTTTTTACACTGCTGCCAGTTTTGTTTCTGACGTGTCTGCTCCTGGACAAGCACTTCCTTCGACTCTTTACTTCTGTTCCAAATAAACCTTGGAGCAACACCTTCAATTCGCAAGGTGTTGCAATAGGTCAGACAGATTCCGAGAACCGAAGGATTAGCTTGGCCTGCCATCACAACAGCAGTTCACCTCCACTTGATGATGAAACAAGGAAGAGATATGAGATCCACGATTTATTCCGAGTTGTAGGTGTTTAAATAGTTTTCATTTTGAGAAAATACTTTTGAAAAGGTCATATGCTTTCCTCATAAACAACTTATTGATAGAAACGCAGCGTCTGCAGCATGTACGACATGCACAAATTGCCACATCCAAGTACGATGTCGTAATCATAGCAAAGCACAAGCTGAATGGTGTTGATTCAGATGATGTAGAAAGGTATCTAAGTGATATTTGCTGGAATGTATAGACATGAACATACATTAAATACTGCACTGTTTGCACGAACATGTACTACAATATGTCAGACGCAATAAACATCCTGTTTCATTATTTTTCGTGTTTTTTCCGATGATGTAGAAAGGTATCTAAGTGATATATGCTGGAATGTATAGACATGAACATACATTAAATACTGCACTGTTTGTACGAACATGTACTACAATATGTCAGACGCAATAAACATCCTGTTTCATTATTTTTCGTGTTTTTTTCGATGATGTAGAAAGGTATCTAAGTGATATTTGCTGGAATGTATAGACATGAACATACATTAAATACTTCACTGTTTGTATTAGGGGGCGTTGGGGTAGCCTTGTGGTTAAAGCGTTGGCTCGTCACGCCGGAGACCCGGGTTCGAATCCCCATATGGGTACAATGTGTGAAGCCTATTTCTGGTGTCCCCCGCCGTGATGTTGCTGGAATATTGCTAAAAGCGACGTAAAACTAAACTCAGTCAGTCAGTCACTGTTTGTAGGAACATGTACTACACAATGTCAGACGCAATAAACTTCCTCTTTCATCATTTTTCACATTTTTCCGATGATGTAGAAAGGTATCTAAGTAATATATGCTGGAATGTATAGACATGAACATACATTCAATACTGCACTGTTTGTACGAACATGTACTACAATAAGTCAGACGCAATAAACTTCCTCTTTCATCATTTTTCACATTTTTTCCGATGATGTAGAAAGGTATCTAAGTGATATTTGCTGGAATGTATAGACATGAACATACATTAAATACTTCACTGTCGGTAGAGC
This sequence comes from Haliotis rubra, assembly GCF_003918875.1. Classification (NCBI taxonomy): domain Eukaryota; kingdom Metazoa; phylum Mollusca; class Gastropoda; order Lepetellida; family Haliotidae; genus Haliotis; species Haliotis rubra. The sequence goes on along the minus strand of NW_025764975.1, from coordinate 127,024 downwards.
GGGATGTCGATGGTTGGAACCCATGGCTAAGAGATATACACACAAAACGTATTTTGCGTTCGAATCTACGTGTACTACAGTAAGCTAGATTCAGTGAACATCAACATACATACATCCACATGCATTTATCTTGGCATTTTTACATAATTGTTGTTTTGCGAATGTGGCGATTCCAGTGTTCTCTCAAGTGGTTGATCCCTCTACTTTAAAATTAAAATGGTTCTTGTTATTTTTCAGAAGACACCTGCCTTCCTCTCTAACTATAAGAATCCATGTTGGAAGCAGGGCAACCCCAGCAAGTTGGTATGTCTTCCGTACTTTTATCAAATTGGGTTTCCCAAATGTGGAACGACCTTAACCTTTAGTACCATCGTTGGTCATCCGGAGGCGGTAATGGGTGAAGGGAAAGAACCTCACTGGATTACAAGAACTAGATTTGCAGGTTAGTTCCGTTGTTTCTACAATTCTCCTAAATTTTGAATTAAGCTAATAGCTGAGGTAGGTAAATGTACAATAACAAACACATTATCGTGCCCTTTTTTTATCGTTCTTGTTTTTCGTCGAAACTCAGATATTAATACATGCTCCAAATTGGTCAATGCAAATATTCCAATCTTCATTGCAAAATCAGTATGGTGCAATCCAGGACGTAATAGCCTCTTTATACAGCACATTATCTTAAAATCAAGTGGAAGGACTTGATATAACAAATGGAATCTTATCCTTTGGGCATCCCGTATTTCGCACACGACTTAACACTATATTCTTCATTTTCAGGAAGCCCACATTTCCAAAGTTACTTGAACTATTTCACGCCGGCTGCGAGAGTGATAGAGTCGAAGGCATCCATTGATCCGGTTACAGGCCAGAAGTTCCACCCTATCATCACAGGTATGGGTCTTCATGGTACAAGTCAGTTTAACATTTATTACATAATAGACAAACACGGTTATGTCGAAGTTGAATGGGCCTACGTAAATGCTTCGAGTTATTTGATGTTATCCGAATGATGACAAACGTAGGGTTATGCAGGGTTCGACACATCAAGGTTCGACACAACGGTCTTTGGCGATGCTTTACCAACAGTTTGCCTTGGGTAAGCTAATTACAAAATTCAAAGCGGACGGGGTGAGGCACATATCCAGGCCCGGCTGCTGAGCTGGTAAGTCAGTCAGATCTATCGGGTCCTTCTCCTCAGAGCACACAAACTGCAATCTACACATGCACAGAGATTCCAGGCTTTCGTCAAATATTAACAGGTCCCAGAATATCGGCAAAGTTGGAGTCATTCCGCCTCGACTACTGCACCGAGGTACCTCGATATAACTGTAATATAGTTTAAAGTGGTGTTGAACCCAACTCACTCACTCACTCACTCACTCACTCACTCACTCACTCACTCACTCACTCACTCACTCACTCACTCACTCACTCACTCACTCACTCACTCACTCACTCACTCACTCACTCACTCACTCACTCACTCACTCACTCACTCACTCACTCACTCACTCACTCACTCACTCTTCGGAGAGAATGTGCCGCCATTCCCCTGGCACCACCTTCGTACATCATGCAGTTGTTGATGAAGTCGACACTAGGCTCCACGACGTCCATGCCTAATACCACCCCAACAGACAAAGGTCTGTCTGACGTTGTAGCCTTCCACGATGAAGCCTTAAGATCTTTTTGCAAGGGGATGGTTCTGTATCAACTGCTTGGGACAACCGAAACTGGCGTTACCTCCCCGGGAACTATAACTGCACAGAGCCTCGTGTCCTCGCCCCTCACTATATCTACCATCTCAACCCCTCGACTAAAATCATAATCCTCATCAGAAACCCAACAGAAAGGTGAGTTATTTAACAGATAGTTTGCCTACGAAGTTACAGCTACAGTAAATGATAATACAGTAAATGTTATTCACGAGACGATAGGTTTTAGTGATGTCTTAATGATGATATTTAACTGTATAATCCCGAAGACACGCATTCCCTGTATCCATATATTTTTGCAATATATGTGATTACTTTAGCGGTCGCAATGAAATCACATCTTTCAGGACGATTTCTCAGTACAACTACATGTCGAGCAATGACTTAACGGCAGAGAGATTCCATGCGACAGTGGTAGATGGCCTAAGAAAATTTGAAGATTGCTGTTCAAAGTACTCCTTGAGGGCTTGTGCGTACGACGGCAAGTCCTATATTGTAAATAACTTGTTTCTATTTATGGAATTATTTGGGTGGGTTGATTGTGCAAGACAAGACTTTAGTTACATGAAAGATAGGGACAATATGCCTTCGTGAATGAATTCCTGTTTTGGACAGGGGGTGCGGGGTTGCCTAGTAGTTCAATCGTTCTCCAAACATTCGAGTTCGATTCCCCACTTGGGTACAATGTGTGAAGCCCATTTCAGGTGTACTCCGCCGTGAAGTTGCTTCAATATTGCTAAATGCGGTGTAAAACTAATCTAACTCCCTCATTTACTTGTTAGTGCCAGGTGATTTCATATGGTGTACATGTACCTGCTTGGTAACGTGTGTTTGGCAACGTGTTCTGTGTTAGATCTGAATATAACTAATGACGTTGACTTCCACATACTTATACATCTGTTTCATGTCATTGCCAGCCGCACATAGGCCTGTACCATGTGTTTATCAGAGACTGGATGAAAGTGTTTCCTGCAGATCAGATCTTAATCGCCAGATTGGAAGACATACACGATGATCCATACAGAGCTTTTACAAGAATATTTGACTTTCTGGGCCTAAGTAAGACATAGCTGGTTTCGTTGACTGAAACACACCACGATCTGATATATTTTCTTTGAACATGGAACAAGAGTAATCTGACAATGTCTGGGTCATGGTGACATGACTAGTACAACGTTGTAGCTGTAGTAGAGAAAGTCTAATTTACAGTCTACTGATAATAAAAGACATCTGTAATCCACCACCAGATCCACCAAGAATACAGTCTCACAACGCTCATACTTTAGTTTGTGTTTTAGTTTATCCATTAAGTGTATCTCAAGTATTTCAAAGTGTGGCGTTCTTTAGTGCTATCAACCACATGTATATTTCTATTGTTCATAAATGTAAGTTGAACGTCTTTTTTCTTCAGGTCGTGTGTCTAGATCAGAGCTAAAAGAAATGCTCAACCAGAGCAAAAAGAACGACTTATCAAAGAAGTTCCAGACAAAGAACGAGACACGTCGTCTCCTTGACGACTTTTACAGACCCCACAACATCCAGCTTGCACGATTGTTACGACAGCATGATCCTAATTCATATTCAAACATACACGATGCCATGTACAATCACTAGTTTGGGCCACCAAACATTAGAGCTACAAGTATTGTGAGGAGGTATGGATTTGTAACATATAAACTTCATATCACGATTTCACAGAGTTCAGTTGTATATGTCTCTTAGATATACACATAACTGACAAAGTCGTCTTCTGTTGTTTGTTCGTGAAAAGTTTGACGAAAGTGTAAGCATAGTTAAGCCGACCACCTTCTACATACTTTCTTTTTGTCCTCGAAATTTGGCTTATCTACAGTCATTTACGGTAACTCATCGTGGCAGTGTCTACGACAACGGGACCGCCTCCGTGGTGTAGTGGTTAGAGCGTCCGCCCGGAGAGCGGATGGTCGCGGGTTCAATTCCCGACCGCATCATACCAAAAGACGTTAAAATATGGTACTTGTTGGTCTCTGCCTGGCGCTCGGCATTAATGGGTACAACAAGGACTGGTCGGCTCGGAGTCAGTATAATGTGTCTGAGTGGGGTATTCATGCTTCACTGCGGCATGGTATCTCAGTGGGCTACCACTATAAACCCAGCTTAAGTCTGGGCTAGTACAAGCAGCCGCACATACACATACACACGCATGCACATCGTCATATGAGCGAAATATTCTCAAGCACGACGTAAAACCCAATTTCACCTCATCTCACCTACGACAACGGACAAAAGTTTCTAATACGGACAAATGAGTCGGACCAAGGCCAAAAACAGGGGCACCTTGTACCTATTCAATTCAAAATGGAAAAATGCGTCATAAACTGAGAGCCAAGGAATAGTCTTACTTGTATGTTTTAATGTAATTGAAAACTGAAAGTACTGTTGCAAATCTTGATTATTTCCATATTACTCAAACAACTGTCAAGCACTCCATGTAGTATTTGCTTCTTGTTTCAGCTCACACCAGTGGTGTCCATTGCAGGGTCATGTCTTGACGTCAACAAAACACTAAAAAGGACACAAAATGGCACAATACACAAGTCATCTAATTTGGCTCAAAATAATGCCTGTGACAAGTTTGGCTCTAGAGTGAGTGAGTGAGGTGGTTTTACGCCGCTTTTAGCAATATTCCAGCAATATCACGGCGGGGGACACCAGAAATGAGCTTCTCACATTGTACCCATGTGGGGATTCGAACCCGGGTCTTCGGCGTAACGAGCGAACGCTTTAACCACTAGGCTACCCCACCGCCCCGTTGGCTCTAGAGTGAGTGAGTGAGTTTTGCTCTAGAGTGAGGATAAGGCTACATAGCATACATGTTACGAAACAAAAACGTTTATTTGCAGCATGGGATTGTTGTACAATCAATATCAAGTGCACAACCCCCCACCCACCCCACCCAGTGGTGGGTGCTGGGTAACGCTTAGCGCTCTTCAACCCCCCGTTGTGGACCCGGGGGTATATTTCGTCCACCAACCCGTTTGCCATTGGTTGCGCCCCTGTGTCGGAGTTGGAGGAAGGGAGTCCGGTGGTTGAGGGCACTGGTTCCAGGAACAGTGTTCCTTTGCCCAACACACCACTTCGCCCCTTACTTCACCTAGACGGGTGGTTGAATGGGCCCGGTTCAACCAATCGGCTGGTCATGTCAGGTCCTGTGATTTTATGTTATTGCACAACATTTGATTTAAAATTGTTTAAATTTTGGTCTTGGCACCCTTTGTTCATGTGACATCATTTAATTTTTGTAATATGTTTATTGTGAACTTTGCCTAGAGTGTTATGCCAGAAGGCGGTGGCTCATTGGCCAATCTGGTAGAAGAATTAATCTTTTAGTTTTTTCTGCTGGAGTTTATCATCCGAGTATCCTTGGTGCTGCAAGTCGGTCGGAGATCCGTTTGTGTTTAGCATTGTCCTTGTGATACTCCGTGGAGGGTGGGGAGCTCGGATGATGAACCATTAAAAACTAACTATGGCATACGAAACCCCCCTTAAAAAACAAAACGTCAACTTGACACTGATCCAGATGGTAACGACCAACGACTGTCCACATCAATTGATTACCGGCCACGTTTCTTAGTGATGGAGACTCAAGATAACACCCGATTAAAGTTTAATCATTTTGCTGTACAAAAAGGCATACAAGGCATAGCCGGTGATGTAAAAACAACAAACTTTACGTTCAGGGGCACTGCTTATTGTTATTAAATGACATACACCTATTGTTACTACACAGCATAGAGCTATTGTTACTACACGACATAACCTATTGTTACTATACAACACACACCTATTGTTACTTTAAAACATACACCTATTGTTGCTACACAACATACATCTTTTGTTACTACACGACATACAGCTATTGTTACTACACAACATACACCTATTGCTACTACACAACATACATCTATTCTTCTTACATGACATACATCTATTGTTACTACACAACAAACACCTATTGTTATTACATGACATACATCTATTATTACTACACAACATACACCTATTGTTATTACATGACATACACCTATTGTTACTACATAACACACACCTATTGTTATTACATGACATACATCTATTGTTACTACACAGCATACACCTATTGTTATTACATGACATACACCTATTGTTACTACACAACATACACCTATTGTTATTACACGACATACATCTATTGTTACTACATAACATACACCTATTGTTACTAAATGACATACACCTATTGTTACTACACAGCATACACCTATTGTTATTACACGACATACACCTATTGTTGCTACACGACATACATCTATTGTTACTACACGACATACATCTATTGTTGCTACACAACATACACCTGTTGTTATTACATGACATAAACCTATTGTTGCTACACGATATAAACCTGTTGTTACTACATGACATACACATATTCTTACTACACAACATACATCTATTGTTAATACACGACATACACCTATTGTTACTACACAATATACACCTATTGTTATTATATGACATTCATCTATTGTTACTACACAGTATACACCTATTGTTATTACACGACATACACCTATTGTTACTACACAACAAACACTTATTGTTATCACACGACATACACCTATTGTTACTACACAACATACATCTATTGTTAATACACGACATACACCTATTGTTACTACACAACATACACCTATTGTTATTACATGACATACACCTATTGTTACTACACAACATACACTTCATTGTACAGTATACACCTATTGTTATTACACGACATACACCTATTGTTACTACACAACATACACTTATTGTTATTACATGACATACATACTATTGTTACTACACAACATACACAACATACACCTATTGTTATTACACGACATACACCTATTGTTACTACACAACATACACCTATTGTTATTACATGACATACATCTATTGTTACTACACGACATACACCTATTGTTACTACACAACATACACCTATTGTTACTACACGACATAAACCTATTGTTACTACACGACATAAACCTATTGTTGCTACACGACATACACCTATTGTTGCTACACGAAATACACCTATTGTTATAACACGATATAAACCTATTGTTACTACACGACATCAACCTATTGTTACAACATGACATACACCTATTGTTATTACACAACATACATCTATTGTTACTATACAACATACACCTATTGTTACTACGTACAACACATATACCCTATTGTTACTACACGACATACATCTATTGTTACTACACGACATACATCTATTGTTACTACACAACATACACCTATTGTTATTACATGACATACATCTATTGTTACTACACAACATACACCTATTGTTATTACACGACATACATCTATTGTTACTACATAACATACACTTATTGTTACTAAATGACATACACCTATTGTTACTACACAGCATACACCTATTGTTATTACACGACATACACCTATTGTTGCTACACACGACATACATCTATTGTTACTACACAACATACACCTATTGTTATTACACGACATAAACCCTATTGTTACTACACGATATAAACCTGTTGTTACTACATGACATACACATATTCTTACTACACAACATACATCTATTCCTAATACACGACATACACCTATTGTTACTACACAATATACACCTATTGTTAATATATGACATTAATCTATTGTTACTACACGGTATACACCTATTGTTATTACACGACATACATCTATTGTTACTACACAACATACACCTATTGTTATCACACGACATACACCTATTGTTACTACACACAACATACATCCTATTGTTAATACACGACATACACCTATTGTTAATAAACAACATACACCTATTGTTGTTATTACACGACCTTCATCTATTGTTACTACACAGTATACACCTATTGTTATTACACGACATCAATCTATTGTTACTACACTACATACACCTATTGTTATTACATGACATACATCTATTGTTACTACACAACATACACCTATTGTTATTACATGACATACATCTATTGTTACTACACAACATACACCTATTGTTACTACACGACATACACCTATTGTTACTACACAACATACACCTATTGTTATTACATGACATACATCTATTGTTACTACACAAGATACACCTATTGTTATTACACGACATACACCTATTGTTACTACACAACATACACCTATTGTTATTACATGACATACATCTATTGTTACTACATAACATACATCTATTGTTACTAAATGACAGACATCTATTGTTACTACACAACATACACCTGTTGTTATTACACGACATAAACCTATTGTTGTTACACGACATAAACCTATTGTTACTACATGACATACACCTATTGTTGCTACACGACACAAACCTATTGTTACTACACGACATACACCTATTGTTACTACAGAACATACACCTATTGTTACTACACGACATACACCTATTGTTGCTACACGACATAAACCTATTGTTACTACACGACATACACCTATTGTTACTACACAACATACACCTATTGTTACTACACGACATAAACCTATTGTTACTACACGACATAAACCTATTGTTACTACATGACATACACCTATTGTTGCTACACGACATACACCTTATTGTTACTACAACGACATAAACCTATTGTTACTACACGACATACACCTGGTGTTATTAAACGATATACACCTATTGTTATTACACGACATACACCTATTGTTACTACACAACATACACTTATTGTTATTACATGACATACATCTATTGTTACTACACAACATACAGCTATTGTTATTACACGACATACACCTATTGTTACTACACAACATACACCTATTGTTATTACATGACATACATCTATTGTTGCTACACGACATACACCTATTGTTACTACACAACATACACCTATTGTTACTACACGACATAAACCTATTGTTACTACACGACATAAACCTATTGTTGCTACACGACATACACCTATTGTTGCTACACGAAATACACCTATTGTTATAACACGATATAAACCTATTGTTACTACACGACATCAACCTATTGTTACAACATGACATACACCTATTGTTATTACACAACATACATCTATTGTTACTATACAACACACACCTATTGTTACTGTACAACAGATATCTATTGTTACTACACGACATACATCTATTGTTACTACACGACATACATCTATTGTTACTACACAACATACACCTATTGTTATTACATGACATACATCTATTGTTACTACACAACATACACCTATTGTTATTACACGACATACATCTATTGTTACTACATAACATACACTTATTGTTACTAAATGACATACACCTATTGTTACTACACAGCATACACCTATTGTTATTACACGACATACACCTATTGTTGCTACACGACATACATCTATTGTTGCTACACAACATGCACCTGTTGTTATTACACGACATAAACCTATTGTTGCTACACGATATAAACCTGTTGTTACTACATGACATACACATATTCTTACTACACAACATACATCTATTCCTAATACACGACATACACCTATTGTTACTACACAATATACACCTATTGTTAATATATGACATTAATCTATTGTTACTACACGGTATACACCTATTGTTATTACACGACATACATCTATTGTTACTACACAACATACACCTATTGTTATCACACGACATACACCTATTGTTACTACACAACATACATCTATTGTTAATACACGACATACACCTATTGTTAATAAACAACATACCCCTATTGTTATTACATGACCTTCATCTATTGTTACTACACAGTATACACCTATTGTTATTACACGACATCAATCTATTGTTACTACACTACATACACCTATTGTTATTACATGACATACATCTATTGTTACTACACAACATACACCTATTGTTATTACATGACATACATCTATTGTTACTACACAACATACACCTATTGTTACTACACGACATACACCTATTGTTACTACACAACATACACATATTGTTATTACATGACATACATCTATTGTTACTACACAAGATACACCTATTGTTATTACACGACATACACCTATTGTTACTACACAACATACACCTATTGTTATTACATGACATACATCTATTGTTACTACATAACATACATCTATTGTTACTAAATGACAGACATCTATTGTTACTACACAACATACACCTGTTGTTATTACAGGACATAAACCTATTGTTGTTACACGACATAAACCTATTGTTACTACATGACATACACCTATTGTTGCTACACGACACAAACCTATTGTTACTACACGACATACACCTATTGTTACTACAGAACATACACCTATTGTTACTACACGACATACACCTATTGTTGCTACACGACATAAACCTATTGTTGCTACACGACATACACCTATTGTTACTACACAACATACACCTATTGTTACTACACGACATAAACCTATTGTTACTACACGACATAAACCTATTGTTGCTACACGACATACACCTATTGTTGCTACACGAAATACACCTATTGTTCTTACACGACATAAACCTATTGTTAATACACGACATACACCTGGTGTTGCTAAACGATATACACCTATTGTTACTACATGACATACACCTATTGGTACTACACAACATACACCTATTGTTACTACACGACATAAACCCTTTTGATACTACATGACATACACCTATTGTTACTACACGACATCAACCTATTGTTACTACACGACATTTACCAATTTTTACTACACGAGACATACCTATTGTTACTACATGACATACACCTATTGTTGCTACACGACATAAACCTATTGTTATTACACGACACACACCTATTGTTATTACACGACATACACAAATTGTTGCTACACGACATCAACCTATTGTTACTACACGACATCAACCTATTGTTACTACATGACATACACCTATTGTTATTACACGGCATACATCTATTGTTACTATACAACACACACCTATTGTTACTATACAACATATATCTATTGTTACTACACGACATACATCTATTGTTACTACACGACATACATCTATTGTTACTACACAACATACACCTATTCTTATTACATCACATACATCTATTGTTACTACACAACATACAAATATTGTTATCTCACGACATACATCCATTTTTACTACTCAACATTTACCTATTGTTATTACATGACATACACCTATTGTTACTACACAACATACACCTATTGTTATAACATGAAATACACCTATTGTTACTACACAACACACACCTTTTGTTATTACACGACATACACCTATTGTTACTACACAACATACACCTATTGTTATTACATGACATACATCTATTGTTACTACACAACATACACCTATTGTTATTACACGACATACACCTATTGTTACTACACAACATATACCTATCGTTATTACATGACATACATCTATTGTTACTACATAACATACACCTATTGTTACTAAATGACATACATCTATTGTTACTACACAACATACACCTGTTGTTATTACACGACATAAACCTATTGTTGTTACACGACATAAACCTATTGTTACTACATGACATACACCTATGCTTGCTACACGACACGAAAATATTGTTACTTCACGACATACACCTATTGTTACTACACAACATACACCTATTGTTATTACATGACATACATCTATTGTTACTACACAACATACACCTATTGTTATTACACGACATACATCTATTGCTACTACATAACATACACTTATTGTTACTAAATGATATACACCTATTGTTACTACACAGCATACACCTATTGTTATTACATGACATACACCTATTGTTACTACACAACATACATCTATTGTTATTACACGACATACACCTATTGTTACTACATAACATACACCTATTGTTATTACATGACATGCATCTATTGTTAATACACAGCATACATCTATTGTTATTACACGACATACACCTATTGTTACTACACAACATACACCTATTGTTATTACATGACATACATCTATTGTTACTACACAACATACACCTATTGTTATTACACGACATACATCTATTGTTACTACATAACATACACTTATTGTTACTAAATGACACAAACCTATTGTTGTTACACGACATAAACCTATTGTTACTACATGACATACACCTATTGTTGCTACACGACACAAACCTATTGTTACTACACAACATACACCTATTGTTATTACACGACATACACAAATTGTTGCTACACGGCACAAACCTAGTGTTATTACACGACACACACCTATTGTTATTACACGACATACACAAATTGTTGCTACACGACATAAACCTATTGTTACTACGCGACATAAACCTATTGTTATTACACGACACACACCTATTGTTATTACACGACATACACAAATTGTTGCTACACGACATAAACCTATTGTTACTACACGACATCAACCTATTGTTACTACATGACATACACCTATTGTTATTACACGACATACATCTATTGTTACTATACAACACTCACCTATTGTTACTATACAACATATATCTATTGTTACTACACGACATACATCTATTGTTACTACACGACATACATCTATTGTTACTACACAACATACACCTATTGTTACTACATGACATACATCTATTGTTACTACACAACATACACATATTGTTATCTCACGACATACATCCATTTTTACTACTCAACATTTACCTATTGTTATTACACAACATACACCTATTGTTATTACATGAAATACATCTATTGTTACTACACAACACACACCTTTTGTTATTACACGACATACACCTATTGTTACTACACAACATACACCTATTGTTATTACACGAGATACACCTATTGTTACTACACAACATACACCTATTGTTATTACATGACATACATCTATTGTTACTACACAACATACACCTATTGTTATTACACGACATACATCTATTGCTACTACATAACGTACACCTATTGTTACTACATGACATACACCTATTGTTACTACACAGCATACACCTATTGTTATTACATGACATACATATTGTTACTACACAACATACACCTCTATTGTTATTACACGACATACACCTATTGTTACTACATAACATACACCTATTGTTATTACATGACATACATCTATTGTTACTACACAGCATACATCTATTGTTATTACACGACATACACCTATTGTTACTACACAACATACACCTATTGTTATTACACGACATACACCTATTGTTACTACACAACATACACCTATTGTTACTACACGACATACACCTATTGTTACTACACGACATACACCTATTGTTACTACATGACATACACCTATTGTTGTTACACGACATACAAACCTATTGTTACTACATGACATACACCTATTGTTACTACACGACATACACCTATTGTTACTACACGACATACACCTATTGTTATTACACGACATACACCTATTGTTACTACACGACATACACCTATTGTTACTACACGACATACACCTATTGTTACTACACGACATACACCTATTGTTACTACACGACATACACCTATTGTTACTACACGACATAAACCTATTGTTACTACACGACATACACCTATTGTTACTACACGACATACACCTATTGTTACTACACAACATACACCTATTGTTACTACACAACATACACCTATTGTTACTACACGACATACACCTATTGTTACTACACGACATACATCTATTGTTACTACACAACATACACCTATTGTTACTACATGACATACACCTATTGTTACTACACAACATACACCTATTGTTACTACACGACATACACCTATTGTTACTACACAACATACACCTATTGTTACTACACGACATACACCTATTGTTACTACACAGACATACACCTATTGTTACTACACAACATACACCTATTGTTACTACACGACATACACCTATTGTTACTACACAACATACACCTATTGTTACTACACGACATACACCTATTGTTACTACACGACATACACCTATTGTTACTACACGACATACACCTATTGTTACTACACAACATACACCTATTGTTACTACACAACATACACCTATTGTTACTACACAACATACACCTATTGTTACTACACGACATACACCTATTGTTACTACACGACATACACCTATTGTTACTACACAACATACACCTATTGTTACTACACAGACATACACCTATTGTTACTACACGACATACACCTATTGTTACTACACAACATACACCTATTGTTACTATACACGACATACACGTATACACCTATTGTTACTACACGACATACACCTATTGTTACTACACGACATACACCTATTGTTACTACACGACATAAACACCTATTGTTACTACACGACATAAACCTATTGTTACTACATGACATACACCTATTGTTACTACACAACATACACCTATTGTTACTACACGACATACACCTATTGTTACTACACAACATACACCTATTGTTACTACACAACATACACCTATTGTTACTACACGACATACACCTATTGTTACTACACGACATACACCTATTGTTACTACACGACATACACCTATTGTTACTACACGACATACACCTATTGTTACTACACGACATACACCTATTGTTACTACACGACATACACCTATTGTTACTACACGACATACACCTATTGTTACTACACGACATACACCTATTGTTACTACACAACATACACCTATTGTTGCTACACAACATACACCTATTGTTACTACACGACATACACCTATTGTTACTACACGACATACACCTATTGTTACTACACGACATACACCTATTGTTACTACACAACATACACCTATTGTTACTACACGACATACACCTATTGTTACTACACGACATACACCTATTGTTACTACACGACATACACCTATTGTTACTACACGACATACACCTATTGTTACTACACGACATACACCTATTGTTACTACACGACATACACCTATTGTTACTACACGACATACACCTATTGTTACTACACGACATACACCTATTGTTACTACACGACATACACCTATTGTTACTACACGACATACACCTATTGTTACTACACGACATACACCTATTGTTACTACACGACATACACCTATTGTTACTACACGAACATACACCTATTGTTACTACATGACATACACCTATTGTTACTACACAACATACATACACCTATTGTTACTACACATAATACATACATACACCTATTGTTACTACACGACATACACCTATTGTTACTACATCGACATACACCTATTGTTACTACACGACATACACCTATTGTTACTACACAACACACCTACACAACATATTGACATACATAAACCTATTGTTACTACTATTGTTACTACACGACATACACCTATTGTTACTACACAACATACACCTATTGTTACTACACGACATACACCTATTGTTACTACACGACATACACCTATTGTTACTACACGACATACACCTATTGTTACTACACGACATACACCTATTGTTACTACACGACATACACCTATTGTTACTACACAACATACACCTATTGTTACTACACGACATACACCTATTGTTACTACACGACATACACCTATTGTTACTACACGACATACACCTATTGTTACTACACGACATACACCTATTGTTACTACACGACATACACCTATTGTTACTACACGACATACACCTATTGTTACTACACGACATACACCTATTGTTACTACACGACATACACCTATTGTTACTACACGGCATACACCTATTGTTCCTACATGACATACACCTATTGTTACTACACGACATACACCTATTGTTACTACACGACATAAACCTATTGTTACTACACGACATAAACCTATTGTTACTACACGAGATACACCTATTGTTACTACACGACATACACCTATTGTTACTACACGACATAAACCTATTGTTACTACACGACATATACCTATTGTTACTACATGACATACACCTATTGTTGCTACACGACATAAACCTATTGTTATTACACGACATACACCTATTCTTACTACACGACATAAACCTATTGTTACTACATGACATACATCTATTGTTACTACACGACACACATCTATTGTTACTACACAACGTACACCTATTGTTACTACATGACATAAACCTATTGTTAGTACACGACATACACCTAGTGTTACTACACGACACACACCTAGTGTTACTACACAACATAGACCTATTGTTACTACACGACATAAACCTATTGTTACTACACGACATACACCTATTGTTACTACATGACATAAACCTATTCTTAGTACACGACATACACCTTGTGTTTCTACACGACACACACCTAGTGTTACTTCACAACATACACCTATTGTTACTACACTACATACACCTATTGTTGCTACACGACATACACCTATTGTTACTACACGACATACACCTATTGTTACTACACGGCATACACCTATTGTTACTACACGACATACACCTATTGTTACTACATGACATACATCTATTGTTACTACACAACATACACCTATTGTTATTATACGACATACACCTATTGTTGCTACACGACATAAACCTATTGTTACTACACAACATACACCTATTGTTGCTACACGACATACACCTATTGTTACTACACGACATACACCAATTGTTACTACACAACATAAACCTATTGTTTCTACACCACATAAACCTATTGTTACTACACGACATACACCTATTGTTCCTACAGGACATACACTTATTGGTACTACACAACATACACCTATTGGTACTACACGACATAAACCCTTTTGTTACTACATGCCATAAACCTATTGCTGCTACACGACATACACCTATTGTTACTACACGACATAAACGTATTGTTGCTACACGAAACATACCTATTGTTACTACATGACATACACCTATTGTTGCTACACGACATAAAACTATTGTTATTATACGACATACACCTATTCTTGCTACACGACATAAACCTATTCTTACTACACGACATTAACCTATTGTTACTACATGACACACATCTATTGTTACTACACGACACACATCTATTGTTACTACACAACGTACACCTATTGTTACTACATGACATAAACCTATTCTTAGTACACGACATACACCTATTGTTACTACACGACATACACCTATTGTTACTACACAACATACACCTATTGTTACTACACGACATACACCTATTGTTACTACACAACATACACCTATTGTTACTACACGACATACACCTATTGTTACTACATGACATACACCTATTGTTACTACATGACATAAACCTATTGTTACTACACGACATACACCTATTGTTACTACACGACACACACCTAGTGTTACTACACAACGTACACCTATTGTTACTACACGACATAAACCTATTGTTACTACACAACATACACCTATTGTTGCTACACGACATAAACCCATTGTTACTACACGACATACACCTAGTGTTACTACACGACATACACCTAGTGTTACTACACACTAACTGGTAAGTCACAAGAAAAGAATGAAAAGTTTGTTTAAGGAAAATTAGAAAAGCTTTGGTTTTGGTTTGGTTGTTGTTTTACGCCGCACTCAGCATTATTCCACCTATATGGAGGTGATCTGTATAAAAATCAAATCTGTGCCAGACTATCCAGTGATCAACAGTTAGATAAGCTGAAAAGCATTTTCTTTTACTCAGCTTGATCTGAAATTTGAAGAATCGGTTCACCATCATTGTGAAAGGAAATCTTGATGCTATCAACATTATTAAAGTTTGTGATACAAAAAGGATGCATGGAAATCTGGCATGTATCTATTTTTGCTTTAAGTTTGAGAAACAAGGGGCTGAAACAATCCATGATGTGATATTTTAGTGTTTGCTGTCCGTTTATCTTTTTATGTACAAAGTAGACATATAATTAATACACTAGATATGGATTATGGGTCATATGACCTTCCTTTTTCTGACCGCCTCCGTGGTGTAGTGGTTAGAGCGTCTGCCCGGAGAGCGGAAGGTCGCGGGTTCGATCCCCGACCGCATCATACCAAAAGACGTTAAATATGGTACTTGTTGGTCCCTGTCTGGCGCTCGGCATTAACAAGGACTGGTCGGCTCGGAGTCAGTATAATGTGTCTGAGTGGGGTATTCATGCTGCACTGCGGCATGGTATCTCAGTGGGCTAGCACTATAAAACCAGCTTCAGTCTGGTCTAGTACAAGCAGCCGCACATACACATACACACGCATGCACGTCGTCATATGAGCGAAATATTCTCAAGCACGACGTTAAACCCAATTTCACCTCACCTCACACAACGACCGTTTTAGGCTGGCCCAGCACTAGTGTGCTGATTGGCATGTTATTCGCGGACGTTTGCTGGGCAGTACTACCGTGACAACATGTTTTGGGCACATGTTTTGTTCCAGGATGACAAAACAATAATATTTATTCTTTGTTGTACAGTAGTCAAGATACATGGCTCACTTGTTTGACTGTGTGGCAGAATTATCAACAAGTCAATGATAAGAGGGGTGTCCTAGAAGTTTCCGGCCTGACCATGAAAATACGATATGTATGAAAATCTTTCAACCTATTTTGTAATGTAGTCACCCTTGCATTCTATACACTTGATTCGACGTTTCTCGAGCATTCGTAACCCATCCGAAACACACAGTTTTTCAAGTGATCCTAAAAGTCCTCCACGGCAGTAACAACGTGCTCATTCGTCCCATATTTGCCGCCCCGGAGGTCAGATTTGAGCAGGGAAAGAGGAAGAAGTCAGAAGGGTCTAGAGTTGGACATCAGGGAGGATCCTAATAAAGCCACCGTCCTGGGCAGCCCTGGCTGCTACTTGAGCTGACACCTCTGCGAAGCTTAGCTTTGCGTTTTTCTTTGATGTTACCACGCAACCTATGCAGTTCATCTGTATGATATGCACCATTTATGGTCCCAACTCTCTGCAAATAGTCTATCATGATTATACCCTCTGAGTCTCAGAAGACGGAGGCCTTGACATTGCCGCTGGAGGGAGTGTTCTTTTGAGTGAGTGAGTGAGTGAGTGACTTTGGTTTAACGCCGCTTTTACCAATATTCCAGCAATATCACGGCGGGGGACACCAGAAATGGGATTCACACATTGTACCCATTGAACCCGGGTCTTCGGCGTGACGAGCGAACACTTTAACCACTAGGCTACCCCACCGCCCCGAGTTCTTTTGAACTTTATTGTTACTACAATAGCTCACGTGCTTCCACTGCATACTTTGACATTTTGTCTCAGGATCAAAATGATGAACCCAGGTTCCATCCTGAGTTTCCAGATGAGCCAAGAAAGCACGTGGATCTGCCCGATAGTCACCAAGAGGTTGTTGTCTAACCATGACTCTTTTCCGCTTTCGTTCCTCCATAACATTTTGGGTACCCAGCCAGCTGACACCTTACTTATGTGCAAATGTTGATGAATAATTCTCTCTACTCAGATTTTACAAATGCCATGTGCAGCACGAGCTAACTGTTAAATAGTCACACGCCTGGCCTGCATTATTGTGCCAAGAACAGCACTGACGTTTTCTTCCGTGGTGACGTCACCAGGGTGCCGTTGTACAAAGCGATCTTTGCGCTATGGTGACCGTAACGCCCATACCTTAACATAGACTTAAGGTAACCTAAGCGCTAAAGTTGTTTTGTACAACGGCACCCAGAACCTGGTTGTCTTCAGTGCTTTGCCTACCCTTGTGAAATCAGCACGTCACTGTCTACTGTACTGACTAGCGAACAGTTGTCGCCATATTTTAGCGGTATTTACAAAAGTACTCTGCCGTTTGTTAAATTGGTCGCGTACCGAGCCGTCGAATTTCTGATTTCAGAGTAGTAAAATGCATTCGACGGATGACCACTGTGATCTTAGCTATTAAATAGTTGTCAAAACATTGGATCATGCCAAAAAAAGACGCAAGGGGTGTTGCATGGTTTGACTCTCTTTGTTGTTGTACTTTTGTACTTATCTTTGCCTACTCACATGATGCAATGAGAAACTGATGCATTAAATACGTTTTGTTTTCTCTTCATTTTTGTACTTTTGTACACGATCACCATACTCCCTCAAGTGTCCAACACAATCAATGATATTGTCTGTTTTCGATTGCTATGTTGGAAGTGTGTTGTGCTATGCGTCTAAAGTATGGGGCTCTCATAAGGCTGAGAACATTGACAGATTACATTTGGATTATTATAAGCGGTTATTGGGTGTCAACAAATCAACTTGTAATTGTATGGTTTATGACGAACTTCGTCGTTAACCTTTGCGCTACAAACGGATGTTCTGCAATATTGTCAGGTACTGGATTAAGCTGCTAGGAGCTGATAACTATATTCTACGTGGGGGTTATCAATATCTACATGATGAGGTGGAAACAAATAGTGTTCAGAACTGGGCCTTTCAGGTTAAGAATATATTGACAACTCTTGGTTGTGGTGATATATGGTATAAGGAAGAATTGAATGTCTGTTATCTGCCTGTCATTAAACAAAGACTTATTGGACACGCTTTCCAGTGTAATGGAAGTCAGTTGTCCAGTTTTACTAAGTGTAGATTGTATAAACATATTATTGATACTTTTACTTTGCAATGTTATCTTCAAAAATCAATTCCTGCAATTTATACAACATATTTGTCTAAATTTCGACTATATTTTCATGTTCACAACTGATTAGCTGTACAACTAAAAGTAAATAAAGAATTGAACTGAATTGAGTTAAAACTATTTAAGAAAACACGTAGTCTAATTCAATGCAAGTCGATCCCTTAATTATTGAACTTAGACTCTCCCAGTATGTTAGCACGGTCTGAAATTCGACCGATTAGCACAGAACCACTCAAGCATGTTTCGACGGATTGGCACTGCTGACTGTTCAAAAGTCGACGGATTAGGCCGTAATCGTTAAATTAATGAAACAGAATTGATCAGGATACTTAATTAGCTATTCACCGATGTGTCCAGCCTGTTCACTGCAGCCGATTGTGTTTTTATATGACGCGGCGGAAGGGAATCATGGGAGTACAATATTTTTTTCTCACAACTAACTGTAACAGTTATCGCCATTTCAGAATTTCTCATGCCATTCGTGAAATAATATAAATTTATATCATACAGTAACCTCGAATAATTGATTGGGTGACTACTTGAGTGTTTATTTTACAGTAGATTGATAGGGAATGAAACAATTGATGTCTTGTGAACTTGAACGTGCTATTATATAGGTCGTGTGACATCCCCCCACTAAGTTAAACAAAAATTATAGAGTTCATTGCTCTTTAATTTTTCTCTTATGTTACTTACCGTGGAGAATTTCTTTTGCTGTCCTTTCTTCTTGTCAAATACCGTGGGAAAAAATACCGGAATTGTACTTGAACGGAACTGCGCACGTGTGATACTGATGTCTTGGCGATAACTGTTACGCTGTCATAACTGTTGGCCAGCCAGTACTATATGAAGGGGAGTGTCACCCAGTGTTTGTGTCATGTCTTTATAAATTTGCTTGGGAGTATACTTTGTAAAATAAAGATATCTGACCACAGCTCTTCATTCTGTTTTGTCCATTATGAGCAGCTGTTGAGAGCAAATAGGGTGGGAGTGAAGCTTGACAGGAATATATAGGCAGTTCTAGTTTGTGCAGTTCACGTTATCTCCGTGTTTTAGTACTTTTCTATATAAACAAGCAGTTTGGTTGTGTCTGGGAGATCCGCTCCTGGTCAGGCCAGAAACTTCTTGGACACCCCTGGTACAACCAAGATAAGGCTAGATTTATGTACACAATCAGACATCCTAAGAGTGCTCGTGGTACGTAGTTCTGGACCATGGTACCTGGACAGGGGTTGTAGTCAAATGGACTGAAAGACAAAAGGGCCGAAAAAAAAGTCAAATGGGCCGAGGCCAAAAGTCAAATAGGCCGATTATTAAAAGTCAAAAACGACGAAAAAAAATAAAAATTAATAAATTACATAATAAAATAGTATAAATAGTGTTTAGTTTGTTGTCATTTTAAATGGAATTTGAACATGTCACTCAAATGTTTTCGTTGTTTAGTGTCTTGACTCAGTGTTGTGACTAATCTGTATAGTGTGCAGTGTTCCAAGGTGAAAGAAGGAACCAGCACGCCTTAGAGTGTGATCAATGTCAGTCATGGACACACAGGGTTTGTGGCACAGGGAAGACTCGTGAAGACGACTTTGACCTATGTAAGGCAACTGTTGCCAAGACCAAGTCCACAGGTAACAGAGTGCCAGGCAAACAAATCTCAGTCCAAGTAAGAGCTCAGGTGAGTAGTACCATAACATTCTGTTAACGAACTTCCATAATTGTTAACTGGAGATGTTAAAGGATCAAATTGATTCTTAATTAGATCAATTAACGTTGTTGTTATAGGTGAAGAAGGCTGCAACACAAGACCTGTTCAAGTCTGCCAGGTCTATAGCTGAGGATGTTATTGAAATTGTTTTGATATTATGTTTTAATGCTATATATGTCAATACATGAAAAACATTTGTAAACTTTATTCTTGTTTGGCCCATATGAGTAAGAATAAGGCCCTTTTGATATTTTTTCACGGCCCATTTGACTTTCACCACGGCCCATTTGATTTGCCACTTCTCGGCCCTTTTGTCCTTTGGCCCATTTGATTAGATCCCCCTGGACAGAAACAAACATATAGATAACATCTCATTTTTATTGTTTCATAATAAATAGACTTTTCATAAATAATAGGCAATGTAAAAAGCTGAACGTAAATGTTGTCTGAAACGGAAAATAACCACTGTAGAACGCGTCACTATGATTCATATGAAAGGCCGAGTAACATTTTTACTGCTGATATTTCTATCTGGACTGAGCAAATATTACTCCAAGTCTCCTTCCTGAAACAAGTCTGAAAAGTTTTGCTGTTTTTGTGGGTATCCAAGGGGAAAATCAGGAAAGTGGATGGAATCGTAACAATTAATAATATATATTTACACTTATAATTGGTATGAACTGCAGGAACACGTTTGAGCATTACAAGAGACTACTTTTTCAGCTTCTACAACAGTGCTGCCATCACATTGAAGAACTACTTCAAAACAAACAGAATAAAATTATCTGAACAAAACAAAACTCTTCACATGATTCTAAACATGAAAAAGGCACAACAATAATCCAAAGCAATGACCCAATGAGTTCCAGGGTTTTATAATCACTCTCTAATAAGATCTACAGCTGCTGTTTTGCTAAAAATCGTATGAGCGGACACGCTTTTCAATGCAGTATATTTAAAAAATCTATCAAACTGACCCAATAACAAGAAATACTTCCTAATGCTTTTATCATGCAAATAGATCTGGGCCCTTATTCTCAAAACGCTTGTAGCCTTAAGAATTCTTAGCTTGGAATGTAGCCAATGTGTTAAGAATGGGCTTATGAAGTTTGTGGGGCTACGAACGTTTCGAGAATAGCCAGCCTGCTGTGTGTCCATGTTAATGGTTCTACCATTCAGGTTGCCTCAGCAACAATGATTTATCTGGACTCCGTCAAATGCACCCAAGGAAATATCTGGATAGAAAGATGTGACTTATCCAGTCCATATGGTGCTTCCAAAGGTAACCATGGTAACAAGAGGGGTAGCTGACATGCCACAGGGGACATCTACTGTGATTTATTTGCCCCTAGTGGTGTAGCGCGACTGACAACACTTGTGAATCTAGGACGTTTTTGTAACTCATCTTCCTTGTTCAAAACAAACTTGGACGACACTCCTGAACTCCTGCAACAGATAACATACATCGATAGGACCAAGTGAACCAGTGTACTGTCACATGAATCAAAATCAACACGAACCAATGTAATGCAACATGAATCGATGTAGTGCCCCATTAACCAATGTACTGCAACATGAATCGATGTAGTGGTCCATTAACCAATGTAATGCAACATGAATCGATGTAGTGCCCCATTAACCAATGTACTGCAACATGAATCGGTGTAATGCCTCATTAACAAAAGTAGCGCCTCATTAAAATATGCAGTGCAACATGAAGCAATGTAATGCCTTATTAACCAATGTAGACATGAACTGATGTAGAGCTATATGAACTGATATAGTGCAACATTAATCGATTCAGTGCCTCATTAACCAATGTACTGCAACATGAATCGATGTAGTGCCCCATTAACCAACGTAGTGCAACATGAATCGATGTAGTGACCCATTAACCAATGTAATGCAACATGAATCGATGTAGTGCCCCATTAACCAATGTACTGCAACATGAATCGATGTAGTGGTCCATTAACCAATGTAATGCAACATGAATCGATGTAGTGCCCCATTAACCAATGTAATGCAACATGAATCGATATAGTGCCTCATTAACCAATGTAATGCAACATGAATCGATATAGTGCCCCATTAACCAATGTAATGCACCATGAATCGATGTAGTGCCCCATTAACCAATGTAATGCAACATGAATCGATATAGTGCCCCATTAACCAATGTACTGCAACATGAATCGATGTAGTGCCCCATTAACCAATGTAATGCAACATGAATCGATATAGTGCCCCATTAACCAATGTACTGCAACATGAATCGATGTAGTGGTCCATTAACCAATGTAATGCAACATGAATCGATATAGTGCCCCATTAACCAATGTACTGCACCATGAATCGATGTAGTGGTCCATTAACCAATGTAATGCAACATGAATCGATATAGTGCCCCATTAACCAATGTACTGCAACATGAATCGATGTAATGCCTCATTAACAAGACTAGTGCCTCATTAAAATATGCAGTGCAACAGGAATCGACGTAGTTCCTCAGTAACCAATGTACTGCAACAGGAATCGATATAGTGCCCCATTAACCAATGTAATGCAACATGAATCGATATAGTGCCCCATTAACCAATGTACTGCAACATGAATCGATGTAGTGGTCCATTAACCAATGTAATGCAACATGAATCGATATAGTGCCCCATTAACCAATGTACTGCAACATGAATCGATGTAGTGGTCCATTAACCAATGTAATGCAACATGAATCGATATAGTGGCTCATTAACCAACGTACTGCAACATGAATCGTTGTAGTGCCCCATTAACCAATGTACTGCAACATGAATCGATATAGTGCCTCATTAACCAATGTACTGCAACATGAATCGATGTAGTGGTCCATTAACCAATGTAATGCAACATGAATCGATGTAGTGCCCCATTAACCAATGTACTGCAACATGAATCGATGTAGTGGTCCATTAACCAATGTAATGCAACATGAATCGATGTAGTGCCCCATTAACCAATGTAATGCAACATGAATCGATATAGTGCCTCATTAACCAATGTAATGCAACATGAATCGATATAGTGCCCCATTAACCAATGTACTGCAACATGAATCGATATAGTGCCCCATTAACCAACGTAATGCAACATGAATCGATATAGTGCCCCATTAACCAATGTACTGCAACATGAATCGATGTAGTGGTCCATTAACCAATGTAATGCAACATGAATCGATATAGTGCCCCATTAACCAATGTACTGCAACATGAATCGATGTAGTGGTCCATTAACCAATGTAATGCAACATGAATCGATATAGTGCCCCATTAACCAATGTACTGCAACATGAATCGATGTAGTGGTCCATTAACCAATGTAATGCAACACGAACCGATGTAGTGCCCCATTAACCAACGTAGTGCAACATGCATCGATGTAGTGACCCATTAACCAATGTAATGCAACATGAATCGATGTAGTGCCCCATTAACCAATGTACTGCAACATGAATCGATGTAGTGGTCCATTAACCAATGTAATGCAACATGAATCGATATAGTGCCCCATTAACCAATGTAATGCAACATGAATCGATATAGTGCCTCATTAACCAATGTAATGCAACATGAATCGATATAGTGCCCCATTAACCAATGTACTGCAACAGGAATCGATATAGTGCCCCATTAACCAATGTAATGCAACATGAATCGATATAGTGCCCCATTAACCAATGTACTGCAACATGAATCGATGTAGTGGTCCATTAACCAATGTAATGCAACATGAATCGATATAGTGCCCCATTAACCAATGTACTGCAACATGAATCGATGTAGTGGTCCATTAACCAATGTAATGCAACATGAATCGATATAGTGGCTCATTAACCAACGTACTGCAACATGAATCGTTGTAGTGCCCCATTAACCAATGTACTGCAACATGAATCGATATAGTGCCTCATTAACCAATGTACTGCAACATGAATCGATATAGTGCCCCATTAACCAATGTACTGCAACATGAATCGATGTAGTGACCCATTAATCAATGTACTGGAACATGAACCGATGTAATGCCTCATTAACAAGACTAGTGCCTCATTAAAATATGCAGTGCAACAGGAATCGACGTAGTTCCTCAGCAACCAATGTACTGCAACAGGAATCGATGTAGTGGCTCATTAATCAATCTACTGCAACATGAATCGATGTTTAGGCTCATTAAAAAATCTACTGCAACATGAATCGATGTAGTGGCTCATTAACCAATCTACTGCAACATGAATCGATGTAGTGGTTCAGTAACAAATGTACTGCAACATGAATCGATGCAGTGGCTCATTAACCAACGTACTTCAACATGAATCGATGCAGTGGCTTATTAACCAACGTAGTACAACATGAATCGATGTAGTGGCTTATTAGCCAACGTACTGCAACATGAATCGATGCAGTAGCTCATTAACCAACGTAGTGCAACATGAATCGATGCAGTGGCTTATAAACCAACGTAGTACAACATGAATCGATGTAGTGGCTTATTAGCCAACGTAGTGCAACATGAATCGATGCAGTGGCTTATTAACCAACGTAGTGCAACATGAATCGATGTAGTGGCTTATTAACCAACGTACTGCAACATGAATCGATGAGGTGGCTTATTAACCAACGTACTGCAACATGAATCGATGAGGTGGCTCATTAACCAACGTACTGCAACATGAATCGATGTAGTGGCTTATTAACCAACGTACTGCAACATGAATCGATGAGGTGGCTTATTAACGAACGTACTAGATGAGCGTAGTGCAACATGAATCGATGCAGTGACTTATTAACCAATGTAGTGCAACATGAATCGATGTAGTGGCTTATTAACCAACGTAGAACAACATGAATCGATGCAGTGGCTTATTAACCAACGTAGTGCAACATGAATCGATGTAGTGGCTTATTAACCAACGTAGTACAACATGAATCGATGTAATGGCTTATTAGCCAACGTACTGCAACATGAATCGATGAGGTGGCTGATTAACGAACGTAGTACAACATGAATCGATGCAGTGGCTTATTAACCATCGTACTGCAACATGAATCGATGTATTGCAACCTGAATCGATGTAGTGGATCATTAACCAACGTACTGCAACATGAATCGATGCAGTGGCTCATTAACCAACGTACTGCAACATGAATCGATGCAGTGGCTCATTAACCAACGTACTGCAACATGAATCGATGCAGTGCCTCATTAACCAACGTATAGTAGTGCAACATGAATCGATGAGGTGGCTCATTAACCAACGTACTGCAACATGAATCGATGTATTGCAACCTGAATCGATGCAGTGTCTCATTAACCAACGTACTGCAACATGAATCGATGCAGTGGCATATTAACCAACGTACTGCAACATGAATCGATGCAGTGGCATATTAACCAACGTAGTACAACATGAATCGATGCAGTGTCTCATTGACCAACGTACTGCAACATGAATCGATGAGGTGGCTCATTAACCAACGTCCTGCAACATGAATCGATGTATTGCAACCTGAATCGATGCAGTGGCTCAATAACCAATGTAGTGCAACATGAATCAATGTAGTGGCTCATTACTGATGCCTTTATGATGATATTTAACTGTATAATCCCGAAGACAGGCATTCCCTGTATCGATATATTTTGCAATATATGTGATTACTTTAGCGGTCGCAATGAAATCACATCTTTCAGGACGATTTCTGAGTACAACTACATGTCGAGCAGTCACTTATCGGCAGAGAGCTTCCATGCGACAGTGGTAGATGACCTTAGAACATTTGAAGATTGCTGTTCAAAGTACTCCTTGAGGGCTTGTGCGTACGACGGCAAGTCCTATATTGTAAATAACTTGTTTCTATTTATTTTGGTGGGTTGATTGTGCAACACAAGACTTTAGTTACGTGAAAGATAGGGACAATTTGCCTTCGTGAATGAATTCCTGTTTTGGACAGGGGTTGCGGGGTTGCCTAGTGGTTCAATCGTTCTCTAAAGATTCGAGTTCGATTACCCACTTGGGTACAATGTGTGAAGCCCATTTCAGGTGTACCCCGCCGTGAAGTTGCTTCAATATTGCTAAATGCGGTGTAAAACCTTGCCAGGTGATTTCATATTGTGTACATGTACCTGCTTGGTAACGTGTGTTTGGCAACGTGTTCTGTGTTAGATCTGAACATAACTAATGACGTTGACTTCCACATACTTATACATCTGTTTCATGTCATTGCCAGCTGCAGGTAGGCCTGTACCATGTGTTTATCAGAGACTGGATGAAAGCGTTTCCCGCAGATCAGATCTTAATCGCCAGATTGGAAGATATACACGATGATCCATACAGAGCTTTTACAAGAATATTTGACTTTCTGGGCCTAAGTAAGACATATATAGTTGGTTTCGTTGACTGCCCCACGATCAATTTATTTTGGTAGCACATGGAACAACAGTAATCTGACAATGTCTGGGTCATGGTGACAAGACTAATACAACGTCGTAGCTGTAGTAGAGAAAGTCTAATTTACAGTCTACTGATAATAAAAGACATTTGTAATCCACCACCAGATCCACCATGAATACAGTCTCACAACGCCAAGACTTTAGTTTGTGTTTTAGTATGTCCATTGAGTGTATCTCAAGTATTTCAAAGAGTGGCGTTCTATAGTGCTACCAACCACATGTTTATTTCTATTGTTCATAAATGTAAGTTGAACATTGTTTTCTTCAGGTCATGTGTCTAGATCAGATCTACAAAAACTACCCAACAAGAGCAGGATGAATGACAAAGCAAAGCGGTTTCAGGCAACGAACGAGACACGTCGTCTGCTTGACGACTTTTATAGACCCCACAACATCCGGCTTGCACGATTGTTACAACAGCATGATCCTAATTTATATTCAAACATACACGATGCCATGTACGGTCACTAGCTTTGGCCACCAAACATTAGAACTACAAGTATCTTGAGGAGGTATGGATTTGTAACATATAAACTTCATCTGATATTTTGACAGTGTTTTTGACATATATATATATTTTGTCATGCAAGAAGTCTTCAGTTTGTACGAAATAAAAGCGACAAAACACTTTGCATATTCGTTACAAACCGAGTGACAATACCATGAACATGTGTTTTTGAAACACTATTATGCCATGTATTCGCACAAAGGTGGGCGTTTCCTGTCCCAGCGGTAGCACATACATGCAAAGATAGGTTGATTGTTCACCGTGGGTGAGTGAGTATGGTTTTACGCCGATTTTAGCAATATTCCAGCAATATCACGGCGGGGGACACCAGAAATGGGCTTCACACATTGTGCCCATGTGGGGATTCGAACCTGGGTGTTTAGCGCTAAACGCTATTATTAAACACTAGGCTACCCCACCGCCCTGTTCACCGTAAACACACGGGCACGTTGTACCCTGTGCAATTCTTTATGGAAGATTGTGACATAAACTTAAGGACAAAAGAGAGTATTCCTTGTGTTTTTATGTAATGGGCGATCTTTTTCAATTTATCTTCCCTTCCTTATAGTTGGGTGGTTAAAGCAAAAATTGTGCACTTTGGGTTAAAAGCACCAACTTGGCACACTTATACATTGAACCATTCCGAACATTTCTGGATATGGATCCAACCCAGCAGTGCCCTCTGGTGGCAGAAAATCAAAGATGGCCGCCGTTTTGACTAAAATACAATCGATGCTCAATATATGATAATTATCTTGTCATATTCCGTTTTCATAAACGATTACTTGGAACAGTGATGCACATGGTCCCAATTTATTTCGCAGCGCCACCTGGTGGTCATGAAAATCCAAGATGACCGCCAAAATATTCAGAAATTGCCTTGTTATACTGCAATCATTAGTTAGTTATTAACTTTTGGCTTTGGATAAGTTGATGATATTTAGATATATTTAATATTGTGAAAAAGACATTTTAAATAGCAACAGATGCATGTATGTATTAGTGCACTCGCGAGTATGATCTGTTGGTATTATGCTTTATAATGTAAGAAGTATTCCCGTTAGTATTTTACAAATGCAAAGTTTCAGAGAACAATTTAATGCCGACACGTTTCAGTTCTTATTTGCAAGATTCTGTTGTATTATTAACCCATCACCATATCACAAGAGAAGTTTACATATATTATAGTCTTCTGATGAAATTTCCGCAATCGAGGAGAAATAGTTTCATTTCTTACAATCTTGGAAGTACGTTTTATATAACCACGTTACTTTTGTTAAAGATAGGGCCAGGAATATCAGTACAATACATCTTTCTGCAGTTTTAAAAGTCATGATCAGTCACTGGAAGCACTTTCCTTCACAACTGCACAAAGCAGTGAACTTTAGGCCAGCTTTGTAACATTTACAAAGGCCTGTGCAAGACTTCCTACAGGTGCAGTGTGTCAGTTCATAACACTGTTCTTGTGCCTGACCTAGCGTTGTCCACTAAGAAATCTATGTGTTATTACATGCCTACTTCCCAACCCAGTCTGCAGGACGTGGCAGAGATGCACCTGATCTTCCTGTAGTGTGTGTTGTTTTAGGGTTGCCTGTGTCTGTCTTGAAAAGAGATGCTATCTGGCTTTTGTCTGACTGACGTTCCAAGTCATATAAAAGAATGACCAACAGCTCAAGGAATTGCATTGCGTTGTCAGATACAATACAATACAGGTATCGGATGGGGGATCTGCCAATGACAGGAATGCTTGGTGACTTCAGGATATACATTCCAAGTATCCCAGTTTTCATCGCGATCCCGGCATCTTTGTTCTCAAATGACAAGAAGCTTTGTCAGGTACTTGGCACAAGTGATGATGCTTTGACAATTCTTCTAAGACCCTTGCCACTTTTTTCTCAGGTGAATGTTTTAAAGCTGTCCGTTTAAGTGTCCCAAACAATTTCCAGTCTGTCCTAGTGTTCAAGATACTGGAACATGTATGGCAGAAATACATTCTGGATATAGTCTTGAAATATAATGTTTTTTGGTGAATCGTCTGTACAATCATGCCGCCATCAAGTATCAATGCAGAAGCGTCTTGAGTAACATCTGGTGGCTCTGCTTGTAGAAGTTCAAGTTGTTCAAGAAGTTCTGTACGAGATCTAATTCCTCCCATCTTGGACACTAAAGGAGGCCATGGTTGATTTTCATGCTCGGAGAAAGTTCCCTTCTCTTGGTAGACATGATATGTACAACCTGGTAAACAGAGCACAGTCACCCTTAAGTGATGCACAATGAGATAGGAAGACGAAGAGTCTTCAGTCTTAAAACCCGTGGCAGCTTGTTCTTTCTTACTGGTTCCTTTATTGGTTTTGATCTGTCAGTGAACATTTCTTTTACAAAACTCTCATATTGAATTGAATTCTTGAATCATTCTAGACACTTCTGGTCCTGCAACCACCGATCCTGATTGGTTTTCTGTAGGTCCCACTCCCCCTCCATCTCCTTTCACAAGAGCATTGACTTCTTCCTGACCCTGATCTAGTACCATGGCAGGGAATGGTCGTTTAGTTTAATGTGCTACAAATCCACCAGAACAAAATTTGTGGTACAGTGCTGAGTGTTCCACTGATAAGGAAGACATGTTTCTGACGTGAACTGAAAGCCAACGTGCATAGATGACAAGATCTAACATAAAGACCCATGGTATTACTCTGACAAGTGATGCTGCGTACTTTGGGAAATCTGCTTTTCGAATTGCACCCACCAGGCACAATATGATAAGTTCAAGTTCAAGAACAAGGGACCAATACTGAAACTGGGGTTGAGAAGCTGACTTTGCATCACAGCAGCTTCTAAAAGTCAAAATGTCTTCTTTGTTTGGTTCTGTTTATTGATAGTGAGCCTGTTATAGGAGGAAGAGTGTAGCGGCTGTGATCTGATCTTGTTCTAGCAAGGTGGGTACACTTGATGAAGGAATCAGGATCCCCTATTGAGGCAAAGCCAGCTACGCAAATTGCAGTTGTCCGTGAACTACGGGGATCTTGAACGCAGCTGTTTCAATACGCAATCCACCAAACCTGATATAAGGAAACTGGCTTCACCATATGATTCCGGAAAGTTCCACTAGATTGTTTTAGCATTTGCATACAGTGGTTGATGCATGATAAACACAGATAGATGACCTGGATGTAAATGCTAAACAGCTTTCTTTACCACATTCAATGAATGTTGTGTCATAGCAACAGAGTGTGTACATTCTAAAAACAGTGGCATAAGCGAAATTGTTGTTGGAGGGTCTGTTACTGCATTGAATGCTGCCCATGAGAGAAAAACATCATTATTGCCTAGCTCTTGTTTTCCCAGTAGTCCCTTCGTGTGTTCCCACCACTCACACTCATGATCAAGTATTGTGATAGCACCATGTACATCTTGAGTAAAAGGTCGTTTTATAGGAGGCACATAATTATCAGTCTTGGAAAAACATAATGGAGGTACATTGATATAGACTAACAGCAGATTGACAATGCTCTTCCCATTTCTTCAATCAGCTGAACTTTGTTTGATGTTCCCTCCCATTCAACTGATGGGTGCTGCATTAATGAAATATCCACCAAAAGAATGCTCTCTAAAATGCACCGTCTGCTACAAGCAGCCATCTTAGATTGTTCAACGGAGAAAATACCAATACTACTTGCAAAAGTACTGATCTCATGTAAATAGGCCATACACATATGTGTATTAAAGAATATATTCTAAAATTCTTAGCTATAAAACAATAAACATTGTGGAACATAATAAAGTGGATCAATACTGTATTCATCATGTTAATCATGTGTTAATTCTTGATGAGATAACAAAAAGTAATACTTTAAAAGTACAAGGAAAATCATTTTGGTATTAATAGCTGGAACATTCAGTGACACATAACACGGAGTTTTTATAATCCTAAACTGAATTGATCTGAACAAATAATACTGACATTGTGTAGAAACATTTGAAACATTCTTAAGAAATCTAAATTTGGCGACCATCTTGGAATTTTGTCATCACCAGGGGGCGCTACATGCTAGATGTAAATTACATATAGCACTATGAAGAAAAGTCCTTAATAAAATACTGAATATGACAAAACAATTTAAGTCAAACTGGCGGCCATATTGGAGTTTCGGCCACCAGAGGGCACTCCTGAGGTGGGTCCATATCCAGAAATGTTTAGAATTGTTCAATATATAAGTGTGCCAAGTTAGGTGCTTTTAACCCAAAGTGCACAATTTTGACAAAATCCTGGCCTTGACCCCGTGGGTGCCACAAGGACAGATATGTTCTTCCCCTTCAACCCACACTTTGAAGTCCAATAAAAATCAAAATATCCCACGCACACAAATACACTTCACAGTTTTGAATTCTGCGGGAAATTCTTGTTACTTGATACCATCCACTATTATTCTAGACAAAGCTCAAGTGCTGAAATGACGAAAATTTCGCCATTATTGACACAGTACGAAATTGCGATTTACAGCGTTATTTGCTGTATGTTTTGAAATGTGAAAATCGGATAATTACTGGGAGTATTGAACTTCAAAAATAACATATTCGTGATCACTGATATCAGTTTTACATGAAATCGCTAATTATAATTCTGTAACGTTGCCGATGAATCTAGAATCGGTTGGGATCTTTTCGAAAATACACTTACACGAACGCCGTAGAGCGCTTTCCTCCATTTTGGATAGTTTTTACAAAATCACGTTTCGCGAAGGCCGGTATTGAGACGCCTATTACATCACGTATGTTTCATATTAAGCTTGGAAAAATGCATCACTGAATTCCCCATACATTTTAGAATCAAATTGCAACTGGTCTTTGTCACCAATACCAACTGTCTAGATGAAATGAGACGAAACATATTTGGTGTGAAAACGGACGCTGTGCTCGAAAGACTGCGATTGTTTGAAACGTAAACAAAGACAAAATCCGATTTTACACTGCGTAGCATTTTCTGAAATTTTCCAATATTCATCCGTCTATTCATTGCTTGAAATGGCTCAATATATTTGGAATATGCATGGAAAGAGTATCGTAGCAATAAATAGGAAATTATAAATAGATACAATGCAATGATTTGATAATTCATAAGCAATTGACAAAGTTTCGGTGCAGCGTGACGCCATGACTGACGCAAAATCACGCAGAACAACGGTAATTATCTGCATTTCTGGCTTCTTCTCTTACTTATAATGAAAACGATAAAAACATATAACAATACACAGATAGTCAATTCTGATTACTTACATCAAATATTTATGTACAAACGATCCCTGAATCAATGGAAGGGTCCTCGCAAAATCCTGTGTACCCTTGTCAGCAAAGCCGCCATTTTGTAAGAAATACGTCATCGGTAGTGATGTCATACGTCAACATTGTTGTACATATTAGGCAATTTCTTTGAGGTGAAGGTCGGTTGAACAAGAGTAAACACAATCGCCCAACCCTTCCGATTACACTTGTCAGTGTTTGTGATGTATATTTTGCATATAGTTAATATACTTTTTCATGAAACTGACTTCAGTATCTAATTTTAGCCTCGTCCAATATCATATCATAAGTGCATATAGGGTTTACGGTGTTATATTCATAGAAAGTTTTTGATTGTTTAAATAATATTTACATAAGAAATTGACACATTTAAGCCAGTACACCATATTTTAAACCTGTACACAAGTGTTAGAAGTTCAAACGTAGCCATAACTGCAACTACTTTAGTTCCTATGATGTACAATATTCAGTGCATTGGGACTGATATTGCAGTTTCATATGAGCAGGTTAATGAACGGCGACTTCATTCAACCCTATAAGTAAAACTGATAATATTAATGAAAATGATTTATATATGTTATGAAATGGAATTGTCTTGTTCATTGCATATTTTTGTGTCGTTTTATAGACAAAGCAATGATGTATATTAATTGTCCAGGTGCGCGTTTGTCGCAAACGTTTTATGATTCACTATCATTGTTTTCGATAATATAGTCAATTCATATTCGATTAAAAACATTTTTGATGACAGGATATCAAATTTTAATTATACTTATACGAAAATTGTTTAAAAATATATAAACCATGTCATGTCTTATTTTGGCCAATCTTACATCCATATTCTAATATATGGTTCCATATATAAAAGGCTATCTTTTTGCATCTTTCATTGCATACTTATGAAGAGAAATAGCTACATAATCATAAACAAAGAAAATTCTTATCCTATACAAAATATTCGGGTGTTGTGAAATATTATATTTCATTTACGTTAAATTGATGCCAAACTTGTGCGCGTGATGCTCACAATAAGATACACAGCCAAACCGTCTGATATTGTTATATTCAGGACATCAATGTTAAGGTAGAAATCAGTCATTTTATGTTTTGTCTAAAGAGTGTTGCATTCTGACATGGAAGCCGAGACTTTTTACACAATTAATGGAAATTAGGTGAGATATATACTAATCAGCATACCAATGTCGTCTTTTTCCGACGTCACAAAATGCAAAAAAAACAAGCAAAGACGTCAACTAAAATGTTGTATTATTTTCAGCAGTTTCATTACATTTGAAGATATGGCTAGTACCCTGGTAATAACGAGTCACAATACATCTACACAAACAGGAGAATATGGGAATCTAAGAACTAACTTCATATCGGATAAGGTCATCCATATCGCTATTACGTGCTTTCACATGTAGTACATTGTCATCGTTTCTTATAAATTGTGAAACTACCAAAGCGTATCCACTCACATTGGGGAACTTTGTATTGGAATAGTTTGGTTCATGGGGAACAAAACATAACGAAACCATTGCATCCGTATCCACAACAATTACACTCCATGTGATCTGAGTTACAATGACCTAGTGTTAAGCATAACGGAGTTATGCCCCCTTATGGTTACACGTGTATGACCTCTCTGTCGTCGTTTGACGTCATAGAAGAAAATCCATTTTTGACATTTATTGCGAGTCATATTTAATGTTGAGCGTATAACGTTATGCATAAGCACATACCCCCAATCCATATACACTTATGTGGTTCAGATATCAGGCTGTATTTTCTTCGCTCACACTTTCCGTAAAGATGACACATTAAAAATATCGTAGCACACTGCTCTTATCGGTGCGCAATAAAAAGCGGAGAAATTTACTGTTTTTTAACACATAACAAAAATTTCTACATTTAGCAAGGTCTGT
Source organism: Haliotis rubra (assembly GCF_003918875.1). Lineage (NCBI taxonomy): Eukaryota > Metazoa > Mollusca > Gastropoda > Lepetellida > Haliotidae > Haliotis > Haliotis rubra. The sequence continues at coordinate 90,668 of NW_025764975.1, read as the reverse complement.
TTCTCAACCGCCGAGGTAGTTGCACTTATATTTATACCAACGGATGGGAAATTTAATATTCTACATTTCTGTGTAATTGTTGTACAGTGATTGTTAGATTGTAAACCCCATATCGCACTGGCTCGGGAGGCTGAATGGCCGTATTGCTACCAATCACGCCACACACTGTTTCACATCAAATACATTGTATCGTGGCGATTGTAGTTTCAAGTTGAGTCATAAATCTCTCTCTCTCTCTCTCTCTCTCTCTCTCTCTCTCTCTCTCTCTCTCTCTCTCTCTCTCTCTCTCTCTCTCTCTCTCTCTCTCTCTCTCTCTCTCTCTCTCTCTCTCTCTCTCTCTCTCTCTCTCTCATAGTATATATTACACCTCACCTTTCTGCCTCCACGTGCACCAACAATTCTCTATTCAAACTGATCGGTACACACAAACCAGTGATTATGTATCGCGAGTATGTTTCCCCTACGCGCGATGGCGCCCATTCTAAGTTGGTCCCGCCTATTACCAGTGTGAAGTCTGGTGTCCCCTGTGATATTGCTGGAATATTGCTAAAGCCCGGTAAAACTGAACTCACTCACTCACTCAAACATTCCCGGCACCACTGCACCATTCTTTATACTAGCGTTCAGTCCCTGGAATAAAGTATTTAAATATAAATATATCTACAAAACAATATATACGATCCTAAAGGAGCCCTGAACAATTTCCGGAACTGAGGAAATGGAGACATGAAAAAATTATTGGTCACTTGGGTTGGATTCCTTTTTGAACTTATTCTATTGTTGGCAGCCAAAATATTACTAAATGTGATTAACATGTTGCAAGTTTCCCACAGTCGTTTCGAAGATTTTATGCATAAATAGGAAAATTGACAATATGAAGGGTATTGTGGACTGTGCCGCAGTCGGTAACGAGTAAAATTCGAAAAAAAGTTCATGTTGCTAAACACCATGTCATCTGCAATGCCACTTTAAAGGCCCAACGCAGAGTTGACTGTCGCTCAGTCAGTATAGAGTCGGTGATTTTTAAGTTCAAACGTCAGTGGACAGTCATACACGAACAACCCTTCCAGCAACAATTTATTCTTGCTCACGGCCACAATATTGAATATAAACGGAGGTATTTTATTACAGAGTATGGTGATATTGTTGCTCTTTGACGTAGACAGGTCTCTTACTGACGACAGGTTATAAAATGTGACCACTCAATCACTCACTCACTCTATCAACCACTGGTTTGTAAGGATGGGTTTTATTACAGAGTATGGTGATATTGTTGCTCTTTAACGTAGATAGGTCTGTTACTAACGACAGGTTATAAAAGTGCACCACTCAAACACTGACTCACTTACTCTATCAACCACTGGTTTGTAAGAACTTTACCTAAGTTACTGAGCGACTTAAAACATCAACATACCCTGCAGATTGGATGCGTACCTGTACTTCTGTACATGCGTGCTTGAGGGGCACAAGGTATTATAACCCACTTTCAACGTCACCATGGAAACGCAATTTTCATACAAATTGCTAATTTGACTGATGTATGTTGGCCAATTGTTTTTATGGAACCCAAATCCTTGCATGTCAAGGTTTTCTGGATTATTGGTATTGATTGGCAATATATTTCAGCTGTTCATATTTCAACTGCGATGATACTCCCTGCTTAACATCGCGTTGTACCCATGAACACTGATTGTCTCTGTCTATCGGAATACTTCATGAAGTACAGGTCAAGTTAAATTGCTATATTTCAAAACTATTTACAAGTAAAATCAAACAATGCGTCCACAATTTTATTATTTGAGGCTACACCTGTAGACACAAATCATTTGAAAAGTCCACGAAATTGGTCAGAACTGGGTCGCAATGTGGTTTTTATATTTGCTGAGAATATACTGAGATGTGATTCAACATGATCATAGACGGCATGGCAGTTGCTACAGCACACACGTTGAAGGCTATGCATCCTCAAGAAGCACCATCATATATCTGTCCTGTGTAATGGTACAAATTACAGCACTGCCTCATGCCACACTGCACCCTTTGTGAATTCAATATGTCCACAAAGGTCTTGTTTTCCCTTTTATCTTAGATGCAGCTGCTCCAGTCACTCTGCAAATTAAACAACCTTGGTTAATGCTTTGCTAACTGCAAGTTACACAACACTGGTTGATATTTTGGTCATAGCAAGACACAATTTGCAAATAGAAAACCTTGACCTTGTCTTCCTATGTCACAAACTCTCCATCGTGTCTCATTAGCATATTACTGAGGCTAAATGTTTGCTGTCAGGATTACTCCAATGTCTGTAAACGGGGACACATCTGTATCTTTAGCCCTTGGATCCTCTTTCCGATCAATCACCCCTTTACAATCCTTAGGGTTAGCTATGCTAGGGTTGGGGTGGGGTACCTCCATCTGTATCCTTAGCCCTTGGAACACCTTTCCGATCAGTCACCCCCTTTACAATCCTCAGGATTAGCTGTGTTAGGGTTAGGGTAAGTTATCTCCATCTGTATCCTTAGCCCTCGGAGCACCTTTTCGATCAATCATATTTCTTGTTTTCTGCTGTCTCACTGTAACTACTCCTTCTTATCTATCCAATCTTCTGTGTAAACTCCTGTCCGAAGGAATACAAAACAGTTTTCCAAGTTAATTTATTAACGGCTCTTTGGGTAGTTTGCATTATTTGCAAAACACAAAATTCAAACGTGCAACACAATGTGCAAATTAGTGCTGCCTTTACACACCAAGTAAGTGTGCAGGTAACAAATGAAATTACAATGTACAAAAAGTAATTACTACAATTACACAATGTGTGCTTTATGAGCGCTTCACGATAATAATACGAAGGTTAGGCCATCCCATGTAGTCATGGCGGGGGGCACAGTACTATGGCACACGCAATCTGCTCGTTTGATACCAAATCATTAACTCGTATAATAAAATGGAATTACTCGGGAAGGTCGTTTAGTATCCTCTGTATTAAGAGCTAATGGGATTCCATCTCTAGTGCTACAAATACGTTTTTTTTTGTTTATTTAGGGCTGGAAAATAATAAATACAATGAGCTTGCAGACTTGCTGAATTGTTTATATCCATTAAACGACATTCATAATATCATCATTACAAAATTCATCGTCACAGATACACAGTGTACCAATTGAAAGTAGCATCCTTGGAGCCAGGAGGCATATTTATAAACTGTTGTTCATGTTGACATTAGACAAAAGCATTGTTCTTGTATCTCTGGTTCTTCATTTCGATGATTAATTTCGAGCCTGTGATAGCATCAGTATTACATACCGTTGAAACTATCAGCTGGATTGTGTGACGTCAAGCATGATGCAGGATTCATTTCATTGCTTTATGTATCATTACATACATGTTGCACTAAAGACTACCATGTATCTTTAGTTCTTCAGGGGCGGTTGGGTAGCCTAGTGGTTAAGGCGTTCGCTCGTCACGCCGAAGATCCGGGTTCGATTCCCCACATGGGCACGTTGTATGAAGCCCATTTCTGGTGTCCCCCGCTGTGATATTGCTGGAATATTGCTAAAATCGGCGTCAAACTAAACTCACTCCTCTCACTCTAGTTCTTCATGTCGATCTTGACAGCATCAATATCACATAACGTAACGTCGTTTCTTTACTCAATGCATTATTACATACAGCGTTACTATTCTTGCCGTCTCCATTCTAATGTCTTGGCATTCTGACAAAAACAACTACGTCATACATGCATTCTGATGCCAGTCTGATAAAACTTACCTGTATTCTTGTCAAGTGTGATCCACTAACATATACTCCAAAAGCTACAGCCCTTCTTTTTACATATTACGGCTATTCAGGTACGATCTGATATGCTCTTTGCACCACGATTCCAACGAGCGCCATACCAGAGCTGCTCAGAAGTTGTTCTATCACTGCTCGAACATTAAAGCACCCAGTAACACATTAAGAAAGCTGTATTTATTGTAGACCAGTGGAAAACATGGTAAAATCTGACGTATCGGTAAAGATGCAATCTCCTCTTTTGACTTTTGAGGAAAGGCCTTTGTTGCTTTTATTGAAGACCCTTACTGGTCTGGAACTGAATTATACAAACAATGTTTGCGTCCCCAGTTGTGTTTTTTGCATACATCAATGTTTATGGAACTGTTAATATGATTAATATCCAGATAGGATAATTATGTCAATGCCTGTTTTATCTGCAATCAAACAAGCCCCATATAAATAATAACTAAAGATGGTCCAAGATCTGATGTCTGAGGAGATTAATATTAATCTAAAGTATCAATGGCTCAAGAAACTATTGGTATTTGAAGATCATTGCACGGCGACCTGACCTGTTCACATGGAATCTAGACTCAGCTATGAATTGTGTACCGGCCCATTCTCGTCTTCTGAACCTAAGATACGGTCTTCACCCTGCTAGACCTGCCTGTCCAACGTGGATACAACATCGGTCGAACAGCTGGTGTACAGTTCTCCCGACGTCGACAATCACCCTGGTGCAAGTACTTCCATGATAACGTCTCCAGAGATGATGCTGTATTTTGATGACCAAACCAGGTCGGACAACATCTTCACCATTCCAGGAGGCAACATACCCATGGTGCTTAGAGCGTTGTTTGTAAGCAAGCCGTGGCATTGGCTAAGCATCTTTTACTGTTGAAGAGCACCTGATGCCTGAACAATGATCGCATTCACTATACATATATTCTATGATATAATAGACAAGAGGTACACTGTAATTTAATACAAAACATGTGTACTCCAACCTTAGATACACGAAAGATACGTTGCTTTTAGCAATATTCAAGTAATATCACGAATGGGTTTAAACATTTTACTCATGTAGGGACTCGAACCTGGGTCTTCAGCATGACGAGTAGAAACTTTAACCATTAGGCTACCCTACCGCCCCCTGTAATGTAATGCACGACATATATCCTGACAGTAATACATAAAGGACCCTGTTATGTATTATACAATAAAAGTAACAAGGTCTTATTTTGGGGTTCAACTACATCCGGCATTCGAACCCACACTTTCAGAGTCAGGCACCTAATCGCCAGCTCAAAGTCACCCGTCTAACGTATTTAGCCACCGCAGCTTCCACAAAAATGGAAGTCAGACAATTGGTAGTCGAAACCTAGGACTTTGTGGGGTCTTCCCACTTACCCAACTCCTATTGTTTCAGTAGAAGAAATCACTTGGGTGTGATAATCCCCTTTAATCCCTTATCTGGTTCCCTGTGAAATAGTATCCGGGGCCAAATGGGATAAAATGCTACTACGTTTGATTCAATGTTTGTCTGTATTTATTAATTACATATACAAGTTATCCATGTATACAACTTAATACAACATCAACATCATATCACATATTATACATCAATATTTCACAACACAACTTTCACACTTACCAGTTAAATGTGATACTGAGTCTCTTGTACATTTCCAAGGCATGGTTCAGTGCAACTTCTCTTCCTAGGTGGAGGTCTGGCACCGTTTCTTAGCTGAAGAACACATACCTCCACCCAGCCTTGTTCCTTCTTTAAAAAGCCAATGGCCTTAATGTCTGGGTGGAAGAAAGTCCTTCGTCTGGTCTTGATACTGAGTCCCTAGTGTAGTGATCTACCTTCAGTTGTTGACAATATGTAGCCTGTTTTGATATTGTATTGTCCAAATAGTGCTATTAGTTTTAACTTTCCACACTAGATTTAATTGTAATTGTGATATTCTAGTTGTTTTACTGGCCTTTGACGACAGGGTTATATAATATACACATATTCCATTTCAACATCAAACATGTTCTCGTCACGATATGGCCGAAATATTGCCGATGTGACATTAAATATTAACTCACTCACTCACTCTTGATACTGAACTTACAGCCCCTGTAGACCAAGTACTGACCGCCGTGACCATTGGGAATGAAGTGTTTACGTGAAAGTTTGCCATAGTGCAATGGAGAAACAAGGAAATCTCCATACTATATAATACTTGTATTTGGCATAGTTCACTTAATTAAAATTCAATTTGTAGCAAATGATATGAATATGGTTCATATAGTTTATCTTGTAAAATATGTTCACCGGTGGTCATGGGGTTGCTCTGATCGGCCCTGATTGGAGTGCTGGGTGAACTTATGTCACAACCATAGCAGGGGTAACAAATTCACCCTGCACAATCGTAACTGTTAATCTCTTTTAATCCTCCCAGCAAGTTGGGTAAGTGGGAATGAGCCGACTTTGTTCACTCCTCTGATAAGTGTATATTGGCACGTATCCAGCTGTCAATACCCCTCTGTGTACTCAACCCTACAAATGTCCTAGAATCTGTACCTCACTGAGAAAGTGTAATCCCAACTAAAACATTCTTTTAGCAGAGATTTCTTATGAATGCGGAAAACAGGTTTGCTCGCTTCCGTTTACAATATATTTGCTGTAAAGGAAGTTGCTTTGAAGAGTTCGGGTGATCAACAGCATGAGCATCGATCTACGCAAGTGGGATACGGTGATGTGTGTCAACCAAGTCAGCGAGCCTGACCACCTGTTCCCGTCAGTCGCCTCTTAGGACAATAATGGGTTGCGGAAGACAGAGTCTAAGACCAGTTGTTTTCCGGGACAAGCATGGGATGCTGAAGACCAATTCAAAGGCCAATTATTTCCGGGACAAACATGAATGGCTGAAGACTAGATTCTAAGGCCAATTATTTTCCGGGACAAACATGAATTGCTGAAGACCAATTCTAAGGCCAATTTGTTTTCCGGTCGGGAGAGAGAAATGGGGACTTAATAACTGTGGAAAATCCAATAAAATAGATTAGCCCCCGGGTTGTTAGTAAGTTCTTGCTATGTTGTTTGTGAAGATGTACGACACATGGGTTGCTGAAGACCAATTCTAAGGCCAATTGTTTTACGGGACAAACATGAGTTACTGAAGACCAATTCTAAGGCCAATTGTTTTCCGGTCGGGAGAGAGAAATGGGGACTGAATAACTGTGGAAAATCCAATAAAATAGATTAACCCCGGGTTGTTAGTAAGTTCTTGCTATGTTGTTTGTGAAGATGTACGACACATGGGTTGCTGAAGACCAATTCTAAGGCCAACTGTTTTACGGTAGGGAGAGAGTAATGGGAACTTAATAACTCTGGTAAATTCAACAAAATAGATTAGCCCCCGGGTTTTAAGTAATTTCTGTGACGATGTACCGTAGATACAGAAGCCTTATCTCGTGACATGAACAGGTCATTCACTCTTGTGACAGTCCGAGACAGTATCAACTTTGTCAAGTCACACACTAAAATAATTTACTGGTTATGTTGATTATCATTATGGCCTACAACATTATTCACTCGCTCACAGAATTACTGAAAAAATATGAAATTCTATTGTCAGTTATATGGCATTTCATTTCACCATTTTTACTTATTATTCGCCTCAGCTGGGATTCTTTAAATATTCTCATCATGCCAAGTTTGATTGAGGTTGCATAAAAGCGTCAGTTATTTTAATTTGTGTGTGGCATTCTATTGTGTAGTCCGTATGTCATGGGATGGTTGGACACGGGAAGGAAACACGGCAAGGAATGTGACATACTAGCATGTTAATGGAAGTATGGCTCCAGTACACCCCAGACTGGTTGTTGACCAGATAACACTTGGTAACATGTGTGTAGAATATGTGGCACTAGGTTAACGCCGTCAGCGGTAACATATATCAGATAACCTATATTCTCAACCTGCTGTGAACACCTTTCAGTTCGAAACATTTTACTCTGATAATCTATTTATGTATGTGCGTGCGTATGTGTATCTCTGCTTGCTTACAGTACTACCCACTGATATACCACTATGCACTATAGACCGCCTCCGTGGTGTAGTGGTTAGAGCGTCCACCCGGAGAGCGGAAGGTCGCGGGGTCGATCCCCGACCGCATCATACCAAAAGACGTTAAAATATGGTACTTGTTGGTCCCTGTCTGGCGCTCGGCATTAATGGGTACAACAAGGACTGGTCGGCTCGAAGTCAGTATAATGTGTCTGAGTGGGGTATTCATGCTTCACTGCGGCATGGTATCTCAGTCTGGGCCAGTACAAGCAGCCGCACATACACATACACACCCATGCACGTCGTCGTATGAGCGAAATATTCTCAAGCACGACGTTAAACCCAATTTCACCTCACCTCACCTATGCAATATATAACGCCACACTCAGACATAGTACAGTGCCATCGAGCTGACATTTCCATGCAGGATAACATCAAGAGACTTCTTCTCGTCTTCTGGCATGAGGCACGTGGGGCTGAAACACCGACCTTGGACAACCTCGATTGGCAACACTGTATCCATTAGACCACCTCTGAACTGCAAAAAAATTGGGAGTAAAAACGGTTTGACCAATATCTGGTCTGAAGACACACCCCTCATTGGTCTATCCTGGTTGTATCAGTGATTGGTCAGTGCCCTCAGGGTCGGCCTTGGCATTGTACGTGAGCTTACACGCGTGTTATGTGAATATATAGAACGTCATACAATGTTTTATATTGAAGATGTCATAGGAGTAGAGAAACAACGAGTTCGAAGGACGAGTTCTTTCTCTGCTCCTATGACATCTTCGAGTTCAATACAAAACATCCAAATGCACTAACATGACGTTCTATATTTATTATATAACCTCTTATTTTGCATTAATCTATTACTGAATAAAACAAAACATGGCGTAACGATACATATTTTCACGCCTCTCGATACTTCCGCATTCAGGTTAGTATGACATTTAGTATAGGTCTGCGTGTGGGCGGATCAATACGGAATCTGGGGTGTAATACGGATTTTCACCACGTCATCCGTATTGCACCCCTGTATCACTATCGTAAGTTTACATGGGTATATAATGAAACACGTGTTTCAGCGTGCAGCTTGTCTGACCATGGTCTTTCTGTCATCGCTTGTTTTCAATTCTTCCACATCTAACATTAAACATTACTGTCAAATACTTCAAAGTATGATATAAGTTTAGCCATATCTCTCGACAGTATAGTGAAAAACATGTTGGGTCAATCTACCTAGATTTGAGTTAGCAAACTGTACAATTAAACAACTAACAACTGTTCACCTCTCAGAGAAACATCATGTCTTCAGTATTCGTCAGTTTTAAGCGAATTTGTATTTCAAGTCTTTATTTTTCAGACTGCTAAGCAACTGAACTCTAAATGTATGGTAAATATGAGAATGTCTTATCCAAATTTAAAGCATTATCGACAAAAATGATCTCCGATGCAAGTCTGTAATGATGATGATTTGGAGATTGTACGTGCGCTTTCCAACATGATGCGTACATGTTTTTACTTTTCGAACCTACTTTCATTGACAGCAAATAAACCATCTCGGCGAATTACAGCATATCTGATCGTGAGACAATCCTCGCCACCGGAATGTCAACGATACAACTTAATACGCTAATAGTTTCTTTCAATGTTTGTTTCCTATATTCGGCGAGTAAAGTCTTCTGGGTATTTCTCTTTGACGCATACTGTGGTGATAAAACAAATAAGGCGACCAAACATAAGAGAGTTATTTCCCTTTAATACAAACACCACATCAGTCATTATCACATCAAGTATAACCTAGCCATTCCTCGTCACGATGTCATCTATCCAGTCAATGAAGGAGGAAACCCGGGTGTACACCCCGGGGGCGTTCTTCTCCCCACACCCGATCCCCCAGGACACCACACCCACTATCTTCCAGACACCACCCTTCCTGCACACAAGTGGGCCGCCGGAATCTCCCTGAAACACCATCAGTGTTATGCAGAGACACACGGTTTGTTTAGGTGTTGTTAAACGCCATACTAAATATTCCAGCTATATGACGGTCCTCGGTATATAATTGAATCTGAACCAGACAATCCAGTGATCAACATCATGAGCATAGATCGATGCAATTGGGATACGATTGCCAACCGAGTCACCGAGCCTGACTACACGATCCCGTTAGTCGCCTCTTACGACAAGTATAGGTTGCTGAAGACCACTTCTAACCCGGACCTTCACGGGTCTGGAGACGCATGAACACGACATGCCTCTTTTGTGATGCATATACTGTTACTGGCACGTGAAGGTCATCAGTGGGTTCCTGACACCTGGCACTTGGTCTGACACTTGTCACTGTTTGACACTTGGCATATGGTCTTGAACCAAGGCTCACCTGACACGCGTCCTTGCCGCCCTGCGAATATCCGGCGCAGATGTTGGAGGCGTGGATGTGGCTGCCCATGTAGTAGGCGCACAACTTGTTGTTCATGATGGGGACATCAACTTCCTGCAGGTAACGCTGGATGTGACCCTCTGGAGCAAAGCAAGACGTATGAGATGAAATATTTATCATTACTTGTTAATGAATACAGCTATCTGTTCAACAGAGTCCCTATTATAAAACGCCATACGTGTCTGCAGAGACGCCCACATTCCAGGCAGTGATGACGTAGAATTACACCACTCACACAATCTCATTAACATATCACGTGACTTTACGCTTTTCTTGTAAACTGGGAATTATTGTAGCTTAGAATTACCTAGTTACTGGAATAATGTTAGCTTTAGAGCTAAATGTAAACATTGTTATAAGGGAATTCCCCAGTCTCTTAACCCGGTTGAGTATTCTACAAAGCGATCTTATCAAACGCAGACTTATCGCTTTGTGAAGCGGGACCAAGGACCTGGGTGTAGTAATGTATGTGCCTGTCAAGTATACAGTAGACACCCGGTGTTTACCCGAGTACGCGGCGCCCCATCCTGTGACTGTGCAAACCAACCCATCAAACGTCTCGTCTCTGTCCGGTAAGCAGGCTGTCCTTGTGTCCTTGTGTTGGGTGTCCACCCTCTTGGCTAGCTTGACGATGGCGACGTCGTTGGAGTTGGTGCTGGAGCTGTACCCAGCGTGTGTGAACACACGGGCAGCATCGATCACCTGGCTGTACTGGACGTTGTAGATGTCGTGAAGGCCGATGGCGACTGTCCAGTAGTTGCCGTAGGTTCTGTAAACAGTTTTTAGGGAGCAATGTTTTATGCCGCTTTGTTAATAATACAGTTGAACAAAGTATGATGCTCTTTAAGTTATGCTGTTCAGTGTCTTGTCTTATTTCCGCAAACATCTAACAAGAAACTGATTGCTGTTCACAGTAAGTATGAGAGGTATCAAAACATAGTAACCACCTCTAAACCTCGACATTGTCATTTTAAGCGTGTGTGTGTTGTCGGCATATAACAGGATTGAAAGTTGAAGCACAGAGCAATTCTGCATTGCACTGTTGTGCCAACGCTCATATTGAGGCTGGAAATAGGACATCAGAGTGGGCGAAAATAATAAAGCTCTCTTGAAAACTAAACTTGAAATGCACTCTCTCAGATGATTTCTGCCGTATATTTTCTTATTTAGAAGCGATGAATACACAATGAGAACTTTTAGAAACGATGAAAAGACAATGGCAACTTTTAGAAACGATGAATACCCAATGACAACTTTTAGAAGTGATGAATACACAATGACAACTTTTAGAAGCGATGAATACACAATGACAACTTTTAGAAACGACGAATACACAATGGCAACTTTTAGAAACGATGAATACAAATGGCAACTTTTAGAAATGATGAATACACAATGACAACTTTTAAAAGTGATGAATACACGATGATAACTTTTAGAAGTGATGAATACACAATGACAACTTTTAGAAACGATGAATACACAATGACAACTTTTAGAAACGATGAATAACAATGACAACTTTTAGAAACGATCAATACACAATGGCAACTTTTAGAAGTGATGAATACACAATGACAACTTTTAGAAACGATGAATACACAATGACAACTTTTAGAAACGATGAATACACAATGGCAACTTTTAGAAACGTTGAATACACAATGGCAACTTTTAGAAACGATGAATACACAATGGCAACTTTTAGAAGTGATGAATACACAAAGGCAATTTTTAGAAGTGATGAATACACAATGGCAACTTTTAGAAATGATCGAAAGACAATGGCAACTTTTAAAAACGATCAATACACAATGGCAACTTTAAGAAACGACGAGTACACAATGGCAACTTTTAGAAACGACGAATACACAATGGCAACTTTTAGAAACGATGCATACACAATGGCAATTTTTAGAAACGATGAATACACAATGGCAACTTTTAGAAATGATGAAAAGACAATGGCAACTTTTAGAAACGATCAATACACAATGGCAACTTTTAGAAACGACGAGTACACAATGGCAACTTTTAGAACACACAATGACAATTTTAAGACGCGATGAAAAGACAATGGCAACTTTTAGAAACGACGAATACACAATGGCAACTTTTAGAAACGATCAATACACAATGGCAACTTTTAGAAACGACGAATACACAATGGCAACTTTTAGAAGTGATGAATACACAATAGCAACTTTTAGAAGTGATGAATACACAATGGCAACTTTTAGAAACGATGCATACACAATGGCAACTTTTAGAAATGATGAAAAGACAATGGCAACTTTTAGAAATGATGAAAAGACAATGGCAACTTTTAGAAACGATCAATACACAATGGCAACTTTAAGAAACGACGAGTACACAATGGCAACTTTTAGAATCGTTGAACACACAATGACAATTTTAAGACGCGATGAATACACAATGGCAACTTTTAGAAGTGATGAATACACAATGGCAACTTTTAGAAGTGATGAAAAGACAATGACAACTTTTAGAAACGATCAATACACAATTGCAACTTTAAGAAACGACGACTACACAATGACAATTTTTAGACGCGATAAATACACAATGATAACTTTTAGAAACGACGAATACACAATGGCAACTTTTAGAAGTAATGAATACACAATGGCAACTTTTAGAAGTGATGCATACAAAATGACAACTTTTAGAAACGATGAATACACAATGGCAACTTTTAGAAGTGATGAATACACAATGACAACTTTTAGAAGTGATGAATACACAATGGCAACTTTTAGAAGTGATGAATACACAATGGCAACTTTTAGAAACGATGAATACACAATGTCAACTTTTAGAAGTGATGAAGACACAATGACAACTTTTAAAAGCGATGAATACACAATGACAACTTTTAGAAACGACGATTACACAATGGCATCTTTTAGAAACGATGACTACATAACCTTTAGAAACGTTTTCAATGTTTTGGTCGCATCCATTTTTCAAATCTATGCTTTCACTTACTGTTGGAAGCAATGGGCCGCTGTAAGGACCCACTGGTCGTCGATGAGGGTTCCACCACACAGGTGCTGACCATTGTACCGCAGCGACACCTGGCGGACAAAGGATGACGTACACATGGACTGTTTAGTTTTACAGTATCCCGTGTGGGAAGTCCTAGTTAGAACAGGTCACCAGTTAGAACAGGTCACCAGTTAGTACAGGTCACCAGTTAGTACAGGTCACCAGTTAGTACAGGTCACCAGTTAGACCAGGTCACCAGTTAGTACAAGTCACCAGTTAGACCAGGTCACCAGTTAGTACAAGTCACCAGTTAGACCAGGTCACCAGTTAGTACTGTTAGAAAGGATTTGATTTGTTTCGCTTTAGTTATTTTATTCCGCTGACCATTCCCACTTTTCAATTAAAGGTTCCAGTTTTAGTAGATTTGTTTTACAAGATGGCAGCCTCCATGTAACCAACTGCTGCCATGTGCTCTGAAATAAAACACTTGGAATAACGAACAGACACTTCTTTTCATGGTCCCGCGAGGCGGATAAGTTGCCAGATGGATGGAAGAACACTGTCCCGTGTCTTTAGTGATGAATCACTATTTTCCAACATGGATAGACTAACCAACCCAGTCTCCCATGCAGTTACCAATAGCATCACGAAGACAACCCCAATCTGGACATCAACGGTGACAACCTCCACTACAATTGCCCAAGGTTTCATTCAGAGTACTGTGCCTTTACGTCAATCCTCACGAGAGAGACATTTACCTAACCATTTGACAGATTATGTGTTAGACCTCCCAGGTGGCAGAAATATAGAAACGTCCGTTCACTCAGTGGATAAGCCTGATGATTGCCAAACTAAACACTCCGTGAGAACCAGAACTTCAAATGTGTCCAGACATTCAAATATGTCAAATGTGTCACTAAACTCCAAACTAAGTGATCTTCAATCAGCAGAGTTAACCAGACAGAGGAGACAACTAGAGTCAGCTGAACTAAAGAGACAGGCTGTGGAAGATGACAAGGTTGATGAAGAAATGAGGCTATTAAATGATAAAGCATATTTGGCTCGTGTGGAAGCAGAGGAGGAAATGCTGAAGGCTCGAAAGAGAGCAGAAGAGATTGAACGTTTGGTGATAAGACAGCGTGAGAAACGAAATACGGAGCTGAGTAGACAACGCAGGATCCGTGAGGCAGAGAATTCCTTAAAGGAAGCAGATCTTTTGGCATCCATGATAGGAATGGGTTTGAATCCTTCAACTGCAGTAACCACTTCCACCACTATTACCTCATCACCACAAGGTCAACATACTGTAATGACGAATGTTGGAAACCGGGTCAAACAAGACAAAGTTGTTATCAAGACAGAGAAGTCTGACCAAGAGGTGAATCCTTCCACTCTGTTTTCTGTTGAGAATACCATGCCTGTACCATGTGAGAAGAAAACCTGTGTAAAACATGATGAGCCAGCCTTGCCACTGAACATAGCTGCTGAGCCATTCCAAGGTGCTCCAGTTCACCCACCTTCTGGAGGTGCACCCTTTGTACCAGAAACGTCTGGTACACCAAGTTTCCCGCATGGATATGGTCCACCTATGACGCCAAACATGACAGAACTTTTGATTTCGTCGTCATATGGGATTCCACGGCCTACACTGCCTTTATTCGATAGTGAGAAGGAAAAAGACTTTGCTATTCTCAAAATGGCCCTGGATAATCTGGTCAATGTCCATACTCATTTAACTGAACAGTATAAGTATCAGTTGTTGCTTGATAGACTGGGTGGAAGAGCTAAACATTTAGCAGAGGCATATATGTATGCACCACAGCCTTACTCTGAAGCCTTTGAAGCCCTCAAGAACAAGTATGGTCAGCCTCGCCAGTTAGTTCAAGGAGAGCTTGGAGCAATTTTGAGTATGCCTTTCGTAAAGTTTGGAGATAATGAGGCATTTGAGAACTTTGCCCTCGCTGTACATTCCCTGGTTGGGATGTTGAAGTCTCTCGAGGGTGACAGTTGTGCAGAGTTACAGTGTGGTTCTCATGTGGACAGACTGTTAAGTAAGCTACCAATGAGTTTAAAAGACAGTTTCATCGAACATTGTATCAAGACGGGTGTGATAGGGGAGCACTCAAGTCAAACCTACACACTTTCTCAGTTTAGTCATTGGCTTCAGATTAAATCTCAAGCTAGACGTCTATCCGGTCAAGTCAGCTCATCATATCATAACGATGGCAACCGACCAGACAGTGGTAACAAAGCCTTGAACATTGGTCGATTCAGACGTGTACAACCACGGAAAAGTGAACCAACAATGATGACCAGTTTCCATACGCGATCTGACTCACGAAACCCAAGTATCCATGCTCCTACACCCAGTACAAAGGGTAGGGATGAAACAAAGGTGATGACCAGGTTCAGGGCCTACTGCCCTTACTGCTCTTCCTCAGAACACTATTTGAACTCTTGCAAGGAGTTTGAGAAACTCTCATTGGACCAAGTTGTCAGTTGGATGAAAGAGGGGAATGGGTGCTCGAAGTGTGCACGTACTCACAAAACGGTAGACTGTACACTCAGGAAAGTGTGCCACACCTGCCAAGAACTGCATTTGACTGTCCTCCATGATGCAGTTAACATGGTTAAAGCCCAAACTAACAAGGTATATTCAGTCATAGCAGAGAAACCAGCGGTTTATGTTGACCAACCCTCCAAACCATGTTCTGTTATGTTGAAAGTTGTGGGAGGTTGTCCTCCATGGTCCAGGTGGTAGGATGGAAACATATGCTGTCCTGGATGATGGGTCACAGCGAACTATGATTTTGACAGCAACTGCGGAAAGGCTTAAACTCTGTGGTAGAACAGATGAAATCCTCCTGTCCACAATTAGGCATGAATCTTACCATTGTACAGGGAAGAGTGTCAACCTTTCCATATCACCAGGTGACTCTCCACAGATTCAGTATCCTATATCAAATGCCTTCACATCACCTTCACTCTGCCTCTCAGAATACACCTATCCAGTGAATGATTTGCAGGTTAGATGGCCACATTTGAGAGATTATCCCCTACCCTCAATCTGCAATGCACAGCCTGTGATTTTGATTGGTTCGGACTATGCAGACCTGATTCTCCCGCAGGAACCTGTGCGCTTTGGGCCCAAGGGAGCACCAGTCGCTGTACATACACGACTAGGCTGGTCTTTACAAGGCCAAGCAGACATGCACTTATCGCGGATGTCACAGACAGCTGAGCAGTGTTTACTCACTTCCAGTGTTCACCGTGATCCAGAACTTTGGAGTAATGTTGAGAAACTGTGGCAGATAGATGCTGTTCCCAATGGAACAAAGGATGTGACCAGGTCAAAGCAGGACAAGCAAGCTTTAGAAACTTTAGAGACGTTCACAGAAAGAGTGGAGATGTATGAAGTAGTACGCTATGTAACACCCCTGTTGAGGATTAGAAATGGAGTTTCACTTAATGCCACAGTAGAATCTGTGACACAGAACCTCATCCGCACAGAAAGGCGACTTCAGTCAAACCCTGAACTAGCTTACGTACACAAGGACGAGATCCAGAAATTGGTAGATGCTGGTTATGTGAAGATGATCAGCCCTGAAGAGGCTGAGAAAAGTGATGAATCTTGGTACATTCCACATCACATTGTACAGCACAATGGAAAGAATCGTTTGGTGTTTAATTGCTCGTACAACTATGAAGGCAGAACCCTAAATGAGAACTTACTTCCTGGGCCTCAACTTGGATCATCCTTGATTGGAGTCTTACTGCGTTTCAGACAGCACAGCATAGCTATCTCCGGTGACATAAAGGCCATGTTCCACCAAGTGAGATTACTGCCAAAGGACCGACCCTTACTACGATTCATCTGGCGCAACATGGACCAGACGGTTCCACCAAACATTTATGAATGGCAAGTGCTTCCATTCGGCACTACTTGTAGCCCTTGCTGTGCAATATATGCGCTGCAGACACATGTACATGGTCACAAGGAGGAAAACCCTGATGTGTACAGATCAGTCACCACAGCTTTCTATGTGGACAACTGCTTAGACAGCGTTCCAACTGCAGCAGAAGCCAAAGATTTAGTACATGACATGAGTGCTTTGCTGGATAAAGGTGGCTTCCACCTCAGACAGTGGATCAGCAACATTCCCTCAGTCGTGGCTGATCTACCTACAGAGGACAAGGCAGCCAATTGTGAACGTTGGCTCAGTCTTGGCGAGACAGGACTTACGGAGGGAACCTTGGGACTCCAATGGCGATGTGACAGTGATGTGCTTGGATATAGGATCAAAGAGATTAGCCATGATTGTCTCACCATGAAAGTCATATATCGAATCTTGGCCAGCCAGTATGACCCCTTAGGATATTTAACTCCTTTCACCGCAAGAGCGAAAGTCATCGTCCAAGATCTGTGGAAATTGAAGAGAGATTGGGATGCACCTATTGTGGAGGGAAGTGAATATGAGAAGTGGTGTTCATGGGAAAATGAGCTACCAGACATGGAGAAGGTTAATCTACCACGTTGTTACACACCTCATCATGTCGATACTACGAATTCAGTTCAACAGCTGCATATCTTCTCGGATGCCTCAGAACGTGTGTATGGTACAGTTGCCTTCCTTCAGACAGTGTATCAGGGAACGGTTTATGTCAGCTTTGTACAAGCCAGATCCAGAGTCGCTCCAAAACGACAACTTTCCATACCTCGACTTGAACTATCAGCAGCTCTAGTAGGAGCACAACTTGCAGACATGCTGATCAGAGAACTTACCTTACCAATTGAAAGAGTCACCTTGTGGAGTGATTCAACAACAGTGCTGTCTTGGCTGAAATCTGATTCATGCAGATATAAAGTATTTGTTGGAACCAGGGTTGCAGAGATTCAAACTCTAACCAATGTTGCGGACTGGCGATACGTGAACACAAAAGACAACCCCGCTGATGATCTTACTAGAGGCAAGACCCTGGAGGAGCTTACAAATTCTTCCGCTTGGAAGAATGGTCCATCCTTCCTTCTACGATCACAAGAAGAGTGGCCGCCTGACATAGTGATGAGTACCTCCATCAAGGACACGAGTGGTGAAGTCAAGACTACCTTTTGCGCAATGTCCATGACTGAAAACCCAACGATTCCAGATGTGAGCAAGTACAGTACCTGGAGTCAGTTTGTTAGGGATACCATGCAGATCCTTAACGGGCGGCCAAGGACCCACAATTACCTTTTGATTGGATCAAAACAGAGATGTTCTTATTCCGTAAAGTCCAGTGTGACTCCTTCACTGAGGAACTCAGTGCCCTTCAGTCTCATAAGAAGTTACCAACCGACAGTCGACTTGCTCAGTTGGATCCTATCTATGATACTGACAGCAATGTTATCCGTGTTGGAGGGAGACTGCGGAAGGCAGAATCTCTGAGTTGCGATGCCAAACATCCAGTGGTGTTGGATCCTCATCATGAGATCACTCAACTTATAATCAGAGACTTTGATGAAAGACTGTTGCACTATGGTGCTGAGCGAATTTTGGCCGAAATCCGGCGAAAGTTCTGGATTCTGCGTGGCAGAGAAGCCATACGTCAACATCAGCGTAAATGTGTCAAATGCAGAAAGGGGCGAGCTCAACCTCAACTTCCCAAAATGAGTGACTTGCCTTCTTCACGATTACGTTTGTACAAACCTGCCTTTTACTCCACAGGAGTGGATTGTTTCGGGCCGATGGCAGTCAAGATAGGACGGCGCACAGAGAAGAGGTGGGGAGTAATCTTCAAGTGCATGACAACACGTGCAGTACATCTTGATTTACTAGACAGTATGAGTACAGATGCCTTCCTGATGGCGTTCCGGCGCTTTGTGGCTCGTCGTGGCAAGCCCCATGAACTCCTCTCAGATTGCGGTAGCAATTTCAAGGGTGCAGAAAGAGAACTGAGAGAAACTTGGATGACCATGGAACAAAGTTTAACCAACCAACTAGCTGGATGCAACGTGAAATTCAAGTTTAATCCCCCCTATGCTCCTCACTTCGGTGGAGTATGGGAGAGGGAAATCAGGTCTGTCAAAAATGGACTGAAGGTTGCATTGGGTGATCAGACGGTATCAGAATCTGTGCTCCAGACGGTGTTAATTGAGGTTGAAGGAATACTTAATTCAAAGCCACTAGGCTATGTGTCTACTGATGCCAAGGATGTTGACCCCATAACTCCTAACATTCTATTGATGGGACGTAGAGATGCATCCCTTCCACAGGTAGTGTACCCTGCTGATGAGCTTCTTGGTCGGAAAGGGTGGCGCCACAGCCAAGTGTTAGCTGATCAATTCTGGAAACACTTCGTGAAATATTACCTACCAACCCTACAGGTTCGACAGAAGTGGCAAGGAGATAAACCTGACCACAACAACTTGATGTGCAATGATGTTGTCATGATTGCAGACCCTCAGACCGTTCGTTCCTTATGGCGGGTAGGAAGAGTAAGCAGGGCTTACCCAGGTGATGATGGGAGGGTTCGATCTGCAACAGTCCTTGTCGGAGACCAGGAAGTTACCAGACCGGTGACCAGACTCGTACGCTTACCGGAGTGTGCTGACAGTGATGTAAAGTGAATCTTTAAGTGACAGTGATGTAAAGTGAATCTTTAAGTGACAGTGATGACATTTTCAGTTTATATCAAAGCAAATTTTGTCCCAAAATTTGGGGGCAGCTGTGTTAGAAAGGATTTGATTTGTTTCGCTTTAGTTATTTTATTCCGCTGACCATTCCCACTTTTCAATTAAAGGTTCCAGTTTTAGTAGATTTGTTTTACAAGATGGCAGCCTCCATGTAACCAACTGCTGCCATGTGCTCTGAAATAAAACACTTGGAATAACGAACAGACACTTCTTTTCAAGTACAGGTCACCAGTTAGACCAGGTCACCAGTTAGACCAGGTCACCAGTTAGAACAGGTCACCAGTTAGTACAGGTCACCAGTTAGACCAGGTCACCAGTTAGTACAAGTCACCAGTTAGACCAGGTCACCAGTTAGTACAAGTCACCAGTTAGAACAGGTCACCAGTTAGAACAAGTCACCAGTTAGAACAGGTCACCAGTTAAAACAAGTCACCAGTTAGAACAGGTCACCAGTTAGAACAAGCCACCAGTTAGAACAGGTCACCAGTTAGAACAGGTCACCAGTTAGACCAGGTCACCAGTGACCACTTGTCATAAGAGATGACATTGGCATCTGCTGGCCAGTCTTGTTGACTTGTCGCGTTTATTGATCATTGTATCCCTGAATACGAATACACAATGCCATTTAGAAAGTGGTCAAATGTAACATATGTTATATTTGGACTAACACTGTTGCGTTGGACTTACTGCTATAACCAGTTAATGGTTTGTATAATCAAAATGTTATTATTTACAGGACGCCGAAATAGCGATCTAATACTACGGGCTGCTGGTTTCACCACCATGCACTCACTTCACCTGGAACCTTCAGTCTGAAAACTCGTCCAGCACAAACACTAGAATGAATCCAGAGCAGCTGCTGATGACGGTTCTGCTAATTCTACCTCATGACTACCTTTGCGCTATGATGACCTTAACTCACATACTTTAACACAGACTTACGACGAGACTTTACAGGAACCCTGCGTCAGCTACAGTTTATAACAAATATTAGGCCATCGTGATCAGCGCTCATTGCTACCCGTGAAGATCCGGGATAGAATTGATCTTCAGTAACCCATGCTTGTTTCAAGAGGCCACTAACGGGATTAGGTGGTCAGGCTCGCTGACTTAGCTGACGGAGCGTCATCGTATCCCCATTGTGTAGATCGATGCTCGTGCTGCTGGTCACTAGATTGACTGGTCCAGACTCGATTATCTACAGACCGCCGCCATAAAGCTGGAATATTGCTGATTGCGGCGCAAATTAAACTCACCCACTCAGGTCCTGATTGCCACGGCGGCTATTAACCCAAAGTTGTTCACAACCTGTTTGTCTGGCCCATATGCACGTGTGTGCAGTTAATCATTGTACCTGTTTACCCAGATGCACGTGTGTGCTGTTACACAATGGACCTGTTTGCCCAAATGCACGTGTGTACAGGTACACAATGTACCTACCTGCCATGGGTATTCGTGTGGTTCGGCTTGACCCCCTCCCACTATCCTGTGATTGTGACTCACCAACGTGATGCCACAGGTGCCTGTGGACATACAGGGAGTTAGGTCATGATGTGAATATAGGGCATGGAGTTAATATAGATCATGGTGTGAACATAGTCTATGCTGTGAATATAGGGCATTATGGATTATAGGTCATAATGTGAATATAGACAGAGCGTTGATATACGGCATGGTGTGAACATAACTCATAGTGTGAATATAGGGCATTATGGAATATAGGTCATAATGTGAATATAGGCAGAGCGTTGATATACGGCATGGTGTGAACATAACTCATAGTGTGAATATAGGGCATTATGGAATATAGGTCATAATGTGAATATAGACAGAGCGTTGATATACGGCATGGTGTGAACATAACTCATAGTGTGAATATAGGGCTTTATGGATTATAGGTCATAATGTGAATATAGACAGAGCGTTGATATACGGCATGGTGTGAACATTCATAGTGAATATAGGGCATTATGGAATATGGGTCATAATGTGAATATAGGCAGAGCGTTGATATACGGCATGGTGTGAACATAACTCATAGTGTGAATATAGGGCATTATGGAATATAGGTCATAATGTGAATATAGACAGAGCGTTGATATACGGCATGGTGTGAACATAACTCATAGTGTGAATATAGGGCATTATGGAATATAGGTCATAATGTGAATATAGGCAGAGCGTTGATATACGGCATGGTGTGAACATAACTCATAGTGTGAATATAGGCAGAGCTTTGGTACAGGGCATGGCGTTAATATATGGTGTTGTGTGAAGAGAAATGCTCTTGTATACACTGGGTCCTCCGCTAAGTCTACCTCATGACTACCTTTGCGCTGTGTTGACCTTAACCCACATACATTAACACAGACTTACGACGAAACGTTCCAAAGTGATAAACTCACATTTAGCTGCAGGATGTAAATAAACTATATAAAGCTCGAGACGACTGAAGACACAACGAATTAAAGAATAACTGGTTTCACTCTCGTTGAAAATCCCAAACCAACATCATGCTTACGTGATTCTACAATGGACCCGGACGTGTTGGATGGATGTGTCGGTAGTGACGGTTGGTTGTTGTTGGTTTGATGGTTTGGTCCGGTAATATGGCTCCCTGATCCGGATCCGAGAAGAGATCCTCCAAGAGCTCCAGTGCCCGGATGATAGGACTCAGGATAGCAGCAGAGTTTGAGAAAGCCACAATGACTGAATGAAAGGTGGTCACCACTCCGACACGACTCAGTGTAGTTAACACAATAGCCCTTGTAAATGTTTTCACAATCTGCAAGAGATGACAGTCCAATCCCGTTAGTCAACAAGCACTCTGAACACCCGGTGTTCAGTGGTAGACTCAGATAATTTTCACCCCCAGTCTATACTTTACACCCAGTGGAATATGTTCCGACAAATAGGGGAGCCAACAGTCTTCTTTATATATTTTTGTCTAAAATACACATATGTATAATTCTATTAGTTTTATATTGACTGACCCGAAAGTCTGAACGTCTGTTAAGAATAGGATCTGATGTAAATTGGGTTTTTTTCAGGGCCAAAACAGGGAACTTCGAAAGAGCAGAAGAAATTGTGCGAATGTTATAGGTGTGTCCGGACCATCACACCAACATGCCTGTTAATTTGAGTTTTGATGTCACATTAGACGAATTCCATACGTTTTCACAAAGTACACTCAACTGGACATATTGAGAACTTTACTATGTTATGTTTTAGGGTATCATCATGATGAAAATACATCTCATGACCTACCATCTAACCTCCATCCCTTAAGTATTCACCATTCTTCAATACTTCAGCAAAAGACGTAACAGCTATATGTTACGTAACATGCTGTAAATGGGCATGATACACGACACATGATACAGAGAGACGGGAAGGGTTAGGAGGGTAAAGAGGACGAACAGGTTGTAAAGTTGAATTTAACGCTTTACATTTCACTCATTAGCAGAAGTGCCATGCATGACAAGAACAAACAACAGCGTTTGTTTCAGGTGACCTGTTCTTGCTACAACATACTTGTCTTTTAAATCCTCACCCCTACATGTAGCGTTCACCCATCCAACTCCTCTCCGCCACAAGGATTGCAAAACTGTGTGACCTGTCCGATGTAGCCACGATGATGTGCCACCGCAAACTTGGCATTTAAACGCTCACCACTACACGTAACCACCTGCCTCATAATGAGAAGACAAATAGGGGTACAGGTAAATAAAACCCTGCTTGGCTAATGTGTAATAAGACATTTACCTGTGTGATGGGGTTTGGTTACCGAGGCAACAGGCGGCCGCTGGGTGCTGGGGGAGGGTGTGGCAGGTGCTTGATGGTGGAGTGGGTAGCAGCAGTATGTCATGTAACCACACCGATGGCTGTAGGAGTACGTATATCCCCTGGGGCAGGTCTCAGTGAAGCGGACACAGATCCCGTTATAGTCCAGTCGGCAATCTGGCAGGTAGAACAGTCAATGTATTCTGTGGTCGATGTCCAAGACAGAGCACTGCCCTGTCTACAGCACCACACAGTAGTAATTTTTGTGAATTTGTTTGGTGTTCAACGCCGCACTCAGCAATATTCCAGCTATATGACGTCGGTCTGTTAATAATATTGAATCCAGTCAGGACCAGACAATTCAGTGATCAACTGTATGAGTATAGATCTATGCAATTGGGATACGATGACATGTGTCAACCAAGTCATAAGTCGCCTCTTACGACAAGAGTTGCAGAAAAACACTTCTAACCCGGATCTTCACGTTTATCACGTTTCAGTAAAATACACAAAAATATTCTCCTTAACAAACAGTTATCCTTGACGACCTGAGCTAGAATCGGTCTTCGTGAACCAATGCTTGACAAGGAATCGGTGGTCAACTCTTCGTGAACCAATGCTTGACAAGGAATCGGTGGTCAACTCACCCCATTGTGTAACCTATAATTGTACAAGGAATCGGTGGTCAACTCATCCCATTGCGTAACCTATAATTGTACAAGGAATCGGTGGTCAACTCATCCCATTGTGTAACCTATAATTGTACAAGGAATCGGTGGTCAACTCATCCCATTGTGTAACCTATAATTGTACAAGGAATCGGTGGTCAACTCATCCCATTGTGTAACCTATAATTGTACAAGGAATCGGTGGTCAACTCATCCCATTGTGTAACCTATAATTGTACAAGGAATCGGTGGTCAACTCATCCCATTGTGTAACCTATAATTGAACAAGGAATCGGTGGTCAACTCATCCCATTGTGTAACCTATAATTGTACAAGGAATCGGTGGTCAACTCATCCCATGGTGTAACCTATAATTGTACAAGGAATCGGTGGTCAACTCACCCCATGGTGTAACCTATAATTGTACAAGGAATCGGTGGTCAACTCATCCCATGGTGTAACCTATAATTGTACAAGGAATCGGTGGTCAACTCATCCCATTGTGTAACCTATAATTGTACAAGGAATCGGTGGTCAACTCATCCCATTGTGTAACCTATAATTGTACAAGGAATCGGTGGTCAACTCATCCCATTGTGTAACCTATAATTGTACGGTGGAATCGGTTGGTCAACTCATCCCATTCGGTGGTCAACCATCCCCATTGTAACCTATAATTGTACAAGGAATCGGTGGTCAATTCATCCCATTGTGTAACCTATAATTGTACAAGGAATCGGTGGTCAACTCATCCCATTGTGTAACCTATAATTGTACAAGGAATCGGTGGTCAACTCACCCCATGGTGTAACCTATAATTGTACAAGGAATCGGTGGTCAACTCATCCCATGGTGTAACCTATAATTGTACAAGGAATCGGTGGTCAATTCATCCCATTGTGTAACCTATAATTGTACAAGGAATCGGTGGTCAACTCATCCCATTGTGTAACCTATAATTGTACAAGGAATCGGTGGTCAACTCACCCCATGGTGTAACCTATAATTGTACAAGGAATCGGTGGTCAACTCATCCCATGGTGTAACCTATAATTGTACAAGGAATCGGTGGTCAACTCATCCCATGGTGTAACCTATAATTGTACAAGGAATCGGTGGTCAACTCATCCCATGGTGTAACCTATAATTGTACAAGGAATCGGTGGTCAACTCATCCCATTGTGTAACCTATAATTGTACAAGGAATCGGTGGTCAACTCATCCCATGGTGTAACCTATAATTGTACTAGGAATCGGTGGTCAACTCATCCCATGGTGTAACCTATAATTGTACAAGGAATCGGTGGTCAACTCATCCCATTGTGTAACCTATAATTGTACAAGGAATCGGTGGTCAACTCATCCCATGGTGTAACCTATAGTTGTACAAGGAATCGGTGGTCAACTCATCCCATTGTGTAACCTATAATTGTACAAGGAATCGGTGGTCAACTCATCCCATGGTGTAACCTATAATTGTACAAGGAATCGGTGGTCAACTCACCCCATTGTGTAACCTATAATTGTACAAGGAATCGGTGGTCAACTCATCCCATTGTGTAACCTATAATTGTACAAGTCGTTAGGTATCAGGCCGGGAAGGCCACATTTCAATTACATGGCTGTAGCCGGTAAAGCCACATTTCCAATAGATTAATTAATTAATGGATTACCGGTAAAAGAGTGTCCCCTTTATAATCTTGTTTTCACAAGAAACGAAAAATCTTTCCTACTCACAAGCGTGGTGTTTAGCCATACCGGTAAAAGACTGTTCCTACACTAAACGCCAAAAGAAACGTTACCCTCCTACCTTTATGAATTACTTAAAATCTATCGAAGATAAGTTAGAAGGTATTAGTTTCAAGAAAGCTGAATAACACAGCTTTATGCAAATCACGAACCATATTCTCAAACGCATACATATTTTGGTGATATGCTTCTTTTTCAGAAGAGTTAAATTGTCCTATTTTCGACCATGCCGAAATTAACTAATAACAGTGATTTAGATGTCCAAAAGAAAGGTTGAAATAAGATTCTGCTTTGAGACAGACATAAATCATTTAAAGTTATCATTTTTTAAATTATTACAACAAGAAACAACTGTTGTGAAGTGTGTAAAATTGTAAAAGAATCATTCTTATGATTTCAGTCTTTTTAAACATTTTCTGCTGATTTGCATTAGTGAAAACAAGTACAACATGTCTTTGATATTGTGAAAAAGGTTTGGGAACATCTAAAATGACATTTTCCCATTTTCTGTTTACACACAACAATATCAATCGTCAAAACGTAGCAATATTCAAGCAGTGTTTGCATCAATTTCACGTATAGACTGATTCTATATGGTATAAAGAAAGCCTAGAATGCATGATATGATATACAAGTCCGAGAGATATGCCACGATTAACAGCTGAAGAGAAGCAAAGAGCAATTGGGATGTTGCAGATGGGGGTCAACATACAACGCTGTTGCCAACGCCCTCGGATGCCACCGTATCACGGTTGTGATCTGAATAAAATTATGAGGAAACATGTCTTGTTTTGTTAAATACGGTAGCCTGTTTGAATTACTAAGCATGTTTTGACAGCATGGCCGGGAGAGCCACATTCAATGTTCACGCGACCATAACTATTGCCGGGAGAGCCACATCAGTTTTGGCTATCTGTTTCGGAAATATGGATGTCCCGGCCTGTAACCAGTCGTTATTTCAGAATGCTCCTGACGTTAAAGAAAGAAGTTCATATTGAATATTACCTCTGTTATAAGGTTAAAATGCATATTTTAAACAAGAAATGTATAGCAAATACATTATTGAGAATCGCAGTTATTTCGTGATGGAAATGACGATATCACTGCTTGGTCATTAATCAAGGGATATAGAACAAAATAACTGGGAGTAACATAATCCAAAAGCCTCCCAAGTATTAATTAACGGTGACTCACCGATGAATAATTTATAGTACTTCACCGATCACGAGGTACGACAGGAGACCATGTAACTTTAAACGAATCAGAACTATTGTATCGGGACATGTGGCAAGGGCGGGGCAGACTCGAACACCTTTAAAAGACAGCACCAGCAAAGTGGAACGGGTTTCAAAGTCAGCAGAACGTTCGCATCGCGATCGTTGCAGTTCCACGTTTTGTTAAGAGCTTCCCCTGTTGTCCAGTCCGAGTCACCTTGTAATGAAGAGAGGGATTGAGTAAACCTATGTGAGTATAGAACCCGGTGTGAATTTAATTATTGTAGGAATGTGCGCCAGTACACGAAGAAGAAGAAGAAAAATATAGTTTTATTTATGTCTCACTCGTAGTTACATAAACATATAAAGTAAATGTACTACGACCAGTCGCTCAGCGACTTATGGGAGACAATATCATAATTATTATAAAATACAACATACGTGGTAGAATATATGTACATATCAAAACTGCAAAAACACATATAGAACATAAAATCACCTTAACCGTATAAAATATCACGACGTTTGTTTAAAATATCATGGCAGGTTTTGGATGCGATATAAATTAAGTCATGGGAATTGAAAATGTGATAAAACATTTCTTCATAAGACAGCGTATTAAAATGCGGTAATTTATCTAAACACGAGTTTAAAAGATTTTCTCTGATGGTAGTGTAGACGGGGCAGTTAAACAGGACATGTATTTCATCTTCCACTTGTTTGGGACAGGTAAAACAAAATCTCTCATAATATGGTAGGCTTTCGTATCTTCCCGTCTCCACTCTTATAGGTGCCGCTCCATATCTGAATTTCGCCAAAGCACTCCTGTGATTTCGGGGAAGTGGATATTGAATATATTTCATAATTGTTCTTAAAAGGTCTGTAAATCCGTAGTTTATTCTTCCCCTGTCTTCCTTCAACCTGAGCTAACCTTTCTTTCTAGGACAGCTGATGGTTGTTTTGCAGTACGTCTTGTAACGCGGCGAGGAATGGCTTCTTCTCTTAACTTTCTGCTTCTTTTAGGTGTCCGAATCCCAAATTGTCCATATGGTTCCTGACTTTAAATTTCCAGTTTTTCTCTTACATTTATTAGCCCATATTAATATCCTCTTGTTTATTCTCCTACTCGGTGTGTTCACATTTCTTGTCCAGTGTCTAAAAACGCATATCCAGTTTCGCACTTTTGGAGGTATCCATCCCATCTCGCCGTTGACTGCCGTGTTCGGAGCGTATTTCCCAAGACCGAGGAAGAAACGTAGTGCTCGGTGTTGAACTGCGTTAATACAAGAATAGTCAGTTGTTCCCCATATTGCTGCGCCGTAACTTAAAACCGAATAAACTATGGTGTCGTAAAGTTTGGTAAAAACATTGTAGGGCATACCGCCAAGACTTTTGAATTTAGATATTAGAAGTCCAAGAGCTCTGTTAGCTGATTTTGCTGCAGATTTGGCCATGATGTTGTAGTCTAGGTGCTCGCTTAGTAGTACACCGAGATAGTGGTATTTGTCCTCAACTGTTAAAATAGCTTCTCCGCACTTGAAAGTTGTAGTAGTTCTACTAATAGATGGGTTCATAAGATGCATTACTTTAGATTTGTCAGGGTTGATAGTCATCTTGTTAGTCACACACCACTGATACACTGCGCCTAGTAAACATTGTAGATCTTCCTCTGTCTCTGCGAGTAACACAATATCGTCAGCGTAAGCTAGTACTGCTACGACGTCTTCTCCGACTCTCACTCCTCTTCTAAGCGCATTTAAGGTAGAAATCAGATCGTTCATATACATATTAAAAAGTAGCGGTGATAGTAGGCAACCCTGTTTGAGACCACGATTGACGGAGAACAACGGTGTGAGTAACCTGTGGACAAGTACACAGCATCTGGCGTTCTGATACAGGGATTTAATTGCTGTCAACATTCTTCCTCCGATGCCTGTTTCTTGCAACTTCTCCCAGGGAATATTCCTGTCAATCAGTCGTATGCTTTCTTGAAGTCGATAAAAGCTGTATAAGTACATTTTCATGCCAGTTTTCTACTTTCGATGATGCTTGTAATTGACGATATATGGTGCGGCGTAAAACTAAACTCACTCACTCACTCTTTCAAAGAACTTGTGCTTAAAGCGATCGCACGCTAGAAGACCCCGGTTCGATTTATTGGACATGGGTACATTGTGTGAAGCCCAAGTCTGGTGATATTGCTGAAATTTTGCTAAGAGCGACGTGGCACTAAACTCACTCACTCATTTACTTTCACAAAACATTTTTGAATGATTAGGAAATTAGCACTATATATCATACAACAGGGAACGCTCCCATATGTGCAAGATATAAAAAATAATAATAATTTTACAAAACAATATTTACCATTGAATCCTGCGACCACAGAAAGAACGGCCACCAGAATTACGAGACGTTCCATTGTCACACGACTGTTTACCTTCATAGAGCGTCCTCGGGCAAGGGAGTACAAACAGACAGTGGTCAGGTATAAAATCCCCCCAGGTGAGATACAGCACGGAGCCAGGTGGACAGTGTGTTGACCAGGTCTGCCTGATGTCACAAAACTGACCTTTTCACATCGGGTTCAGTCTCCTGGTTTTGTGATAACGGTGTTTTGATCGCCGATCTCTTCCGAATTCAGTTACTGAATATATATGATAAAGTTGTACGTCTTCACAAGACAAATACCGGTATCGAGTTTCCACCTAAACATTAACAGTTGTGTGTAAAGGGAAAAACAGCCGTGAAAACAATGGAAATGGGCCAATGATGGCACCAGGTGTCCGAGAAAAGGGTAAACAGGTACCACAATAATTATTCTGGCTGGGATTGAACGCCGTGCCAAAAATGGTTGCTTTTAATTTGTTCACGAAAAGGGAAAGTAGATTCCGGTACCAAACTAATTGTTTTCATTGTGATTGAACTCCGTATCAGCAGTTAAATTTACTGTTTATCCCGTACCAGCCTGTCACAGTCGAGTTATGTGTAGTGTCCAACCGGACACCTCTTGTATTCTCGATAGGTTGGGGCTTTGGGGCTGTGTGATCAAAACAGAGCTGTCATGTTGCTCTATCTATGATGCAGTTGACAAAAGAAATATTCGAGGAACGCTGGTTTGTACTAACAAACCCATATCCACAATTAAATGAGTATTTAATTAAAATTGGCAAAGCCGTTTAGAACGGACATCGTATTCACTCCCGCGAAACAACAATTTGAATATAAGTGTGAAACGTATGTCCAGTAGATCCATGTAATACCAAGCCACGCAACCTGTACTTGGGCTCACTGTCATAATTCTCTGCCAGTGACGTTGTATGAATCCAAAGTACACGTCAGATATGTTTCGTATAGTTTTTAAGACATGCTTTTAATATCCAATATGATTTCTAGAAGAAAGCAAACACAATCACCGCCATGATCTGTACGTGACAGTCACGTGCATGAAACGAGGTTTAATATGGATTCCTGTCAGTGCTGACGGTGGTACTATTAGGTACCCGGGTTAGATTCAGTAGCCCATGCCTGTCGTAAGAGGAGACTAACGGGATCACTTACTTGGTTGACACATGTCATCGTATCCCAGTTGCATAGATTCATGCTCATGATGCAGGTCACTGGATTGTTTGGTCGACACTCGATTATGTACAGACCGCCGCCATATAGCTGTAATGCTGAGTGCGGCGTAAACCAACCAACCAACCAACAAACAAAATGGTCTATAAAGGGACTGTATCCTGGGATTCAAACCCTCCCCACAAACAAACGAACAGATGTAGATAACCATTAGCAAACCCACAGTTTTATTGTATCTTTTGGATATAAATTAGAATCGATCGGCCATATAACGGCACCAGAAAATGCCCGCATCAGCTGATGATGTTGTGTATCCACTCTCTGTAGCTGAAGACTCTGGTGTAGACGCCCGGGAACCTGCCGTCCCCGCACTGCTTGCCCCACAACACCAACCCTTTCAGGTGACACGCCCCCTGCTCCATGCACACGAGGGGGCCTCCAGAATCACCCTGACGAAAAACCCAAAACATCATATTATTCGTAGCTCTGTGGCATCTACTGCATTCTTGGGGCCTAATCGAATATACTCATTAGAATATCCATCATCGTTCCCCGGCGGCGTAGTCGTTGCTCACAATATTAGTTACTGGTTTGTTTGGTGAGTGTGTGAGCTGGGGTCTACGCCGCTTTTAGCAAAATTCCAGCAATATCACGGCGGGGGACACCAGAAATAGACTTCACACTTTTTACTCACGAGGGCCTTCGGCGTGACGAGCGAACGCTTTACCCACTAGGCTACCACGCAGCCCCCGGTTTGTCTGGTGTAGGGTTGATGGTTTACAGAACACCATCCTACCCACTACACTATTATCACCCGGTTTCCATGGTAACAGTTCCAAGGCCTTCCCGATAATGCATTCATACGAGCATAAATCTTTACCTCACAGGCATCATTTCCGCCACCACTTGCACATATGTTGTTGTCGAAGACGTTGTAGCCAACGTTGGCGTAGTCTGTCCTACATTCAGCCAACGGCACAATCGACACACTAGCCTTCTTCAGGAAACTACTGTCCTGGTGACCTTAAACACAGGAATGTTACAGTTACACACACGTCTCACACAATATGGACACACTAGCCTTCTTCAGGAAACCGCTGTCCTGACATTGGACACAGGAATGTTACAGTTACACACACGTCTCACAATATGGACAC
Source organism: Haliotis rubra (assembly GCF_003918875.1). Taxonomy (NCBI): domain Eukaryota; kingdom Metazoa; phylum Mollusca; class Gastropoda; order Lepetellida; family Haliotidae; genus Haliotis; species Haliotis rubra. Next base: position 58,556 of record NW_025764975.1, on the reverse strand, counting down.
ACTGGCCTTCTTCAGGAAACCGCTGTCCTGGTGACCTTAAACACAGGAATGTTACAGTTACACACACGTCTCACACAATATGGACACACTAGCCTTCTTCAGGAAACCGCTGTCCTGACATTGGACACAGGAATGTTACAGTTACACACACGTCTCACACAATATGGACACACTAGCCTTCTTCAGGAAACCGCTGTCCTGGTGACCTTAAACACAGGAATGTTACAGTTAGACACACGTCTCACACAATATGGACACACTGGCCTTCTTCAGGAAACCGCTGTCCTGACATTGGACACAGGAATATTACAGTTACACACACGTCTCACACAATATGGACACACTAGCCTTCTTCAGGAAACCGCTGTCCTGGCATTGGACACAGGAATTTTACAGTTACACACACATCTCACACAATATGGACACACTAGCCTTCTTCAGGAAACCGCTCTCCTGACCTTGGACACAGGAATATTACAGTAACACACACGTCTCACACAATATGGACACACTAGCCTTCTTCAGGAAACCGCTGTCCTGACATTGGACACAGGAATATTACAGTTACACACACGTCTCACACAATATGGACACACTAGCCTTCTTCAGGAAACCGCTGTCCTGGTGACCTTAAACACAGGAATGTTACAGTTACACACACGTCTCACACAATATGGACACACTGGCCTTCTTCAGGAAACCGCTGTCCTGACATTGGACACAGGAATATTACAGTTACACACACGTCTCACACAATATGGACACACTGGCCTTCTTCAGGAAACCGCTGTCCTGACATTGGACACAGGAATATTACAGTTACACACATGTCTCACACAATATGGACACACTGGCCTTCTTCAGGAAACCGCTGCCCTGGCATTGGACACAGGAATTTTACAGTGACACACACATCTCACACAATATGGACACACTAGCCTTCTTCAGGAAACCGCTCTCCTGACCTTGGACACAGGAAGATTACAGTAACACACACGTCTCACACAATATGAACACACTGGCCTTCTTCCAACAAACATTAGTATGTAACATTAGTTATATTTTGGGATTACACTTTCTTACTACAGTTAGCATGATGCTGAGAAATCTGGCTCATCGGGGATTCGAGTTATTATTCCTGGCAGACCTAATTGACGCAACTGTTGTAATGATGCTACTTGGGGACTAAATCGTCCATTTTGAATTTATAATGAGACACCTGAACACCTGGTGTATCTATTTTTAGATGATGCGTCTTTGTCTCAGGTCTATATTGAGATCTATGGTGTGAACATCTGGTGTGTCTATTTTTAGACTCGGGTGGGTAATAAAAGGTCCCCCATGAACAGCCCTCTATACACAGTTTCAGTCATTACACCTAGTGATTACACATTGTGGATATACCAGTGTATTTCTTATGGGATTACTAATCAACCTGGCATTATACTGTGTGATTCACTGGGTTTATATTTTCAATAGCTCAGCCTCTCAACTACACATCTCTGGAGTAATTAAACATTGTGTATATTTCTCACTTGATTTCAAAACATCTTTGGATTATACACTGGAGTGACTACACATTATACTACCGGTGTATTTCTCTTTTATCTCAAAGCGAGCGCCCATTATCGCAGTATCAATTCCCGTCTGACTAACTATAACTATTAAAAATGTGAAGAAACAGATTGATTCATACTGTACTCCAACAATGAATGACTCATTTGCCCACCCGTAAGTCCGACCTACAGATATTCAAAGCTATGTTTACGGGAAGGGAATCCCCTCTCCCACCCAAGCATGAAGATTAAGAAAACAAGCGTATAATGGAGTGAAAAATAAAATAACTTCAAATACATGTTACCGAGTGTACATGTTAATACTTTCTTTTAATTTGCGACAGCCTACGAATGAGGTGTACCATGTTCATTCTGCCATAACATTGCCTCTCCCTACGTTCAATGGACCGAGAAGCATGACGGCCTTCACGCCCACTGAAGAAACCAGGTCATACATCGCGTCCCCCGCCGCCATTTTGAAAAAAATGATAAATATATAGATTTAAACAAATAACAAAGTCCTAGCCATGCCCGTCGATGAAAAAAACTGAGTAAAATGTTGAAACTCATAGCGAAATCACACACAGCATGCTTCTCACCAAAATATCCCATGTAGAACCAATCACCATGAACTTACTTTAAAATCCCACATAATCATATGAATAAATACAGCCCGATACACACAGAGAATACAACCTATAGATAGTTGATTACACATGACTCACATATGCCATGAGCCTACTTTAAAACTCACACACAATTACATGAATTAACACAGCCCGATACACACACACAGGCTATGCAGCAGCAGCAGCAACCAGTGCAACCACATTCATCAGAAAACAATGAAATCTGTATATCTCTCTTGTTTCTTAATGTATTGTTCCCCTGGGTTACCCTTCAGTAACCCATGCTTGTCATAAGAGGCGACTAACGGGATCGGGTGGTCAGGCTCGCTGGTTGACACATGACACATGGTGTAGAATGACGCTCATGCTGTTGATCACTGGATTGTGTGGGCAATTATGTACAGACCACCGCCATAGAGCTGCTGAGAGTGTACTAAACTCACTGAATGTATTGCTGGAGGATTGACATAAGACAACTGTTGTACAATTCTTGGTTTTTTATAATACCAATTTCAACCCTATTTCACTGAATCCACGAAAATGTTTAACCTCCTCATACTATTATCAGACATACAAGTTTCAGTTTAATCGTCATTCCTGTTGATTGAATACAAGATAACCACTGTTTCAGTTCATGGTATTGAAGATAACAACTGTTACAGTTCATTGTATTGAATACAACAACAATTTTAATGATCTGTAATGAATATATTTATATACATATATATATATAAACGGTTTATAAATACATAAGCTATTACACTAGTGTTGTAAAGCCATTTTTGGTCTACAAAGCCGTTTTGGACATGTGGCCGGTTTGGACATGTAGCCATATTGAGTCAGAACCATTTGCGAACCGGTTTGATAGACCCTTTTGCGATCCAGTTTGACAGAACCGGTTTTAGGCAGGGGCTGTTGGCGCCAAGCTTGAATGCTCTTTGTTCACCGCCGTGTGCAGCCGGTATGTTGTGCTGTGCGTGTTTAGGTATTCTGGCGGTTTCATGACCGTTTAAAACAGCACAGTAGGTGTGGAATGTATGTGATGGATCATTCTCTATTCTAATTTGTGAGTATTTTTGCGTATGAACGTATTGTGTGAATAATGTTGTTGACGACAGAATCGTGAGTCAGATGTTAACAATGCGAGTACATCTACACACTAAAATTGGTTTAATGCAAGCTATAGTTTAGAAAAAAACGATGAATCTAGGGAAAGGTTCTGATTATGATTGGACTGTGTTTATTGTGTTGAGATTTAATGATTCGTGGCAAACGGGAGTCAGGTCAACTTTCTATCGATCGTAGCCTGTGTGTGTGTATCGGGCTGTGTTTATTCATGTAATTGTGTGTGAGTTTTAAAGTAGGCTCATGGCATATGTGAGTCATGTGTAATCAACTATCTATAGGTTGTATTCTCTGTGTGTATCGGGCTGTATTTATTCATATGATTATGTGGGATTTTAAAGTAAGTTCATGGTGACTCGTTCTACATGGGATATTTTGGTGAGAAGCATGCTGTGTGTGATTTCGCTATGAGTTTCAACATTTTACTCAGTTTTTTTCATCGACGGGCATGGCTAGGACTTTGTTATATTTATCATTTTTTTCAAAATGGCGGCGGGGGACGCGATGTATGACCTGGTTTCTTCAATGGGCGTGAAGGCCGTCATGCTTCTCGGTCCATTGAATGTAGGGAGAGGCAATGTTATGGCAGAATGAACATGGTACACCTCATTCGTAGGCTGTCGCAAATTAAAAGAAAGTATTAACATGTACACTCGGTAACATGTATTTGAAGTTATTTTATTTTTCACTCCATTATACGCTTGTTTTCTTAATCTTCATGCTTGGGTGGGAGAGGGGATTCCCTTCCCGTAAACATAGCTTTGAATATCTGTAGGTCGGACTTACGGGTGGGCAAATGAGTCATTCATTGTTGGAGTACAGTATGAATCAATCTGTTTCTTCACATTTTTAATAGTTATAGTTAGTCAGACGGGAATTGATACTGCGATAATGGGCGCTCGCTTTGAGATAAAAGAGAAATACACCGGTATATAATGTGTAGTCACTCCAGTGTATAATCCAAAGATGTTTTGAAATCAAGTGAGAAATATACACAATGTTTAATTACTCCAGAGATGTGTAGTTGAGAGGCTGAGCTATTGAAAATATAAACCCAGTGAATCACACAGTATAATGCCAGGTTGATTAGTAATCCCATAAGAAATACACTGGTATATCCACAATGTGTAATCACTAGGTGTAATGACTGAAACTGTGTATAGAGGGCTGTTCATGGGGGACCTTTTATTACCCACCCGAGTCTAAAAATAGACACACCAGATGTTCACACCATAGATCTCAATATAGACCTGAGACAAAGACGCATCATCTAAAAATAGATACACCAGGTGTCCAGGTGTCTCATAAATTCAAAATGGACGATTTAGTCCCCAAGTAGCATCCTTACAACACGCAACTCTATTGGTGCAAAGACGCACACGCACACGCATACTCACACGCACACAGCTGGAATAGTGTTAAGTTGGGCAACAACAAACAAACAACTAACACGGAAACAAACAAACACACTATGTATCGTATGGCCCGACGTGTATATGTTGTTAACTAGGAAGGAATATATTCAATATATCTCGGAGACTGTGTAAACAAAAAAAACATTACGCATACGGTGTTGGATAACATGGTGTGGATAACATGGTCTTGATTTACCTAACAGCTTTCACGAGGTAAGATACTTGGATGCTCCTTCCGTACCCTGTGGTATCCTTCAGCATCCTTACTTACCGTGAGCCGCTAATAGCTGCAATATTGCTGATGCGGTTTAAAGCATCATTCATTCACTCACTCACTCACTCCTTACCGTGGGTTTCACCCCATCCAGTCACAAAGCAGCCCGTGGGGGAGTTGGCCGATGCAGGGAGGCAAATCGCTCTGACATTGTTGTTGAAGGCAAATTGGCTGTTGATGCGCATCAAAGCTATGTCATTTTGAGCAGTGACCTTCTGCAAAGTAAAGGTCAACAAGGCATTCGTTAAGCTTTCACATCGCGTGGTAAAGCATTTTATGTCCATAATTGTATCAAGTTCTTTTATAAGTTCCAAACCTGGGTCTAGAATGTGTTGTGTGCTTTTTCTGTGTAAACGTACAGTGTTTATATTTAGAACTTTTGAAAGTGAACAACATCAATTAGTATAAATTGTCTTGTAAAGGAATATCCATGAACAGAAGCTGATATCCCCCCAAAAGAATATTCAACTTAATATTACAGCAGAATTCCAGATATATGGTGGCTGTCTGCAATTAATCGTGCCTGGACCAAACAATCCAGTGACCAACAGCATGAGCATCGATCAACGCAACTGGGATACGATGACATGTTAAGCAACCTGACTGCCCGATCCCGTTAGGCGCCTCTTACTGCAGATCAATTCTAACCCAGATTCCCGAGGTCCACTGAATATGAACATATATTACCAACATTGAACTCTGGATGGGGTATAATCTTGTGGACGCTGTAGTATTGTTCTGTACCGTCGTGAGTCTTCGTGTTGTACTCTCCCGCCCTCACCATGTACCTACCTAGACTTTCCGCACTGTAACACATGGCGGCACACGATCAACACATACCTTCCTCGTCAATATATTTACATCAAAGAAACAATATTTGCATTCTATACAGTGTTTGAATCATTAGTAGCTGAGTGAATCAGGGATCTTGTGCTCGTTCATTATTTGTTTGGATATTTGGGGATAACTCCTCTACTCTGAATAAAACTTTGTATACGTATACTACAGGTTGTTTGTTTTGAAAATTGGACATAGTCCCTCCACACTAGAACCCAAGCTAAGATAATCCCTCCACACTAGAACCCAAGCTAAGATAATCCCTCCACACTAGAACCCAAGCTAAGATAATCCCTCCACATCCCTCCACACTAAAACCCAAGCTAAGATAATCCCAACTGGAACCCAAGCTAAGATAATCCCTCTACACTAGAACCCAAGCTAAGATAATCCCTCTACACTAGAACCCAAGCTAAGATAATCCCTCAACCCAAGCTAAGATAATCCCTCTACACTAGAACCCAAGCTAAGATAATCCCTCCACTACACTAGAACCCAAGCTAAGATAATCCCTCCACACTAGAACCCAAGCTAAGATAATCCCACTAGAAGCTAAGATAATCCCTCCACACTAGAACCCAAGCTAAGATAATCCCTCCACACTAGAACCCAAGCTAAGATAATCCCTCCACACTAGAACCCAAGCTAAGATAATCCCTCCACACTAGAACCCAAGCTAAGATAATCCCTCCACACTAGAACCCAAGCTAAGATAATCCCTCCACACTGGGAACCCAAGCTAAGATAGTCCCTCCACACACTAGAACCCAAGCTAAGATAATCCCTCCACACTAGAACCCAAGCTAAGATAATCCCTCCACACTAGAACCCAAGCTAAGATAATCCCTCCACACTAGAACCCAAGCTAAGATAATCCCTCCACACTAGAACCCAAGCTAAGATAATCCCTCCACACTAGAACCCAAGCTAAGATAATCCCTCCACACTAGAACCCAAGCTAAGATAATCCCTCCACACTAGAACCCAAGCTAAGATAATCCCTCCACACTAGAACCCAAGCTAAGATAATCCCTCTACACTAGAACCCAAGCTAAGATAATCCCTCCACACTAGAACCCAAGCTAAGATAATCCCTCCACACTAGAACCCAAGCTAAGATAATCCCTCCACACTAGGAACCCAAGCTAAGATAATCCTCTCCACACTAGATACCCAAGCTAAGATAATCCCTCCACACTAGAACCCAAGCTAAGATAATCCCTCCACACTAGAACCCAAGCTAAGATAATCCCTCCACACTAGAACCCAAGCTAAGATAATCCCTCTACACTCATTAAGGGTAAAAATAATCATCATACTTTGATTTCTCTACTCAGCTTTTCAGTTGGGAGTGAACCCACAATACATAGGTAATGTCATACACTCCTTTACTGTAACAACCATGGTTATTTAATAAAACAACAACAATATACGTTTTGAAATAAAAAAAGGTTCCCCTGTACATCCATATTCTAAAGAGGATACTAAACGACCTTCCATGTAATACCAATTGTATTAAACGAGTTAATGATGCTAAATCTTTCATGAGTTTGATAAAAAGGGTATTTCACGGAAGCGAGTTTAGTATTCTGTTTATTACCCTCCAACATAAATTGATAGAAACTGTCTATAGTGTGATGACTCTCATATCAATTTTCCTCGAGTCAGGCAAGGTCTAATACCATTGCGACAGAGACATTAGCATTGTGACGTCATAACTGTAACCATTATGACGTCATATGTCTCGCGGTATTACACTAGTGTAATATTGCTGTTTATTACCCACGTGGTCAACGTATGGGTAGTTGCATACTAATCCCGTACGTCACACAAGTGTCGTATCGCGTTGACCTGTGTCGTAACGACTTGACGTGACATTCTAACGATTTGATTGGATAACCGATGACCTCTCAGTTAGGTCACGTTGTGACGGAACTACCTGTTCATTCATAACAAACACGTGAATTCATTCATTCTACAACTTAGATGCATTGTGGGAATGTAAACATTGCGAACGTTGCCGTATCGCTGTATAATTGTGAGTCGAACTGAGACATTATATGCGTCGAAAAACATAAACGTAAAGTTTCCACCAGTGAGGTTAGCCGAATGAAGCAACTGCAAACCAAGAAACGGGATGCTACGGAGTAGTATAATGTAGGAGGCTGTATGAGGCGATGACAGCTGACATGCATCGTGACGTCGGTTACCAAGGGGGCAGACGAGCAAGGCGTAGTGACGTCATTACACTGTGACGTCATGCAAAAAGTGTACTACAGAACAACATTCTTCCGCAACATCTTTATGAAACCGGTTGCGGTTTGAAACCATTAAAATAACAAAAATACGCTATTTTGTCAATTTAAAGCATGTAAGACGTGGGTAATAAATAAAATACCACACTCGGTCTCATAACATACGAATTATACGAAACTCGTGACCTTCCTATGGTTTCTGACCTCGCTTTCGCTCGGTCAGTTACCATAGGAAGGACACTCGTTTCGTATAATTCGTATGTAATGAGACCTCGTGTAGTATTCTCTATAAACTTATTACACTGCAGTATCTTCCACGGGCGAGTAATACATTTCTTTAGTATCCACAACTGTGTTCTGTGTGAGATTAAACGATATATCCTAAGATATCGTTTGACAGTAGATTTTGTTCAATGCCCTGACAGTGCTATGACGTCATGAACTTGATGACGTCACAATGCTATGACATCGCTGCATTGTAAGTCTAATGGCAGTACCGTGTTCAGAGATGTACATTTTCCATTGAAAACTAATGAAGAATAATTTTGGATGATAAATAGAATCTCACCCTCGTGTCTTCTGATATCAAATTTATCAAAACTCATTGATAAAAGTTAAAATATGTAAATTTGTAACTTTATCAACTCGTGTTGACATAATTGATATCAGGTGAGATTCTCTTTTTATTACATCATAAATTCCACAAATAAACCTGCTTGTGATCACAAAACCCCGCCGATATATGTTTTTATAAATATTACATGTACTGTATTTAGCCACATACAACAGAAAGGAAAACATACGACACGTATAGTACTGTTATTTAGGCACATACTAAAGAAACGGAAACATACGACACGCATAGTACTGTTATTTAGGCACATACAACAGAAAGGAAAACATACGACACGCATAATACTGTTATTTAGGCACATACAACAGAAAGGAAGACATACGCCACGTATAGTACTGTTATTTAGGCACATACAAAAGAAACGGAAACATACGCCACGTATAATACTGTTATTTAGGCACATACAACAGAAAGGAAAACATACGCCACGTATAGTACTGTTATTTAGGCACATACAACAGAAAGGCAAACATACGACACGCATAATACTGTTATTTAGGCACATACAACAGAAAGGAAAACATACGCCATGTATAATACTGTTATTGAAGCACATACAGAAATAAGGAAAACATACGCCACGTATAGTACTGTTATTTAGGCACATACAACGGAAAGGAAAACATACGACACGCATAATACTGTTATTTAGGCACATACAACAGAAAGGAAAACATACGCCATGTATAATACTGTTATTGAAGCACATACAGAAATAAGGAAGACATACGCCACGTATAGTACTGTTATTTAGGCACATACAAAAGAAACGGAAACATACGACACGCATAATACTGTTATTTAGGCACATACAACAGAACGGGAAATGGCAACAGTCAGTGTCAGGAATCTAAACGTTCAGTTCCTGTAGTTATGCTAATTGAAAACTTACTTTTGAATGCAGTGTGCGGCCGTGAGGACCCAAGTGTCTGCGATGATTACACCTGAACAGGCGGACTTGCCGTCATACGTTATATAAACCTGTGATGCCAGGTTGATTAGTAATCCCATAATACACTGGTATATCCACAATGTGTAATCACTAGGTGTAATGACTGAAACTGTGTATAGAGGGCTGTTCATGGGGGACCTTTTATTACCCACCCGAGTCTAAAAATAGACACACCAGATGTTCACACCATAGATCTCAATATAGACCTGAGACAAAGACGCATCATCTAAAAATAGATACACCTGGTGTCAAAGGTGTCTCATAAATTCAAAATGGACGATTTAGTCCCCAAGTAGCATCCTTACAACACGCAACTCTATTGGTGCAAAGACGCACACGCTTACACGCATATTCACACGCACACAGCTGGAATAGTGTTAAGTTGGGCAACAACAAACAAACAACTAACACAGAAACAAACAACACACTATGTGTCGTATGGCCCGACGTGTATATGTTGTTAACTAGGAAGGAATATATTCAATATATCCCGGAGACTGTGTAAACAAAAACATTACGCATACGGTGTTGGATAACATAGTTATTGGATAACATGGTCTTGATTTACCTAACAGCTTTCACGAGGTAAGATACTTGGATGCTCTTCGTACCCTGTGGTATCCTTCAGCATCCCTACTTACCGTGAGCCGCTAATAGCTGCAATATTGCTGATGCGGTTTAAAGCATCATTCATTCACTCACTCACTCACTCCTTACCGTGGGTTTCACCCCATCCAGTCACAAAGCAGCCCGTGGGGAGTTGGCTACGATGCAGGAGCAAATCGCTCTGACATTGTTGTTGAAGGCAAATTGGCTGTTGATGCGCATCAAAGCTATGTCATTTTTGAGCAGTGACCTTCTGCAAAGTAAAGGTCAACAAGGCATTCGTTAAGCTTTCACATCGCGTGGTAAAGCATTTTATGTCCATAATTGTATCAAGTTCTTTTATAAGTTCCAAACCTGGGTCTAGAATGTGTTGTGTGCTTTTTTCTGTGTAAACGTGCAGTATAAGTTTATATTTAGAACTTTGAAAGTGAACAGCATCAATTAGTATAAATTGTCTTGTAAAGGAATATCCATGAACAGAAGCTGATATCCCCCAAAAGAATATTCAACAATATTACAGCAGAATTCCAGATATGATGGTGGCTGTTTGCAATTGAATCGTGCCTGGACCAAACAATCCAGTGACCAACAGCATGAGCATCGATCAACACAACTGGGATACGATGACATGTTAAGCAACCCTGACTGCCCGATCCCGTTAGGCGCCTCTTACTGCAGATCAATTCTAACCCAGATTCCCGAGGTCCACTGAATATGAACATATATTACCAACATTGAACTCTGGATGGGGTATAATCTTCGCGGACGCTGTAGTATTGTTCTGTACCGTCGTGAGTCTTCGTGTTGTACTCTCCCGCCCTCTCCATGTACCTACCTAGACTTTCCGCACTGTAACACATGGCGGCACACGATCAACACATGCCTTCCTCGTCAATATATTTACATCAAAGAAACAATATTTGCATTCTATACAGTGTTTGAATCATTAGTAGCTGAGTGAATCAGGGATCTTGTGCTCGTTCATTGTTTGTTTGGATATTTGACGATAACTCCTCTACTCTGAATAAAACTTTGTATACGTATACTACAGGTTGTTTGTTTTGAAAATTGGACATAGTCCCTCCATAGCAGCATAACAGCGACCAGCGGCAATCCCGTTGCCATGGCGGCAACAATCCGCGGAGTGTAATGGGTATTATTTTTGCGCGGTGCTTGGCTAAACCACCATTTCTTCTAGCGGCGACTTTTGCAGGATTCTTGGTGGTGACTAGTTGTATCGGTGTGTGTCGTCGTTATTCTTCCATCGGCGTTTCCTCCTCCTGTTGCGCTGCAGTCGTCCAGGATGAACAGCATCGATTCCCCTTTCAGCTTGTCGTGGTAAACCTGCAGCAATTACTGCAGACGAATTACCAGGTCGATTTTGTGCAAGTCGGGTCCGTCATCGCACCGCGGTCTCTCCGGGTACGTCTTGTTCACCCACGTAAAGTGGGGTGGGGAAATATGACCGTATTGGTTGAACACATCCGCGATAGTAACCTTCCAGCATGTACAGCACGAATGCCATCTTGCATCCCGTCTGACCACTACGATGGTGCAGTGGCAATCGCGAGTAAATCAATAAATGGCTTGCACGAATATTCCATTGTCTATATCGAGTTGTGCGTCCATAATCACATACAAATATAAATTTAACTTGCCAGTCAGATTTTGCCCCTTGGAGATTTGGATGGTGATCCCCTCGCTGCCGTTGTCAATGCGGCGCCTGCTGCCGTGTAGTCTGTCATTGTTTGTGGATCCCATGTCCAGCCACAGTGCGTAATGCTTATCCAGGTACTTACTGAGCGTCATGTAGGTGAAACTCAGGTCTTTGGCGTCGTCGTTGACTTCATACGAGTGTGGCTTGATGGCGGTAGTTTTTATCTCGTCCCACTGCTGATGAGCTTTCGCTTGCCTTGGCTGAACAAGGTGGTTGGGCACACCTTCCACTTTCATGATCACCGAGTTCGGGATTCTTCGAAACAGCTCGTACTCTACACCACGGGAATGATCAAGATGCCTTTCATCGATCGAGGCGTCACGTTCAAGTTGATGTTCCACAACATGTTGCTCTTGTACGGTGTCGCAACACATGGTCGTACAGGATGGGACAGCTTTCCCGAGTACTGTTGGTGAATATGCTGGGACAGTTCCGTACTCATGACCATGTCGAACTCCACCGAGATGTTGTCGACGACGTAGCTGGCCTTGGTGCCGTCCTGCATGAAGGTAACTTTGCCGTAGTCATTGAACATGAGTTCGTATTCCAGCCGGTCTCCCAGCGCGGCTTGGTAAAATGGCATGTGCCCCTCGAGCAGCTCGAAGCGGTATGCAATTCCTGTATGCCTCGGCAACAGCTTTTTCTCCTGCTGTTATATTGCCGAGCTGGTCTTGCGTGAAACCAAACCCCACATGGATTTCATTCATTACATCGTTATTCGAAGTCGTTGATACGCCATGTCATTGCGTTTGTTTGAGGTTCTCCAGAGGTCCGTGTAACAGTAAAACACGTCACTGCTGACCTCGTTCCAGCTGATTTTGATGGTGGATTTCTTGACGATGGTGCGACCTAGGTTGCGCACGATTGTGCGTTTGTCGTTCCTCGACTCCAACGTGATGTAAAAAGCCAGTCGAGCCGTGCAAGGGATGATGACATCGTTCTCACCCGGGTTGCGGAATCGAACCAGCAGCATTTAGTTTTGATAGATTGTGCTCGGATTGCTGGTGATCGTCACCGACTGACGCACTTCTTTGACACCGAGCAGCTCTCCCGATCTTCGGAAAGTTTTATAATATAAAAAAATGTCTGACGATATTCCCATGGACAATTTCAACGTACACCAGCTGAGCGACAATGATGCAGCAGCCTTTGACGAAATTACCTCGTTCATGGGTGACACTGTATTGCAACGAAGCAGGCTGTGGACGAGTATTACAATGCTTTAAAGCACAAAACAATTACGTTGAACCATTGTGTGCGACTATCCTAAGTTCAAATCGATGCGAGAAGGACGCTGTGATTAAAAGCTATATTTGTATACATATCTACTTTTCAATATGTACATGGCGCTTCCGGGAATCACGAAGCGTCGAGTCCGTTCAACTGCTGCATGTGATCGATAACCGCGTCCGGTCAGCAGAAGGTGCGGCTCTCGCGACAACACCTACTACCAGCGATGGATCAACATCAGCGGCAGAAACAACAGGCTGTTAAGTCAATAGCGCCCGCAGCCAAATAATGGGCGGCTACTACAGCGTGTGCTCGCTCAGCGAAGAAATCTTCAAACCTGTGGGAGCTGAACTAAAAATGAAGACTCGAACAACGGGTCGTGTTAGCCAACAACGGAAAAAACGACTTGAGACTAAAAACGACTTACAACCAGAAAACACGTGACCAACTGCGACATTACCGATCTCATTCCGCTTTTCTGCAAACTGTGCATTCATCTCGATCAGCTGAGCACGACGGACAACCTTCAAGGCGAGCGACCTTCCACACTGCTGAGAGCCATGCCCGGTGAATCGAGGAAAAGAAGTACAACGGCAGCAGGAACCGAATCGTTTTCATCGGCGGCAGTACAAGAAGAAATTAATCGAGGCAACATCACGGAATTGTAGAATTTCGGTTTTAGACGTTAAACACGATCCCATAAGTACAAGATATATGCAGTCGCGGCGGTCCATGGTCAGGAACACAGCGTTCTAAAATGCGCCAATATAGCGATCTCCGACCTTAGGAAAATCAGGGATTGATGAACCGAGTCGATGGCAAACTGTACACCTTGCAACTGATACTTTACAAACGCATCAAACTGCCACCCTCTACTGCCGCCGGTGCTGGTGGCAAGAACAAGGACCTAGGCGATTTAAATTTCGATACGGAAGGAGCAGTCAACAACACTTGGTACAACCTGATGCGCGAGCGACGAGGACGAATGGGCGATAACCTCAGCCTTCTGCGGTAGGCTGTTGCACCTGGACGAAGTCGAGACCACGACCGTCTCCAGAAACACGCTGTAGACTCTCATTTTCAACGACGACAACAAATGGGTATTAGTGCCATCCCAAATCGACTGGAATCTCAACATCACGCTCGACTCTCCCCACGTTTTCACAGACAACAAAGATCACTACCTGACGAAAGTCGTGAACAACGGAACGCTGCTCGTGGCTTACGTCCCTAGGCAAAGACGCAGCGTGATCGTCAGCTCGTTGAGGCAAAGAGTAGCCCACATGCTGTCAAGCAAACCCGGGATGCAAAACGTGGGATTGCAGATGGTGTCCGAATTCGACAGCATAGTAGACGTCCTAGAATATCTGCCGGCGAAATCCACGCTATACATCCAAGTTTACCTTGGCGAACCACCGTCGGTGCGTAACGTCATTGAAATCGTGAAAGGGATCAAACTCCGATCAAACAACAATACCAAGTTTGCTCTGTTTACGTGCAGGTGAACGTTAATGCCTACACCAGTCTGCAGGGAGTCACCGTGACCGTTGAAGACACAATATCGCTTACAGAAATTTTCTTACTCAACAACATTCATCTCATGGGTTTGAAGTGCACGTCCGAGGAATTATCCGATAACCAATTGAAAACCATTTCGTAATACATTATATATAAACGAGATGAACCATCATCCCAATGTAATGCTAGCTGATCTCGGAGACACAAGGGGATTCGATCTGCCCCGCGAGGAAAACACCTTGTACGCCATGCGCTTACAAGATAATGTGTACAAACAACGAGAAGTCATCATCGAATCTCAGTTGACCTGGATTATTAACCTGGTCCTGACCTACCCCTATCTTATCATGGATAATAATGCTGGTGGCGTCTCGATAAAAAATAACGGGATTCTGCTGGGAAGGTTTGATCCTGGAAGAAGAACATGGATAAGCATAGTGCCATTACCAGATAAAACGGCTAACATGTTAGTCCCCAATGAGAAAAAAGCAGCGTTATTTTTACTAAAATATACTGATGTGCCAGACTCGTGGATCAGTATGATACAAGATTCTACTCTTATTATCGAAGTATTTCTTGGAGATGCCCCCAGAGTAGATATAACCTTCTGCATGGGTTAAAATACGCTGGCATGATCGCCATCAACAAAAACGTTGTCGTATTTGTATACAACCAGAACCCCCACCACAAACCTAGATATTATAATATTTCAAAAGGATTTTATTGAACTCCAGACCATTTATATATGCGAAAACTTGTACCTCATCAGCTTAAAGTATATTCATCAAAAATTGACTGAGGACCAATTCAATACTGTTTTATATGAAGAGTATATATACAGAATTTGACTGTACACGGTCGTCAATGAAATGACGAAAACACTGGAAACCGTAGACGGGTCTCTTTTGAGACAGATATGCGAGATCAAACAACAACTAGAACGTGAACCCAATATGCGGTCGGCATTACAAAAAAGATATCACAGGGCCATCAATTCCGTGGACGGTGTTGACAGCGCTTTGATTTCAGTCAGCATGGGATTAGGCGTAGCAGGTGTCGGGCTATTATCCACCATCGTGGCCACACCCATGGTGCTAGGCATCGAAATAACACCCGGAGTAACAGGGTTGATGGGATTGGCGCTTAAGTTCGTGTCTCGCAGACTGAAACGTAAAGCATTGAAAGACGACGAAATTAGAATTCTAGCCAAAGCGAAGTTAAACACGATAGATGATCATATTTCCACCGCGCTCACCGACTCTAAAGTCTCCGAGGAAGAGATTCGTTGCGTACTATCAGAAATCGCAAAATAACACAGAATGAAACAAGACATTCTGACCAAATCTTGCAAAAACGCCGTCATTTGCGAAGACGAGAAAAAAATTCATTGAACAAGGGAAGCAACAGGCCCGAAAAGCCTTCATTGCGAAAACCAAACAAATCATAGGAGATTTACAATAAACTGTTTCGCGGACATCAACATAACGTAGCCAGCCATCTCAGCGAGCTGTAGGTAAATAGCCGAGCCGAATCACACACACACACACTGCGACTCACCCACAGCACTCTCTCAATGCTACCGACACGGCAGCGTGTCGACCAAGGGAAACTGCCGAGAGATGTGGGTATGATTTGGTGGAAATCAACATAACGTTGCCAGCCAGTCAGCTGTACAAGCCGAAGACGCTGGAGCCACACACCGCGACTCGCCAACAGCGCTCGGTCGGGGATACCGAGACGACGACCCGGGGGAAAACTGCTGAAAGATGCGTTTCATTCCCTCTCAGACATCTGTAGCCTCTCTAGGCAGCCAGACGTGCATCATCATCATAGCCGAGCCGAGAGACACACACACACACACTTATACTCGTCCACGGCGCTCGCTCAAAGCAACCCCCGAGACGGTAGCGTGATGATGACTTCCGAGACCTGAGTTTCATTCAGCTAAAAACACCTCTCGCCTTGATAAATAACAAGTAGGACAATACGTTGGATTGTTAGCCTTTCGCCAGACCGACCCCGTGCTCACTAAAAAGTGATAATTTCCTAAACTATTTAACCGATTTTCGTTACATTTTGCATGCATTTCGGCAGATGGTTACGCTATAGCAACACGGCATTGGGAACACTCTCGATGACTTCATTAGATTAATTAAGACTTACTTACGACAAAAAGTTGGACATTTTGCCTTTTCCGACCGACCCCATGTTCACTTAAAAGTCAATATTTCAGAAACTATTTGACCGATTTTCATCAAATTTTGCATGCTCCTCAGTAGTAGTATACACAATGGGACTACGGGATTAGGGACTCCTCAAGGGTTCAATTTAAAAATCCTGGTCCCGTAGCCCCATTGTGTATACTACTAACGTTGTAGATGGAAAAAGTGTCTTGACTTCCCTCTTTGTCTTCTTATATAAACCTGTGAACCTGAAAAGCACATATAAGTGTGTATAGTTGTGGCGTTGTAGATGGAGAAAGTGTATAGACATCCCTCTGTGTCTTGATATATAAACCTGTGAACTGGACAATGACATATACGTGTCAACAGTGGTAGCCTATAGGTGGAGAAAGTGTCTTGACATCCTGACATGAGAATACGAACTAAGGGACGCAACTCTGCCTGGCGAAGTGCATTGTGTACGACTATCCGTTTCAAAGGTGTGTCCACCCCCAGGAGCACCTGACAATATAATAGCAGGTGACGTAAAGAACGAGTACTCATATCACTTCTAAGTCAGGACAAACAATTAGTTCAGCATCTACTTCTCCCCACAGCTAGCACCTGTAGGTTGTACACATATCACTTCTAAGTCAGGACAAACAATTAGTTCAGCATCTGCTTCTCCCCAACAGTTAACATCTGTGGTTTGTACACATATCACCAGTCAACCCACCTACCAAGGCCACTCCCCCGGTGCAGACCGCGACCTTCCTACGATTCTTCTTCCAAGGATACCCCCGCCAAACGCACGGGTTCCGCATTATGCTAAGGGAGATAACTTTGGTAAGACACTCCATTTGTACATATGTAAAGCATTGCACTCAAGATATATTTTTTCATTAAATTTCTCATACAGGTTTAAGTAAAAGTAGAAAATAAATCAGACGAACCCATATGAATAACTTACATGGGTGGCTATATTGGATGGCTTGTGTTGGTTTCGGAGCTGGTGCATCTGTAGCGGAGAAAAACATGCGGTGAGTGACTGATGAAGCCCTTCATCACCAAGGAAGAAAACGAGCATGCTTTACATCAAAAGTCGGGGTGTAAGATGAACGTTGATTCTGTGGACTTTGCTGTTGCTCGCATTGGGCTGTTACTGTTGTAACACCCTTCATTATCCATCAAAGCTTCACGGATTCACGTTTGATGGATTTTATTGAATTTGGAGGTAGTCATGGAACCAGTTTAGGCCTACTGGAAATGTCAAATAAATTTATGGAAAACTTTGAAAGATTGGTATGAGAATTATAGAACGTGTCCTGCCTTCTGAAATACACTTCATGTACAAGTCGATGACTGCGCATGTCCAAAGATTTAATTTGTACTTATAAATGTGCCGCAAGTCACAAACCAGCCTGTTCACAAACCACAACTATATTCTGAATTTGCAGCGATGGATGTAGACAGACGGATGGATAATTTCTTGTTCAGTTGCAATTTCTGTTGCTGAGGCATTAATTGTGTAATCTACTGTATGAAAAAAACAAACCTTTACCTCATCTCTTGTCAGTATGTTATTTCCTGCCAAAGATAGTAATGTCTGTTTTGTTGGATCATGCATTCTCAGAAGAAACCACAGTTTCTTTCAGATTCTGAATAAAGGTCAACTGGCTCAGATCACGGTGGGCCTTCCCTTTTTCCCTGGACAAGTTTGGAAAGTTTTGTTTTTTTATCAGAATACTCAACTTTATCCTCATACATTTTGATCTGGATGACACTTATGTCATGGAAGTTGGTTGAACAAGCACGCCATTAACACGATGTAATGTCCACTGATCCACTCAGTACTTCCTCCTCCCTGTTAGCAAAATCAAGTGCTTTTGAAACAGACTAAGGCTAGCTTTTCTATCTTGTCAGTGGACAGCGCTGTGTCAGTCTCCTCTATTGTATGAGCAAGGGCCTCCCAAGTATAGTAATAATTAATAGTCATAATTATAGTTTTAATTACATTACAGTTATAGTTGTGGTTGTGGTTGTGGTTGTGGTTGTGGTTGTGGTTGTGGTTGTGGTTGTAGTTATAGTTCTGATCAGTTCAGCATTACCTGTTAGAGGTTTCATTACCTATGGAAGTAAATTGTACTTTATTGTTATTACGGAAACCATCAATATCCTGAGCAATAGGCGATGTGAGTTGTCTCTTTGCCACCAAGTAAGAGATTTAAAACGCAATGGGTAAAAAACTCAATATGTTAAACCACATTTGAAACAGATGCATTGTATTTAACTAACAAAATACTGAAGTTTCAAATATGGGGGAGGAATAACTTTGTGATTCAATATAAGAAAGTCAACTTAATGCGATGAAAACACTGTTTGTCCTGTTAATATTTTAATTTATTTGAGTAATATCTGCAAAATTAAATTCTTCTTTAAACTAAAATGCAGACAATTCATGACACATAGAGTTAACAGGAGGAAACGTGTAAATTTGGAACAAGCGTTATGCAAATGAAACATATTTTGCAGTGTTTTTCTGTGAGCTGTAATTATTGGCAATGGCATGAAAATAAAACACACAGCTGTTATCAGTCACAATTTGTTAATGCTGTGTAAATAATTAGATTACACTGACAATTTTGTAATATCTCTTTAAAATGAAACAAAACAGAAAGACTGCTTTTTAACGTAATTTGCTGAAAGTGAAACGTTGTGCGAATAACAACTACATCAACCTTGTTGACACGTTGTGAACATGTAAACTATAAGGAACTTGCAGAAATGAAAACTATTGATTTGTATTAAGGCACTATTTTGACTGTATTCGTCACGTCTTCCTTTTAATTTAACAAAACAGGATATAACACATGTCATAATAATGAATACATTACACGTGTCATGATACTTGTGAACACACATTTAGCAGTACACAAAACATACGTTTTGAGCAAAAAGATATTTCCAATTCCAAAAGATATATTACCATGTGGTGTGTTTAAGCATATGTAAAAGGGGGTCACCTGTTGTGACGTGTGTCACGGGATGTTGTCTCACACAACACAGGTGGGTGTGGCCGTGTTGGCGATGACAGTAGCCGGACCAAAATATATGTTGACAACCGTCGTGATCAGGGGAACAGGTTCCACCGTGTTGTCGACAGTCATCTAGAATCAGGTGCAGTTATTGATATTTCTCATTTATTATCTTGTTTTGTTTGTTTGTTGGTAAACGTCGCACTATTTGAGCCATAGGACGACAATCTGTAAATAATCCTGCCTGAACCAGACAGTCCAGTGACAGACATCATGAACGTCGATCTGCGCATTTGGAATACCATGCCTTGCATCAGCCAAGTCAGCAAGGCTGACCACTCGGTCCCGTTTGTCTTCAAGGATGGGATGCTGAAGACGAGGGCCTTCTCGGGATCATTATTAGGTATGCATACGTAATCAGTGGACATTTTCAGGGTAAGAAGACCTTTGACCACAGACACCACAACAATCACAGATTCACCTGCATATTTACAATCACAGATTCACAACTGCATATTTGCCTGCATATTGATCACACAGAGACACCACAACAATCACAGATTCACCTGCATGTTTACCTTTGATCACACAGATACCACAACTATCACAGATTCATCTGCATGTTTACCTTTGATTACAGACACCACAACAATCACAGATTCACCTGCATGTTTACCTTTGACCACACAGACACCACAACAATCACAGATTCATCTGCATGTTTACCTTTGACCACACAGATACCACAACAATCACAGATTCATCTGCATATTTACCTTTGATTACAGACACCACAACAATCACAGATTTACCTGCATGTTTACCTTTGACCACACAGACACCACAACAATCACAGTTTCACCTGCATATTTGCCTTTGATCACACAAACACCACAACAATCACAGATTCACCTGCATGTTTACCTTTGACCACACAAGCACCACAACAATCACATATTCACCTGCGTATTTGCCTTTTGATCAAACAAACATCACAACAATCACAGATTCACCTGTATGTTTACCTTTGACCACACAGAAGCACCACAACAATCACATATTCACCTGCATATTACCTTTGATCCACACAAACACCACAACAATCACAGATTCACCTGCATGTTTACCTTTGACCACACAAGCACCACAACAATCACATAGATTCACCTGCATATTTACCTTTGATCACACAAACACCACAGCAATCACATATTCACCTGCATATTTACCTTTGATCACACAAACACCACAACAATCACAGATTCATCTGCATGTTTACCTTTGATCACACAGACACCAGAACAATCACAGATCTCACCTGCATGTTCACTCTTTTGATCACACACAAACACCACTCCTGCTTCACACATTTTATCATCATGTTTACCTTTCATCACACAATCACACAAACACCATAATAATACCAGATTCACCTGCATGTTTTACCACACAAACACCATAACAGACTTTGACCCACAGACACATAACAATCACAGATTCACCTGCATGTTTACCTTTGACCACATAAACACCACAACACTCACAGATTCACCTGCATGTTTGCAACTGATCACACAAACATACAACAATCACAGATTCTGCCGGTGCTGGTCAGCGCGATGCGACTCCGCTGCTGGATTCGCCTGTTTTTGCACAGACACGTAGGCATTTGAATTAAATTGCTGCAGTTGGGCGTTAGCACGTTACAGGCGAATGCGGATTACTGCATGTTCCTTGTCACGGAACGCTCACGGTTGCCATGTTTGCCCGGTAAACGCAACGATGCGCGTGCGTTTTCGCGCGCTTTTCAAGGCCGGCAATCACAGATTCACCTGCATGTTTACCTTTGACCACACAAAACACCACAACACTCTCACAGATTCGCCTTAGCATTGTTTACCTTTTACTCACACAAACACCGCAACGATCACAGATCTCCATTCCTGCATGTTCTGCTTTGACCACACAAATACCACAACACTCACAGATTCACCTGCATGTTTACCGTTGATCACACAAGCACCACAACAATCACAGACTCACCTGCCAGTTAATCCCAGATCACGCAAACACAGCTACATAAACAGTTTATAAACATAAGTGGGCAGTAGGGTAGCTAAGTGGTTAAAGAGTTCGCTCGTCACGCCGAAAACCCGGGTTCAATTCTTCACATGGGTACAATGTGTAAAGCCCATTTCTGGTGTCCCCCGCCGTAATATGCTTAAATATTGCTAGAAGCATCGAAAAACCCAATTCACTCACTCACTCAGTCACTCACTCACTAACCTCACCTACAACGTGTATCCCGACCACACAAGCAAGAGTACATAACAAGCCTCACCTACAGCGTGTCTCCCGACCACACAAGCAAGAGTACATACCACCAACCAAACTCCATATACGGGGTGTCCCCCGACAAGCAAGAGTACATAACCAGCCTCACTCTACAGCGTGTCTCCCGACCACACAAGCAAGAGTACATAACCAGCCTCACCTGCAGGTGTCTCCCGACCACACAAGCAAGAGTACATAACCAGCCTCACCTGCAGGGTGTCTCCCGACCACACAAGCAAGAGTACATAACCAGCCTCACTCTACAGGGTGTCTCCCCTGACCACACAGCAAGAGTACATAACCAGCCTTACCTACAGGGTGCGTCTCCTGACCACACAAGCAAGAGTATATAACCAGCCTTTTACCTACAGCGTGTCTCCCGACCACACAAGCAAGAGTACATAACCAGCCTCACCTACAACGTGTCTCCCGACCACACAAGCAAGGGTACATAACCAGCCTCAGCTGCAGGGTGTCCCCTGACCACAAAAGCAAGAGTACGCAACTAGCCTCACTTACCACAGGGGTGTCCCCCTGACCATACAAGCAAGAGTACATAACCAGCCTTGCTTACTACGAAGTGTCTCCCGACCACACACAAGCAGTATATATAACCAGCTCCACTCTACAACGTGTCTCCTGACCACACAAGCAAGAATACATAGCCAGCCTGCACCTACAGGCATTCTACTGACCACACAAGCAAGAGTACATAACCGGCCTCACCTACAACGTGTCCCTGACCACACAAGCAAGAATTACGCCAACCAGCCTCACCTGGCGTGTCTCCTGACCACACGAAGCAAGAGTACGCTAACTAGCCTCACCTTCAGGGTGTGTCTCCAGACCACACAAGCAAGAGTACATAACCAGCCTCACTCTACAGGGTGTCTCCCGACCACGCAAGCAAGAGTACATAACCAGCCTCACCTACAGCGTGTATCCCCTGACCACACAAGCAAGAGTATATAACAAGCCTCACCTACAGGGTGTGTCTCCCTGACCACACAAGCAAGGTACATAACCAGCCTCACCTACAGGGTGTCTCCCTGACCACACAAGCAAGGAGTACATAACCAGCCTCACCTACAGCGTGTCTCCCTGACCACTGAAAGCAAGAGTACATAACCAGCTCACTCCACCACAGCGTGTCTCCCGACCACACAAGCAAGGGTACATAGCCAGCCTCACCTGCAGGGTCCCCGACCACAAAAGGAAGAGGTACATAACTTGCCTCACCTACAGCGTGTCCCCCGACCACACAAGCAAGAGTATATAACCAGCCTCACCTACAACGTGTCCCCCGACCACACAAGCAAGAGTACCTAACCAGCCTCACCTACAACGTGTCCCCCGACCACACAAGCAAGAGTACATAACCAGCCTTACCTACAGCGTGTCTCCCGACCACCAACAGTGAACCAGGTAGGACCACCACACAAGAAGTAGTAGCTTCTGCCATACTGTCAGATAAAGTGTTTGACCTCATCCACTTTGTGGTTGACAACATGTAGATAAGGACTCACCGCTTTGTCCTTGAGTGAAGTCCGAACAGCTTCAAATACATTTCTGTATTAACAGTACAAGTACGATCCTGATTTAATGTTGGGAGCATGAGTGATCTCATCGTAATGATGAGGTAAATGGCGTCTTGAAGTGAAGCCAGGACCGCCGTTGAAGTTACTTGTTTTTCAATACTAATCAACTTCACATCGCGTTGCTCCTGCATTAAACTGATACAACCCTCTCCCTTCTCTCTCTCTCCTCTCTCTCCCTCTCCCTCTCTCTCCCCCTCTCCCCCTCCCTCTCTCTCTCACTCACACACACAGAGACACACACATATATCCATATCGACACACATACAACATACACACACGCACGCACACACACACACACACACACACAAAATAAAAAATATCTGCTTACCTCAAAGTTTAAGACTCTAAGCGGAATGCCCCATAATGTATTTACGAAGCTCTATGACACCATAGTGTTTCAGTTATAAGTTATGGAATACTACATGTATCAACGCAGTTCATCATAGAGCAATTAGATTGTTCCTAGGTCTAGGTAAATATGCACCCAACGCAGCTTTAAACGGAGAACGGCTGCCCCCAAAGTGAGGAATTGGACATCTATGCTAAGACATTGGATGAGATGCGTTAATACCACAAGCAGAAGATTGAATAAGAGGATATTTGTAATGGCGAACAATAGCAAAAAGAAAAATTAGAATTTTAAAGTCAGAACCCATCTTGTATCCCTTTGAAGTATGATATGCGCACATAACACGCAGTTAGTGACTGATACTAAAGCTTTCCAAGAACATACGCCTGTCTCCCTGCTGGGGAGTATCGGTGAAGTAAGCTAGTTTGTTATTACTGCCCACTTGTGGATCAACAGCACATTGAATGAACGTGCAAGAAGCAATGTATACGGCATACAGACACGGATGGAGAGAGAGATGAATGAAGAAGGGGGAAGACGAGGAGGAAACAAATTGAGAAACTATACACTTTTTAAAACAAAATATGAAACAGAACAGTATGTTAAGTGTCCGCTTCTCCGAGGTCACAGAAGTTCTTTAGCAAAGTTCAGATGTGGAGTGGCCCCAATAAGAGTTGAAACGGGAAATATGAAAATATACCGCACAACGAGAGATTTTGTTTTAATTGCCAAAATGTAGTCAAGGATGAAATCCATGTTTTATTTTTATGTCCAGCTTTCAACTATATCAGAAAAGATCTTATAACACGTCACAATTTAATTCTGAACTCACAAAAGTCCAGTAACTCTCCGCACTGTGGGCACTCTCTGACAAGGGATTCGACCAAATTAAACATGCAGTTGTTATGAATATATGCCAAGGATGAAAAAATGAAAAAAATTTTTTCGAAAACTTTCAATTTCAACTCGCTCGCCCATGGGCGAACAATGGCCCATGGGCGAGAATGTTTAATTTCGCTCAGAATTCATGTTTTGGAGGTTGTAAATGAATGAGTGTATGTTTATAAGCACCATGACACAAATTTCAACTCATTTTGACTTAATTCGGCTAATTTAGAGTGATATTAAAAAATCTCGACCATGGGCGAAAAACATTTTGGCCCATGGGCGAGAATATATTTAATTTTACTCAAAATACATGTTTTTCCTTGTTTTGACGGTTGTAAATGAATGAGCGTATGTTTATAAGTATCATGGCACAAAATTCAACTCATTTTGACTTAATTCAGCTAATTTAGAGCGATGTTAAACAATCTCGCCCAAGGGCGAAAAATATGTTCGCCCATGGGCGAGAATATTTAATTTTACTCAAAATACATGTTTTTCCTTCTTTTGAAGGTTGTAAATGAATGATGGTATGTTTGTAAGTATCATGACAAAAAAAAATTAAACTGTTAGGACTAATTTCGACTAATTTATAGCGTTATTTAAACAATCTCGCCCATGGGCGAAAAGACATTTGGCCCATGGGCGAGAATCTTTACATTTGCTCAAAATACATGTTGTTTTCGTGTTTTGAAGGTAGCTAATGGATGAAAGTACGTTTTGAGTATCATGATACAATCTTTTGACTTAATTCGGATAATTTAGAGCTCTATAACAAATATATCGGCCATGGGCTAAAATATTTCCTTTTACTCAAAACTCAGTAATAAATGTCAGTCCACAATGGGCGAAACAGTTTGACCCACTGGCAAGCTAACTTAATTTCACAATTAATTTGTTTTGGTTTGCGAAAAAAACACTTAACAAAATTATTTCTACTATTTATGAAAACAGAATGCGAATTGCTTCATTTTATCCTTTTGATCAGGGTTGGTTGAAAACAAATGTAATAAAGACATATCACTGATGAAAACGATTTGAGTGTGAGTGAGCTAATATACTCCAGTATATCGTCACATCGGCAATATTTCAGCCATATTTTGACTTGAACCAATTAAACATTGATGAGGAATAAATGTATAGTATATAACCTGTCGTCAAGGGACAGTGAAATATCCAGAATATCAATCAGATTTAAACCTGGCATTTAATATTTATATAATAGCACTATTTGGACAATACACAAAATGAAAACAGGTTATAGACAGCCAGCAACTGAATTTAGATCACCATTTCGACTTTAGCTACCTGCGAGAACCCTAGAAGGACTTACATGGTCCCTTCATACGTTGGCGATTGTGCACAAATTTAGCCATCACTTAAAAACACAAGTATCCTACTATTATAAACCTGGTATATCTAAATTTACTTCAAATGTTTTGAGACTTACGTACCCTCTCAAGAAGACAAAACTGTGAAACCCGTGAAGATCCGGGTTAGAATTGGTCTTCAGTAACCCATACTCATCGTAAGAGGCGACTAACGGGATCGGGTGGTCAGGCTCGCTGGCTTGGTTGACACATGTCATCGGTTCCCAATTGCGCAGATCGATGATCATGCTGTTGATCACTGGATTGTCTGATCCAGGCTCGATTATTTACAGACCGCCGCCATATAGCTGGAATATTGCTGACTGGGGCGTAAAACTAAACACTCATCCAATTGCGCAGATCGATGCTCACGCTGTTGATCCCTGGATTGTCTGGTCCAGACTCGATTATTTACAGACCGCCGCCATATAGCTGGAACATTGGTGAGAGCGACGTAAAACTAAACTCACTCGCTCACTCACTCCAAACTGTGACAAAAAGGAACACCTCCAGCTACCAACAATGTCAACAAGAACATAATGGTGTCCCTGCATCAATACATCTTCAAGACTAAACGAATTGATAAATTATTCTAGACCAATATCTGTACACAAATAATGTAACTGCAAGTTCATGGTTCCTAAGCTCGTACAATGCACATTTATTCACCTCATGTAATGTCTATCTCTGATTGATTCACGTGACCTTGAACAAATTACCATGTATGCCGGGTGCACGGTCGTACACTGCTTGGGTGGTGTAGTACAAATCATCAGGCAGAATATATCATTTATACCCCTCCAGCCCCATGGAAAAAAATCATGCATCCACGGCAGTCAGTGAACCGTGAAGCAGTGGTTCAAATCGACTAGTCAGTACCATGTTAGTGAAATATATGACTGAATTTCAGCTTGTTTTGATGCTATATTTACATGAAGAGAGATTTAAGATATTTTTACCTAAGGTTATGTATTTATGTAGTTTTATAAAAATCTTTCTATGGTGTATATTTTGACCCCTCTAGATAACAGTGTCTCATAAGCCTGTTAAGGTTGGATGTATGTAAAACATTATGTGTTTATTTTATATGTATTTTATATCTTGTTTTACATACATGGGTCACTTTAATAAACTATGTCTGTCTGTCTGTCTTTTCTTCTAAACATTCGTTAAGATAAATTCTGTTTACTATTGTGATGCGGGTGTACGGGGATTTTTGCGTCCCGGTGTATCCACCTAGCCGAAGGCGTCAGCGACAGTTTGCTACTACTTATGATAGGAATTAATTTGACGTTTACGTATCCAGTTCTTGTGTATTCTGTTATATTACATATGTACTGGTGAAGTATTAATAAAAGCAATGTTTTGCTTGTTTACCAAACCAGGTTCTCTGAGAATATAAATATGTTTAAACCATATGTTCAAAATTGAAATACAATATGGCATTTCCAAGTTTGACGCATGACACGGCTAGAGAATATCGGTTTCACATTGGCAACCTCTTGTGCTGTCTTTATCTCTTATCTCGTATAAACCTCAACCCTCCCACAATATCTTTATGCGCCTTTCCTTTCAGGCCACAATGAGGTGATTTAATGTCGATTGAATGGCCTTATCTTGTCAACTGGTATTTCTGTACATAGGTTACACTCGTTAATGTGGTGTTCAGGATAAACATGTGACACGGAGATAGGGCACGCACGCACGCACGCACGCACGCACGCACGCACGCACGCACGCACGCACACGCACACACACACAGGACGACACGGAAACTCTCTCTCAGTCACACACACACACTCTCGCACACGCTCTCTCAGAGAGAGAGAGAGAGAGAGAGAGAGAGAGAGAGAGAGAGAGAGACTCACTCACTCTGCATTCGGTTACAGCATTTAATATGTACTTGATTGTGACATTATTGTACTTTTGCATAAAATTCAAAAGCTCTTACTTCTCTGTGTCATATTGTTTAGTCAAACGTTATCATAGTATTGCGCGGAAATCTGAAATACAATATTGATGTTATGTAATAAATGGTGTCTTTTTAAATATACTTCAGCAGAGGTTATCAGTATTTAGATGTGTGCTGTATTGCATGCAATTTTGACAAAACACATTTTAACGTGGTTAAACAGAATTGCTTTCCACGGAGAACGTGGATTATCTATTTTGTTCCTGACCTGTTTTTTGTGTAGAGTAGACAGACAGATTTTTCAACGCTGTTTAAAGCATTATATCTATATGAAAGCATACTTTACGCTCCGACGTGTTGTCACGCTGAGCTGCACCCAAACATGAAATATACTTTTGCTGCAAAATTAAATAACATAAATGACTCATTTATAATAACATGTAACTCAAGAAAGGCAGAGCACAAATACGAAAGTATAAATTGTATGTATTCTACACATGGTTCAGGTTTGTTATTTTTAATGATTGATGAGGGTAGAAAAACCTTTATTATCCTTTTTATGTAACGTTGGAATAGAAAATGAAATTCATTTTACACTGTTATCAGGAATTAAGGCAGAAATATATACCAGACCATTTACTAGTAAAACAACCTCTGTATGCATTTATATCTATATAATCCCCCCAAAAAACAAAAACAAAACAAAACACACACCCAAACCAAATCAAACAAAACAACAACAGCAACAAACAAACGGACATTGGTACAAATCCAGGAGAGACATTCTACACCAGTTACATTCATTCAGTTAAGCATCTTCTTGAGAAGTGTGTGGAACTCGGATGGATTTATGCTTGAAATATACTGGACAAAATAAGTTAGGGATATTGGTATTTTTATGATTGATATTTTATCAGTGTGTCAATGAATATATAGATCATTATTCATAATTTCAAAATTTACATTTATCCCTAACTATTGTTGTCCAGTATATTTAGTAACCGATGCAGTCAACCGCACTAAAACTCAGGAACGTTTCAGCCCCCGTTTTACGTACATGGGCGACCACAATATTTATCTGTTGAAGTTTAAAACATGAGACTTTCTCTCGCAAAAAATGAAATATTGCGCAGTCATTTAACATTTTTTTACTCGATGACTAAAGATTTCACCGCATTTAACATTGTGAACTTTTGACTGTACCCGTCAAGCAACATTCCACCTGCATGACTCAATGTTTATATTCAGTACATCATAAACTTACGACAACACAAATATGTGAGCTGTTATGCTCATGTAAGGAACAAATGCTTTTAGTATTCTTAAGAAATATAGCTCTGAATCGACACGACACAGTTACAACACTCAGTAGACTTGGCGCAAACTGTTTGTATTGATACTTCTGAAATTGGTGGATTTAGACGTGAGTATTCTACTATTGACAACATATTTATTTTGGATTGCATTGATAGAGAAACAAATAACGAAGAAAAGAGGGAAATTATGCAGCGTTCATAGACTTTAAGAAGGCCTTTGATACGGTAAGGAGACCAAAACTGTGGAAATTATTCAATCGCATCGGAATAAAAGGCAAGTTATTTCAAATAATACATAATCTGTATAATGATGTCTCTGCTTGTGTAAGAAATAACAGCACGTATTCAGAATTCTTCAAATGTCATGTCGGTTTAAAACAGCGATGCATTATGAGCCCTTTGATATTTTCAATATACATAAACGAATTAGCAACTAGTATTGAATGTTCAGACTGCTATGGGCTACAACTTATGCCTGATCTTGTACATATATATTTACTTCTTTTTGCTGACGACATTGTGCTGTTTTCTAATGTGGGTAAGGACCTCCAAAAACAGTTAAACATTCTTTCTTCATTTTCGATCGAATTTGGATTGAAAGTTAATATGGCAAAATCAAATATAATGGTATTCAGAAAGGGAGGTGTGTTAGGTACAAATGAGAAATGGAACTTTGAAGGAGTCGAGTTAAAAGTTGTGAATAATTATAAATACCTTGGTATATATTTCACTCCTCAGTTATCATGGAAATATGCTATTAGTAGAAAAGCCCAGGAAGGGAAGCGAGCTTTAAATAGTGTTCTACAGACATTGAATATGAACTGCACTATAAATAGCAAGATATTCTTCCATATTTTTGATACCAAAATATTACCAATCCTAACATACGGATGTGAAATTTGGGGATATAAGCAATACGATGAACTAGAAAGAATTCAGTTAACAGCTTGTAAGAGATATTTACAACTGGCAGTCAAGACGCCAAATTATGCTGTCCTTAGTGAATGTGGCCGCTTCCCTCTATTTGTTAACACTTAGTAAGAGTCATTAAATACTAGCTTAAAATAAACAGGATGCCTGACCATAGATATGCCAAAAAATGTTACAGAATGTCACTTGTTTATGATACTAACGGAAAAGTAAACTGGGTTACCAAGGTAAGAAACATTTTATGCTCTAATGGATTTATGTATGTATGGGTAATTCAAGGGTGCAAAACATAAACTTATTTCTCCAGAAATTCAAACAAAGAATGAAAGATGTATTCATATCAGAGTGGTTTAATTCAATAAATAGTACATCTAAACTACATAGATACAAATTGTTTAAGTATAATTTGAAACTGAAGAGTATATCAATTCAATACAAATAAATAAATTCAGGAGTATTTTGGCAAACTTTCGTTGCGGTACACTCCCACTAGAAATAGAAATTGGTAGGATGAACGGTATCGAGCGAAAATACAGATTGTGTAAATTATGTATTATGCGCATTAGGCTATTACATTGTATATGCATTCTATGTTGTAATGGGCCGTTGGCCTGAATATCAACTGAAATAAATAAATTCCGATACTTCTGATTGTGTAACACAGATTTCACGTCCAGAAATGTGTCAACAGCTATGAACATTCTCTATCGCCACTCAAGACATACAGAGGGATGTTGTATAGATACATTCAATTTATCAATCCAACTACTTGTACTTGTCAAAACTGAAATACAATATGAACATGCACACAATAGCTAAATTGAAAGGCACATCTTGCCAAACAAGGTTTTCAAGAGCATATACACATAAATGTCAGTGTCTTTTACAGACTAATATGTGCACGTCTTGAGAAAGGTCAAAGTTCCTATTCCTATCTCAGTAAACAGGGTTGTTCAATCACACGTATATACACACAAATTTTGCATGACAAATAAGTCAATGCACAAAAGAGAATTTAACAAAAGGTTGAAATTCAAGATTATTCATGTGCATATCTTGGTATATAAGGTTTTGCAATGCATCACTGCCAAAATGCCAACAAGCGAAGACGACCTCCAAAGCACCTAACTACCATCACCAATGTAAACAACAATATATTTCCACTCTAATTTCACATGACAAAGGAAGTTTATACACATAACAAAAATCTTGGTCCTGATAGAGTGAGTAACCCAAACAGAATTCCAATTGGTCAGCTCGACACCTTCTAAAACAATCAATTCGAGATTTCCTTAGAATGTGCGATATTTGGCTGCGCGTTATGACTCCTGTGGTCAGTCCACCCTTATCCAATAAACCAGTGATACAGATATGATAAATCACTGTGAAAATAAATATTTCACAATCATAATTGATTTGTGTTGTTTCTAATGATTCACCCCTTCTGTGTTCAATAATGGACCAGTTCAGCAATAATCCACCTTAATCCAATAAAACCAGTGAGGCATGAAGTCCCACATAGCCTAATGAACTGTACCTACCTAATTGAATAACTTTAGGTTCTCGTGGGACGACACCACGTGTGTGTCGTCATGGGCAGGAAGTGACAGTGTATTGACTTCTTTCCTTAATTACCCATTTGGGGCTCCCTAATTAACCTTTATTTGTTCTGGAAGCTAAGCATAGACCTATTTATTTTATTTGGAAGTGGTTTATTGGCGAAGCGTCAATAGGATTGACAAGACATATTTTAATACCGTTAAAGCTCTCTACAATTCTGTTTATGGTACAATAATTAGAAAGTAATATTTCATGTTAACAATTTCTTAATTTTGACTGTTCCGACGTGTATGTTTTGATATTATATGTGCGAACACGCATACCACTGACGAGCCACATGTTGTACGTTAATAAATTAATAAATAAGCTCCTGTACTGAGGCTTATCTTGCTGTGATTTCTGTTCTGTTTCATGACTCAATGTATCATTGAAGCAGTATGTCAGATACAGTTTCCAACACAAGGTAGTACTCTGGATCATTCGCAGATTGTTGCGAAGCGGCATTTTTGACATTTTCAGTCATCACTCGATCCTGAACTGGGTCACCCTTGGTGGTAAAAAACGATGCTTTTTCAGTGCTTCTGTATTCTCAAATCATCTACTATACAATATCACGTCATACTGTAGTTAGGTAACTTGTTCCAAGGCATTGCTTCTAATGTTTTAAGTGCCTAGTGACTACATAATTATGATGATGATTATGAGTTTAACGTGGGCTTCTGGCTGTAGCCAATGTCGCCGACGGGGTAGGTGGTTTAAACATATTTATTTCAAGAAAAAGCAACGACAGAATTGTCATGAACTGGATTGGTCAACAAGCTTAAAAGAATTTATATGAAGACCGCTCCAGTATACATAGATAATGAAACAGTATCATGACAAGAACAGATGATATCTAAAATGAATTAGATGGTATGACATGTACCCCAACGGGGTAGGTGGGAGCTAGAGTAATAATTAATATGTTTATAATTAAGGATAAACCACCATACCCCCAAAATGAGTGAGTGAGTTTAGTTTTACGCCGCACTCAGCAATATTCCAGCTATATGGCGGCGGTCTGTAAATAATCGAGTCTGGACCAGACAATCCAGTGATCAACAGCATGAGCATCGATCTGCGCAATTGGGAACCGATGACATTTGTCAACCAAGTCAGCGAACCTGACCAATTCGATCCCGTTAGTCGCCTCTTACGACAAGATAGCGCCTTGTTATATGGCGCAAGCATGGGTTGTTGAAGACCCATTCTACCCCGGATCTTCACCGGTCCCCAAACCACTACAAAAACATGATAATAAATTAATAAAAAGCCGTGATTATGAAGGAAAATAAAAATAATGTAGTCCTGATTTAATTAGATGAGAAGAGATGAAATAGAACTAAATTGATAGATATAGAATATTCCAGTGGGGCTGGTTCACATTTGGGGTGGTTCGTGTGTGTGAGAAATGTGTGTTAAGGAGGTTGATTTGTGTGTGTTGGGAGGTTGATAGCATAGTAGAGGAGCTTGTTTTGGAAACAGTTAAGCTGTTTATAATTAAATAATGGGTAAAAGAAAGAAAAAGGGGTTAAACAGGGGGGTGGAGGTGAGAGGGTGATATGGGAGCATTGAGGGGGGCAAGGCAGGCTGAGCGAGTGCAGTAGTGAGAGGAGGCAGTAGTAAGCTTGGTTGAGGTGGCCTTGACTGAAGGGGCTATGGGCGGCCTTGACCGTGGAGTTTGGTATGGTTGGTGATTTGGAGGCGCGCAGACCTCGGAGGAGACAGTAGTTGTTGGGTCAGTGCATCTTGGTTTTTGACCCCTTCTAGCAGAGCTAATTTCGAGGGTCAGATGCGCTCATCACCCCTAGTAGTACCAGTTTGAAAAAAAGAGACATAGTTATATAAGGGTGGTTAAAGGATATTAACGACCCCAAAAATGAAATAAGGTTTTTATGGGGAAGGAGGGAAGAAGTGGGATAAGATTGTTTGCTAGCATGGGGCTATAGGGTTGGTGCTGCTGCTATGGAGGCCCGTTTTAGCTGCACTTTGTTGAGTAGTGCTAGAGAGGAATTAGGATAGTTAGAAGATTAAAGCGGCTTTGAAAATAGGTTAGCAATTCAGGCTGTTGCCTGGAGAGAGAGGGTGGGGCGATTGCTGTGGGTGGAGAGTTTGGACGTTTGGAGTAAATGCTGCATGTGCTGCTGATTAAGGATTGGAGTTAGAAGTAGTTTACATAAAGGTTTGTTTTGTGATATAATTTACTGATTGCTTTTTGTATTTGTGGGGGTTGTGGGGGGATAGAGACTGTGGATGTTTTGTGTGTTTTTTATTGTCGAGTGTTATTGATGTACTGAATTCTATATGGTAGATAAATTAGTAGCTGAAGGAGCCAGTTGTATCGTTTGTGGGATTTTACATGTAGTGCAGAGCCCGATTGGAGTAGCGATAGTTTAATTTTGTGATGCCTACGCAATTTGGTATTTAGTGTAAGACTGTATCTGACGTGAGTTGCTGAAGGAGTTAACTAAGGAGATATATGTTTGCCGATTGTTTTATATAATCCACGCGGCATGGAAGTATGTAGTTGTTTGAAGTTTTCCCGTATTATTAGTTTTTTCACAATGGATCCTATACTCTTGTTTGCTGTATGTTAGTGGGTATTTGATGCTTGAGTTTTTTGTTGCTTGTTTGGCTGCTTTGTCTGCGTTTTCGTTATCGTGATCCCAATGTGTGAAATTTACCCATACTATATTGATTTATTCATTTTGATTTGTTAGTGTGCTGGTTGAGTGCAGATTATTCGATGTAGTAGATTTGGTCTGTTTGTGTAATTTCTATTTCTAATCAGATTGTATTTGCACTGATGTCTGTGATGATTAGGAGTTTGTTGTGATTAGTTGTTTCTGCCATTTTGAAGGCTAGATATATTGCCGTTTTCTGCGGGCCCATATATAGAAAGATTGTTTTAGGATGCGTGCTGATGTTGTAGTTATGTCTGGTTGTGTTGTGTGTATTGCGAATGCTACTGTGTAGTTATACGGGTTGTGTGATCCGTCTGTGTAGATGTGTGTCCAGTCTGGCCAGTGTTGTTGTATGTAATCCATTACCAGTATTTTTTGTTGATTTTTGTTTGTTGATATTTTTGTGACGTTTGTTAGAGCAGTATCCGTGTGAGGAGGTGGGAGGTGATAAGTGTAGTCATGTATGACTGGGGTGAGTTTTATGTTTCTAAGCTTATATGCTTTCAGAAGGTTGTTTAGTCGAATAGTGTAGCCGGAAGTCTTCGCCTTTTTTTAAATCAGCTTGACTTTCTGTCTTGGTGGTAGATGTTCAGTTGTGGTTATGAGATTGTT
Organism: Haliotis rubra; assembly: GCF_003918875.1. Lineage (NCBI taxonomy): Eukaryota > Metazoa > Mollusca > Gastropoda > Lepetellida > Haliotidae > Haliotis > Haliotis rubra. Next base: position 23,022 of record NW_025764975.1, on the reverse strand, counting down.
AAGTAATGGGTTTGTGCATGCGTTAGCCCAATAGTTGAGTGTAATTTGTTGGCGTTTAAGGGAAGGGCTATTTCTCCAGATAACTTTAAGAGAGACGTAAATTACAGTACCTGATGCTGTGCCCTAGTGAGAGATTGTTAGTGCCTTGTATTGTATTGAGTCTAGCTGCTTGGAGTCTTTTTGTGTCAGTGCGTCGTATGCAGGTGCAGCGTATTCCAGCTTGGGTCGTATAAGTGTTTTATAGACAGTGAGAAGCGTGAGTTGGTCTTGCTCCCCAGCTTGTACCTCGTATGTCTTCGCATTTGGTTGAGATCTTGGTTGCATTTGGTGATGATGTGCTTGATATGGGGTGTGTATGTTAGGTGTTGATCTAGTATGAGGCCGAGGCATTTTGTTTGTGTGCTGTAGTTAATTTGGATGTTGTTTAGCATAAGGGATAGTGAATAGTTTTGGCATATAGGGTGTTTTGAAGAGTAGAGCTACTGGTTTTGTCAGTGTTGATTTTGAAACCCCATGTATTTGCCCATTTGTCGATATGATTCAGTGCTTTGTTGGATGTGTTCCTGGGCTGTGCCTAGTGTTTTATGTAATGTTCAAAGGGATGCGTCGTCTGCAAATTTGGCTGTTTTGATTGTTGAGCGGATGTCAGTAAATATGTCGTTGATCATAAGATTAAAGAGCGTTGGAGATAAGACACTACCTTAGGGTGTGCCATTTTGGATGTGGTGCGGATCTGAGAGTGCATTGTTTACTTTACAGTTATGGTGCGATTGTTCCGGAATTAAGCTGTGTATAAAGTTTAGCATACGTCCGTTTTATATTTTTATGCATCAATTTTGTTGATAGCCCGCCATTCCAAATCATGTCAAAAGGCTTTTGAAAAGTCGATCAATATGGCCAGAAGGTAGTGTTTGTTTGCTTGGGCTACTCTGATGGCGTGCTCTATTCGGATGATGAATGAATGTCTTTAATGAATGTCTTTATTTCCTCCAGATAGGTCCGAAGATCCTCAAACATCATGGTTATATAATTATATAATTAACAGAATACTCAACAAATAACACACACACACATATCTATATACATAAACATACATAGAATATGGGAACATTTCCCCAAATATATACAGGTTATTAGCAGTCAGGTATTGGCTAGATTATTACCACAAGTAATTGAGAATATTTTTTTTAGTTTATACAGATGCTTTGAGAATTCTAAAATAGTGAAAAGCCTTGTTATTTCATCAGTATCATTGTTATTGGCCCCAAGAAAGAATGCCAGCATGTCATGCTCTTCAATCTTCTCTATTTTGATATACATGTCAATATCAAGATTATCGATTAGAGTTGAGAAAATACATCTCTCTCTGAAAGTAGATGTAATGTTGAAGTCTTTTTGATGATTGTTTCCATGATTTTGCATATGTTTGATGTGGAGTGATATGGGTCTGTATGAGTCTAGGTGCTGTGGTGGTTTGTTTGGTTTCCTTATTGGAATGACAAGTGCTTGTTTCCACGAAGTAGGAATTTGTGAGGTGTACCAGATTATGTTAAGTAGATTTAGCAGTAGCGTTTTTGCCGTGTAAGGTGAGCTGTTTTAGTAGTATATAAGTTATGCCATCTCCTCCTGGAGCAGACGACGTGGTTTTGCTTTGGAGAGCGTGTGTGAGCTCGTGTATTACCATTAGGGATGCGTTGTAGGGTATATGGGCTTGGGGCGGTTGCATGACGTAAGCTGGTGTAGTGAGTATTTTCTGTTGGAGTGAAGCCAGGATGATTAGTGTTACTGCTTATGTGCTGATAATGCTGGGCTAATGTTTGTGCTTTTAATTTATTATCAGTATAGTCGTGTATTTTTATGGATTTGTGTAGATTTTTTTTTTGTTCCGTTTATTGCCTTTTAGTTTGTTCCACATGACTTTAGAATTATTTTTCGTTATGTTTAGAGTGCTGCAGAATTTTCCCCAGTGTTCTTTTTGTATTTTTTTGATAAGCATGTGTGTACTGTTTCGAAGTTGTTTTGCGTTAGGGGAGTTTGTGTGGATGTGTTTTGCGCGTCTACATGCTCGTTTTCTCTCTTCTTGACTGTTTGATTTCTGGGGTCCACCAGGGAACCCTGTTGCGTTAAGGAGTTAGGATTTGTTTTGGGAATACACTTAGTAGCTATGTTAATAATTTCTCTAGTGAAATTGTTGGAAAAGGTTTCAGGGCTGAGCTGATAATTTGTGAATAGTCAATTTGATTGATTAAGGTTTGGTACTTTCTCCAGTCTGCTTTAGTGTAGTTGAGTTTTGGGTCTTGGTGGGTTAGCTCAGGTGTAAGATTGGGACCAATATTGATATTTATTGAGATGGGGGAAGTGGTCCTTCCCAGGGGTCGTCGAATACTTCCCAAGTTGATTTGCATGCCAGATTGGGCGTGGTGATGGTTAAGTCTATTTCTGTTAGGGAGTTTTGATTTTCCCTGTTGGCTGTATCTGGTTGGGGATTTGTCATTTAAAATAATTAGAGTCGTTTTGCTGTGCCCATTCGTATAGTAAATTTCCAAATTTGTCCGAGTGGTTTCTGAATTGGTCCAGCTATGGTGATGCGCGTTTAGATCTCCTAAAAAGATTGTGTGTTTAGAAATATGGTTAGCTAGTATTTCAAGGTCAGTTTGGTCCATAGGGTTTGTGGTTTGGTGATATATGTTGACTAGTGTTATGTTTGTTTTTTCTATCGTGATTACATATGCTTGTGTTTCCAAAGTGGGGGGCTATGTTTATTGTATTTGTTTGTAACTGAGTGAGTCATGTATGAATAAGGAAAGGCCACCGCGAGTAGCGTTTGGATTGTTTATTGTGCGGTATTTATTGAGTGTGGAGTAGTTTGGTATAGTGAATTGTTTATTTTTTGTATTTTTTGATTCTTGAATGGCTATTATTTGTGGATTTAGCTTATTTAGTTTTATGAGTGATTTTATTTCATATGATTTAGGTATGAAGCTATTTGCATTTCACTGGATAATATGCATAATGACTACTGGTAGTAGTGCAAGTAGAAACATGTGTAGTTTAGATTGAACGCGTGTGTTGTGTCTCATGTTAGTTTGACGGTTTAACATTGTGTTGAAATTGTGCTAATGGGAGCGTGTCGAGTGAGGTTTGGAGGAGATATTCGTGAATTGTTTCTATTGTGTTGTTGGGAGAGAGAGAGTTAGTGCAGTAATGAATTCTATGAGCTTATTTTGCACATTTTGTAGTTGCGTAATTGTGACTTGTGCTGTGTGTTTTGGGCGCGGGTTGAGTTTGATCTGTGGGATTTGGGGAGGAGCAACTGCTGGTTGCTCAAGGCTGGCTGGGGTGGCTGTGACAGCCAGGGGCGGCAGCTTTGTTTTGTTTTTGTGTTGTGTGATCCTACGACCCCGGGAAGATGCCAGACTAGCTGAGCGACTGGAGCTTAGTGCTCTTGACTCTTGGGGATTTAATGGTGGTGGGAATACGTCGTCGTCGCCATTTGAGGATGCGTACGACTGGGGTTGGTCGTACCAATTGTATATTTTGGAGTTTAAGGGGTTCGGCAGGGGCGGGTAGGTCAGATGCTGTGAGAGATGTTTATTTATTAATAGGATTTTGTTTGGGCGAACTGGGCAGGAGTTTGAGAAGGCGTTATGATCGTACTGATCACAGTTTATACAATACAGTTGTTAGAGTGCACTCTGGACTGTTATGGAACTCGGAGCTGCATTTGGAGCATCTGTCTAGGTTTTGCAATTTGATTGAACATGTCCGAAAAGGTGACAGGTAGTACATTGAATTTTTTTTTTTTCTAGTTGTGTACTTTGCAAGAGATTGATCAAATATAATTTTATCAGGAAGTTTGGTGCCTTTGAATGTCAGGATGACAGTGGAAGTGTTTGATGGAGGACTGTGTGGTTTTGTTCTGGTGATCCTGAGTAGATTGGTAATTTGAGGCTGGGTTTGGAGTTTGTTTGATTCGTATACATATGTCTGAAGGTCATGGCCAGACTCCCGCTGGGTCAGTGTAAATGACCCCTTTTGTTTCGGATAGCCAACAGGGTGTTGCCAAGATAGGTTGAGGCCATCTTTGATGTATTTTTCATTGCCGCATTGAGGTCGTCTTGATGCTGAAAGTTTATTTTGAAGAAAGCCCTGCCGCAGTTGTTTAGGAATTTGAATTTGAGATTAGATTGTTTTAGTATAAGCCCAAATCTGATTTTTGTGTACAGGGGAGGTGAGAGGCGTGGGACCTGTATTGAATGCGAGAGTATTAACTGTTGGTTATTGTTTGGTTGTGTTTGGTTTAGAACCTTGTCGTTTTGCATCTTGGATTGTGTTTACAGGTCCTGTGGGGATTGTCTAAGACGTTTGCCACCCAAGGCTGTAGTCGAAGCTAGGTTATTTAATAGAGTTGATTGGGACTTGCGAGGGGTAGCCATGGAAATGGTGGGCGATTTTGGAGGAGATTTAGGAAACGTTGATGGAATGAGAGAAGTGGGGTTGCTTAGATCAAGAGGTCGGAACTGGGAACTTTGTGAAGTTTAGCGGGAGTTGTCGTGAGTGAAGGGGAGGGTGAGGAGTGGTGAAAGTAGTAGAGAGGAGCTTACAGTCTTTCCTTGAGGGGCGTTTGTCTTTCTGCTGATCGAGGGTTGGTGTCAACATTGATCCTTGAGGTGTAGGAGGAGGCCCGTCATTTCGGTTGTGGTGACGGTCAGTGATAGTCCGATTTCGATCGGACGCCATGTTAGAGAGCTCGAGCAGGGTGACCTGCTGCAGGTGGATTTCACCATAGGCCACAGAGGCCAAAAAACAAATATCCAGTGGCAACCCAGGAGACGGAGGGGAAGATCGCTGACTCATTTAAAGACGATAATGTTATCAAGACGTAGATAAGTGAAAAGGAAGGGAATTGCAATCGCAAGTGATTTTGAATACAACTGCTCTCGGTGACCATCGCCAAATGTTGTTGGGAGGTAGAGTTGGTGTGAAATAAAAAGGAATAGAGAGGCGCGCGGACCTCTGAGAAGATAGGTGGTTGGAGAGAGAGGTGAAGTTATAGATGGCTGGATAGTAGGCTGAAAGTGAATCGAGATTGCTAGGTTGAGAGGTGGGCGCGGACGTCGGAGGGTCAGTCACGCACATATGGTGAATTTGGGTGACATACCTATCCGTGAAACAATTAGTAATGAAACAATAGGCGAGAGCTTTCAATACAACTGATAGCTCATGACAGGTAATTAATGACAGATGGTCGGATTGGCCTGTGCTGATAGTTATAGCCCGGGAAAGCCACTTTTAAGAAAACAAGAGTTGAAAATGGTGTGGTTCAACCGGCAATGGGTATGATTAGTGAATGTGGGTCATCCGGCAATTATTATTAGCTAATCCATGTTACCTTAAATAATGCAGATTTTTAAAATATCGCTCTAAATTAGCCGAATTAAGTCAAAATGAGGCTGAATTTTGTGTCTTGATGCTTATTACATACTTTCATTCATTTACAACCTCAAAACATGGAAAAACATGTATTTTGAGTAAAAGTAAATATTCTCGCCAATCGGCCAAAATGCTTTTCGCCAATGGTCGAGATTTTTTAATATGGCTCTAAATTAGCTGAATTAAGTCAAAATGAGTTGAAATGTGTGTCATGACACTCTACCCACTACACCAGGGACCAGTCTCTGATCAGGCAGCTCTACCCACTACATCGCGGGCCCAGCGTCTCTGGTCAGACCCTCTACCCACTACATCACGGACGCGGTCTCTGGTCAGACCCCTCTACCCACTACACCACGGACGCGGTCTCTGGTCAGACACTCTACCCACTACACCACGGACGCGGTCTCTGGACTGACGCTCTACCCACTACACCACGGACGCGGTCTGTGGTCAGACCCTCTACCCACACACTACGGGCGGTCTCAGGGACAGACTCTCTACCCACTACACTACGGACGCGGTCTCGGACAGACCCACTCTACCCACTACACTCACGGAGGCGGTCTCTGGTCAGACGCTCTACCCACTGCAGCGGAGGCGGTCTCTGGTCAGACCCTCTACCAGCTTCACCACAGGAGCGGTCTGTGGTCAGACCCTCTACCCACTACACCACGGAGGCGGTCTCCGGACAGACCCTCTACCCACTACACTACGGACGCGGTCTCTGGTCAGACCTCTACCCACTACACCACGGACGCGGTCTCGGACAGACAACCTACCCACTACACTACGGACGCGGTCTCCGGACAGACTCTCTACCCACTACACTCTGGGACGCGGTCTCGGACAGACTCTCTACCCACTACACTACCGGACCTTTGGTCTCGGACAGGCAGCTACCCACTACACTCTCGGGACGGTCTCGGACAGGCAGCTCTACCCACTGCACCCCACGGACCGGGTCTCTGGTCAGACACTCTTCCCACTACACCCGCGGAGGTGGTCTCGGACAGACCCTCTACCCACTACATCCGGAGGCGGTCTCCAGACAGACCCTTTACCCACTACACCACGGAGGCGGTCTCTGGTCAGACACTCTACCCACTGCACTACAGGACGCGGTCTCTCGACTGACGCTGAAGATGAAGCAACTGAAAGAGACGCAAAACAGCTATTACCATGGAGTTGTTGCATGACGTCGTGCAGCATAATCAATTTCCTGTCATGTCCATCAATCCGGTTACATCTGCGCTTAATATTTTGTTTATCAGGAACACGATGTGTGTAATCAATCCTAGATCCTTCCGAGCGCCTGACAAGCACATTCTAAATCTCTGCTTTGCCCATCTCACTGCTAAGGCGTCTTTCTCCATATCAGTCATGGGTCTGCTGACGGATGCCACCCGTGGGGCAGGATACGCTCCACGCGAACACCTGATGTCATCACTGGATTGTCTGGTTCAGACCCGATTTGTTTACAAACATTGTGCAGCTTTTATACTGCTGAAACAAATATATCCTCATCATATAGTCACAATTGTACAATGTACTTTTTTGGGAGAGGTTTCCATGAATGTGAAAAAGGGTTTGTCGCCTCTATCAAGATAGTCACACATCACTTATGGGTTACAGAATGCACAGTGTGGATTAGCACACTGTTCAATGTATGTGTGACAAGTTTTAACAACAAGCGTGAGCTTGATTTTAGGAGTCTCGGTTACAATAAGATGCATCTAGGCTACAGTAAGACGAAACAGAGTTTCAAAGAAAGCTGGTTTTAAATCTTATGCACAGGAAAATACAGACACATAATTATGGTGTGATAGTTTATTGACAATGAGATATTTCATCTACATCACAGATTCTTCTTGTCCAGGACCAGAGGTTTCGCTCCCAGGGCAGGGTTTCCCAGTCTGGAAATACAAACACACTTCGTCATATGGGGACATGTGTGTGTCAGGGTGGGGAGAACATACACACTTCGCCATGTAGGGGATATGTCTGTCAGTGTAGGGAAAACATACACACTTCGTCATGTAAGGGACATGTCTGTCAGGGTGGGGAGAACATACACACTTCGTCATGTGGGGGACATGTCTGTCAGGGTGGGGAGAACATACACACTTCGTCATGTAAGGGACATGTCTGTCAGGGTGGGGAGAACATACACACTTCGTCATGTGGGGGACATGTCTGTCAGGGTAGGGAGAACATTCACACTTCGTCATGTAAGGGACATGTCTGTCAGGGTGGGGAGAACATACACACTTCGTCATGTAAGGGACATGTCTGTCAGGGTGGGGCGAACATACGCACTTTTTAGTCATAATTCAATATGGACTTTATTTAAATATCTCCTGTAAACAACTTCAAGTTGGAGGGGATAATGGTTCCCAGAAGTAGATCGCCTCACAAATCTTACAAGGCATATTTTAACATCTTATCAAGACGTAATGAAAATAAAAATAATATGGGTGATTTTTTTATACATCTTTTATTCACGTTCTGTATAACATGAGTTTCACTGGACGAAGTTACAGTCATTTCATGTTAGACATGAGCCCTGTTGCCAAATGTTTCAGAGATAGATCCTCTCGGAGAAATAATGTATGTGTCCCTATATATATATATATATAAATATTTGTCAGGGTTGAGATTGCGATCTGATCGGAGATTCTACCAGTAGAGACTTCGCAGTCTTTACCAGTATCCTACTAGTAGAGATTGAAATCGGATCCTACCTGTCAGATCCGATTCTACCAGTACAATTTTCAATTCAACTGGTAGAAACCCCTGGATTGTTCTGTAGGCAAACAACACTTTATTTGCTGAACAATAATATTCATTTGTTATGCATGTTATTTTGATATGTGAAAATGTAAAGAAATTCAAATAATTCCATATCAATGTATCTCACTTTAATACAAATTGCATTAATTGATAATGTCCTAATCATGACCATTTTGTTGATACAAACTATGGTTTCACATATGAAAAAATCATATGTAGGATCAGAATGGAGCTTCCACTGGTAGAGATTGCAATTGCATAGGTTATTCTATATACATGTTATAAGTTTCTACCAGTACAGACTCCGCTTGCAATCTCTACCCTGGCATATATATCATCTCTATATATACATTGTATATAGTTTAGGTGAATGAATTCATGTATTCAAATCATTGAACGCTTATTATTAGCATATAGTCTGAACAACATGAAAAACCCTCAGTCTTTTCCTATAAATATAAATGCATTCAATATGTTTGGACACATACTAGATACATAATAACAATATTTGATCATTTACATATTCCTAGAAATGCCTCCATCAACACGCCCAACATGACCAGCGTACCGAACTGAGATGATAAACAATACCTAAGCGACAATGTATCACTGTTCAAAGTGACAATACCCGAGAAAATCTGTTTTCACACCTGATAATTTGTTGTTTATATGGGTTGTGTCCCTACAAGCGGCCACCGTCCTGGTTCGGTTATCCCTGGTGGCAAACAGCAATTAACAATTGCGTAATCCAGAGAGCGGCCACTCAGGGAAAACACCAAAAACAATGTCGGGTGGTGCCGTATGGACAATACACGTCTATCCAGTAGGTTTTATCGGTTCAGTTAAACACCAGATGATGATATTTTTGTTGATTGTAGGAAGACATAACAGAGAACTTTGTAATGAAACATACATTGGGTCCGCACAATTAAAGTTCACAAGTTATAACTTTATAAATATTCTCTTTCATGTATTAAAATACTTTTTCTAAACGATGCATAGTTTGATAGTTTATCCATGTATATTGTGGTATTACACAAATATGATATTAAGCAGCATGCGCAAACATATTTAAGTCATATGTCTGCACCTCCAAGTACTTACAATGTCATATCGGAATATTCATTGTCCTGCAGCAACATCAGGTGTGCATTGTCTGCCGATTTCAAATAACACATCAACCGGCATACCATGCAGATTTTATGTGGTACAGGAAAGGTAGGCAACGGCTCGAAGGCACATCCAAGCAAAACATATGTTGCTGGGTAATCTACGATAAGGGTTACTATAATTCATTGCAAAATGACAAAACTCTCATTAGGAGAGGGGTAATCATAATCATCGGAAAGGAGCAGGTGCCCACTCTTGCACACAGATCAGACGTTACAGGGAATAAGTAAAAACAACATGTAGGCGTGCATCAAAGGGATTACAGCGAAAACAAGTATAGGATAGGGTAATAAAGACAGTGACAACAGGGGAAGTCAAATGTCCAAAAGGTAAAATGATATTATGGCTTGGAAATGCTCTGCTAAGTTGTTGCTATCAGTTCATTCATTGTATGCAGATGGGATGAGATATCCTTCATCTCTGTTGATGGAGGGCTTGTGTCCGCGGATTTGAACTGCTTAATCCATGTTGATGTATATATAAGTCTGCTACAGCACCTCAGTCTCGGCTTGACAACGGTATAATAATCTATACTGAAACGCCGCATCCTATATAATATAGACGTTGTCATCCATGAAGCGAAAATGTGTTGAAAGAACGATATGAATGCAAGTCACTAACGTGAGGATCTAAAATCATATGGTGGTGTGCAAATCATATGCGTTTCTAAATTCGTGATTGGTATATTTTCTCATGATATTATTGTATGAATAATCGTTTCCTTTCACACTCGTATTATAACACAAATCATAAAATAGATAAGATCTATATATTATGATCTCTCGGTAGCAACAGCATGGAGCGTGTTGTTCAGTGACAAAACAATATGAAAATTCATCGAGGAGATACTTTGTCCTTAACCACCTCAGCATATATACTATACTTCACGGCAATGACGATTTATCTCCTTTAGACAATGAAAACCTTATAAAATCCGTTCAGAATTATATAACTTCGAAACTAATCGCTTTACGGAATTCAAGTAACAACCTATAAACATAAAATGCACTTGGTGTCTTGTTCTCTATTTTCTTTTGTTTTGATTCATTCATTAATGTCCCAATGTCTGGCTCCATAGAATTAAGTCAAGATAATAACGAACTATATGCGGAGAAGCATTGACATAAGGCCATATGGCCTGTTTGCTAATCCTATTTCCATTTTGTTATGTCGTTGTATTATGAAAAATGTAAGCATTAATGGAAATTTTAAAAATAGTGTTTAAATCACAATACCGTATAAATCTCGCAACCTCTTTTTGGTAGAGAGATATCGAAGTTCTTTCCAAACGTATTCATCAGAGTTTCATTCACCATTTTATCTAAGAAAATTTTGATACCTTTTCGATAATAGAACGTAGACATGGTTTGTTGGACCACTGACTTCAAAAAATACTGACTTTATGCATTTCATTTTGTGCAATGGTACATTATGTTTAGCACTCATCTATGTGCACAAACCAGCCGTTTCAACACATTACCCTGAAGAGATATTTTCATAAGGCAAGTTTTTACTCTCTTTTACTGATCCAATGTATAGGTTGTTTATTGCAACGGCAGTGTTAGGTAAACAAAGAGATGTGGATGAATGAATCATTAGGACTGGTATATTTTTCAAACAATTTAACAATATGATATTTTGTGGTAGGAATCCTGGGTGACTAACATCATTTCAAAATCAGTGGTGACTCGACATTCACAATTGTCTCTAATTTCCCAGGAATGCGACAGCAAAATTGCTAATAAAAGCATACGGTCTTTTTGATAGCAACTTCTTGTTAATTGCATAGAGCAACGTTTCTGTGTAGGTTCTCACACCATGTTCAAGCTAACGGTGACAAAACCAAGTGATTAGAATGATCGAATGCTGTGACAAACATCGTAAAACTTGAATAACAAGGGGTAGATAATGGTGGACGAGGCCAGGTGGGAAGTAAGAACAATAAATAGCACAGCCATGAAGCCGATAAAGCAGGACGGATTAAGTTGTAAAACAGTCATAAAACGGGTGCTGATTGAGTCTATAGCTTTGAGTCAGAAATTTTCGTAGGAAGGCTATGGTATGTAGTACCCTTCGTCAAGTCACTACATTCATGGCGCTCGTCACACGTTGCTTTATGCAAAGAACAAGAAGTTAAGTATTAAGAAGCCGCATGCTAGAATGCCAATGAGAGCAACCACAATCATAATTGCTGTTCATGACGTTGTTGTATAATTTGTATATATATATACAACCTACTTTATCTGACCCTCTTTACACCAGAAACAGTGTATCGAATGGGGTCCAACACAGAACTGAACCAAAACATCTAATGTCATGATGATATGAATTGCTTAAATTCCTCAAACTGGTCTTTGAGGTAATAACAGGAAGTGTATATAGTTTAGTTTCCTGATCATGAATCAAAGTTGGGCTGTCATTCTGATGCAAATACCCCAAACTCAACAAAGATCAGGTCCATTTGCAGATCAGTTGATCACACTGATTGCTAATTACCTAGAATAAACAAGAAGTGGCCCACACGCAGGTGTCTCATAAATTATCTGATACAGGTGAAAGGACGGTTAAATGCACACTCTCCCGGAAATAGTAGCCATTACAAGTATTTACACAGGATGGTATTTGGTCGGGATCGTTTATTACCTGCTGTATCTAGAACACATGTTTTCTACCCGCATTACGTTATTACACAACATAATGCAGGATTTGAAGAAAGTGAAGAGCATTTCAAAGTTTATTACAATATGTATATACATGCATCCCTGTCTCAGTTCACAACATTATAATGCTGGCAATCAGTGACCCTAAACAGTGGTCACCTACTACCTATGGAAGATTCGTTCTGTTAGTTCATTTCCCGGGAAGACTGACAACTGTGATTATCAGAGATGAAATGACTGCAACTTAGCAGAGAAACTCATGTAATACAGAGTGTGAATAAACGATGTATAAAGAAATCAAATTATTTTTATTTTCATTTTTCGTCTTGATAAGATGTTAAAATATGCCTTGTAAGATTTGTGGGGCGATCTACTTCTAGAGACCCGATTCCCCTCCACTTGAAGTTGTTTACAAAGGAGAAAACAACATCATTTGAAGAAAGTCCATGATTGAGATTATCCAAAGATGGTGTCACAATCATTTTCAATTAAAGGGCCAATTCTGGTAGTGGGAAATGAAAATTTCTGACAGAATTTCTGCGGGAAAAAAAAAATTCTGCCAGAAATTTCTGCGGATAAAAAAAATCTGCCAGAAATTTTCTGCGGAAAAAATTAATTATGCCAGTAATTTCTGCAGAAAGTACATTTTCAGACCCATTTGTGAGGGTTATGAACACGTGAGGCGCACTGGCACATGAGATTTTTGGGGTTTAATCTCCTCGAGATCTTTCCAATGATATAAATTATGTCTTTGTACCTGGCTTCCTTCTGTGTGTCAGAGTTAGGACTCGCTGGCCATTCCTAAGTTGTCCCACCCGGCATTATATACACACTTCGTCATGTAGGGTACATGTCTGTATCAGGATGGGGAGAACATACACACTTCATCATGTTGGGAAGATAGTTGTCAGGGGTGGGGAGAACATACACACTTCGTCGTGTAGAAATGTGTGTCAGGGCGGGGAGAACATACGCACTTCGTCGTGTGCGAGGAAATGTGTGTCCAGGCGTGGGAGAACAGCCACACTTCGTCGTGTGCGGGAAATGTGTGTCAGGGCGGGGGAGGAACATATACACTTTAGTATTGTGCGGGAAATGTGTGTCAGGGTGGGGAGAACATACACACTTCGTTACAGTGGGGACATGTCTGGCGGGGTGGGAGAACATACACACTTTGTCGTAATGGGGGGGACATGTGTGTGCCAGGCAGGGGAGAACATACACACTTCGTCATGTGAGGGGACATTTGTCTGTCGGGGTGCGGAGAACATACACACTTCATCATGCAAAATTACATGTCTGTCAGGTGGGAGGAGCACCACACACTTCGTCATGTGGGGAGAACATACACACTTCATTACATGGGGGACATGTGCGGCAGGGTGGGAGAGGCTGCCAGCATCATGTGGGGGACGTGTCCTTGGGGTGGGGAGAACTGCCATACACTTCGTCATGTCATTGTCAGTTGGGGAGAACATATTTAAAGGAAATACGTACACTTCGTTACGTGGGGACATGTCTGGCAGGAGTGGGGAGAACATACACTTTGGGTACATGGGGGACATATCACAGGGGAGCAGTGGCATGTCTGTAAGTGGGAAGACAGACACTTCGTCATGTGGGGGACATGTCTTTCAGGGTGGGGAACATACACGCATGATCATGGGAGCTAATGTCTGTCATGGGAGAACATACGCTGTCAGGGGGACATTATCTGTCAGGGAGAACATGCACGCTTTGTCATGGGGGGGACATGTCTGCCAGGGGTGGGGAGAACATACACACTTCGTCATGTGAGGGACATTGTCTGTCACGCTTCATCATGCAAAGTACATGTCTGGTGGGGAGAACATACACACTTCGTCATGTGTCTGGCAGGGTGGGAGACATACACACTTCGTGGGGGACATGTCTGGCAGGGTGGGAGAACCTGCACTTCGTCAAGAGTAAGTGACGTATCTGTCAGGGTGGGAGAACAGACACATACACGTCTTTCAGGGTGGGGAACATCATGTCATGTGGGGACATGTCTGTCAGGGTGGGAGAACATACACACTTCGTCATGTTGGGGACATGTCTGTCAGATTAGGGAGAACATACACAATTCATCATGTTGGGGACATGTCTGTCAGAGATTGGGGAGAGCATTCACACTTCTTCATCATGTTGGGGTACATGTCTGTGTCAGGGTGGGGAGAACATACACACTTCGTCATGTGTTGGACATGTCTGTCAGGGTATGGAGAACATACACACTTCGTCATGTAAGGGACATTGTCAGTGGGAAGAACATACACACTTCGTCAGGAGGGACATTGTGTCAGGGAGAACATACACACGTTCAGGGGACATTGTCATGTTCACACTTCATCATGGGATATGTCTGTCAGGGGTAAGGAGAACATACACCTTCTTCATTCATGTGAGGGACATGTCTGTCAGGATACATGTGGGGTAGGAGACATCCACACTTCATGTCATGTTCAGAGGGACATGTCTGTCAGGGGACATGGGGAGAACATACACACTTGTCATGTAAGGGGACATGCCTGTCGGGTGGGGAGGGAACATACACTTCGTCATGTGGGGCAGATGTATGTCGGGGTAGGAGAACATATACACTTCGTCACGTGGGGCTGTGGGGGACATGTCTGTCATTGTGGGGAGGGGAACATACACTTCGTCATGTTTTGGGACATGTGTGTCAGTTTAGGGTACACACTTCGTCATGCGGGCGACATGTCTATTGGGATAGGGATACAAAACACTTCTTCATGTAAGGGACATTGTCTGTCAGGGTGGGGAGAACATACACACTTCGTCATGTAAGGGTTCGTCAGGTGGGGAGAAGATACACACTTCGTCATGTAAGGGACATTGTCAGGGTGGGGAGACATACACACTTCGTCATGTAAAGGGGACATGTTCGTCAGAGTAGGGAGAACATACAAACTTCGTCATGTGAGGGACATGTGTCTGTCAGGGGTGGGAAGAACATCCACTTCGTCATGTAAGGGACATGTCTGTCAGGGTATGAAGAACATACACACTTCGTCATGTAGGGACATTGTCTGTCAGAACAGAATATACGCTTTGTCATGTGGGGGACATGTCTGTTATTGTGGGGGAGAACATACACACTTCTTCACATGGGGACATGTCTTTCAGGGTGGGGAGACATATACGCACTTCGTCATGTGGGGGACATGTCTGTCAGGGTGGGGAGAAGATACACACTTCGTCATGTGGGGGACATGTCTGTCAGGTGAAACAGGGAGAACATACACACTTCGTCATGTGTAAGGGACATATCTGTCAGGGTAGGAGAACATACACACTTCGTCATGTGAGGGACATGTCTGTCAGGGTAGGAACATGCACACTTCGTCATGTAGGGGACAACATCCACGCACTTCGTCATGTGGGGAGGACACTGTCCAGGGTGGGGAGAACTTCTTCACATGGGGACATGTCATTCCAGTGGGAGAACATACACTCTTCGTCAAGTTAGGGACATGTCCTGAAGGGAGGAGAACATACACATCTTCTGTCAAGTAAGGGACATGTCTCTCCAGGATAGGAGAACATACACACTTCGTCATGTGGGGGACATGTCTGTCAGGGTTGGGAGAACATACACACTTCGTCATGTAGGGACATGTCGGTCAGGGTGGGGAGAACATACACACTTCGTCATGTGGGGACATGTCTGTCAGGGTGGGAGAACATACACACTTCGTCATGTAAGGGATATCTGTCAGGGTATGGAGAACATACACACTTCGTCATGTAAGGGACATATCTGTCAGGAATTATGGAGAACATACACACTTCGTCATGTAAAGGGACATTGTCTGGGTATGGAGAACATACACACTTCGTCATGTGAGGGACATTGTCTGTCAGGGTAGGGAGAATATACACGCTTTGTCATGTGGGGGACATGTCTGTCAGGGTAGGGAGAACATACACACTTCGTCATGTGGGACATGTCTGTCAGGGTTATGGAGAACATACACACTTCGTCATGTGGGTGACATGTCTGTCAGGGTGGGGAGGACATTCACACTTCATCATGTGGGGACATGTCTGTCAGGGGTGGGGAGGACATTCACACTTCGTCATGTGGCGGGAAATGTCTGTCAGGGGTGCGGTGGGTTGGAGAGGGGTTACCAATCTCCTCACAAACGGAATGTAGTAACCGCTGACCTAGCACCTGCTAATGCCGGACTGGTGCCCTGGGCCACCAAATATTCCTACAAGGACGTATACAGTAAGAAGTGCTACGTCAAAGAAGACACATGTAGATTCAATATACTCACGCTAGTGACGTCACCCCAATGTGAACCTGTGGCAGTGAACTGACTGTACTGACCAACATTCTCCCACACCACTGTTCCTGGTGCATGTTCAGGCAACAGACCATCGTGTATGGCGGCGCGGCACCGAGGGAGGACTGAAACACGCAATCATGCTGTGCCGTTATTGCTGTAGATCGGGATATCGGGATATGTTTCGTTTCGTAAATACCCTACGTCAAGAATGAAAAGAATTTCATATTTGCTTTGTATATTATTGATCTTCATGTATGGTTATACTTAGGACACCCGGAAAACACGAGGGGTAATCACTTCTTCACCCACGTTATAATACCATAATTAACAGTAAATGCGTGTAAAGCACCACCTCACTGAAGCGCTAGGTAACAACTAGAATACCGCTCAACACGACTCTCATTTCTTGTGACGGTTCCCAGGCTGGTATGTAGTGCCAAATTTGTACTCGTGTTTCGATACATACGTTCACGCTGGGAAAGATCTCTTTTGACATTTGCAACGCCATGAACATTTAAAGCCAATCGGCATCACATAAACGTACTCATTAAACAGAATACAAAAGCGAGTGTGTTTTGACATTAAATAAGTCATTATAACTGATGACGTCACAGTAAATTACAGGGCGTTGTGGTGTAATTTCTTTTTAGCAACTTGACAGATTCGTTACAACTCCTTAGATGCAGTAGGTGTTAAAATCAGAATCAGCTGCAATGCTGGTATTCAATGACATAACTATATTTTTAAAACGACTCTAAGAGGATGATGAATAGCAGGGCTGCCAAGGCCATACAAGTAGAAGTTGTCTGTTTTATTCACAAACCGATGCATATGTTGTACTTCCATACACCGGTGTTGAATCCCCAAGACAGGTGCTTGGACAGTGGAGTCTGAAATAGAGAGTATCACCTTTGTACAACCTGCAATACAGTTGCAAACGGAAGGAGGGTGGAACTGGATCGGACATTTTTGAAGTATCTATCATCACCCGTGAAGATCCGTGTAGGGACGGTCTTGAAAAATAAGGCGACAAGAAGAAAACCTTTTTCCGCACCCTATAAAGAAGCTCTACTGTCCAGATCGGACTTTATCATAATCGGTGAGAAACCAAAACAAACACTCTGGCGCAGTATTGAAGCTGCAGATCACTGCCAGAGACTAAGGTTGCATATCCACTTTTTCTTGTTTGTGAAACAAATTAGCGCTCAGAAGAGCCTGGTCTGAGTCTACCAAGCTTTCCGACTCGCTCTGCATATTGTTCAGCATAGTTATATATAAGCATGCTCCTGCAAGCTGCAACAAAGTAGTGTTGAACATATCTAATTATTCAACAAAGTGTCTGTACCGCTAGATATCGCTTTGACAGGGCAGTGGAGCCGCACAACCAATGAAAAGCAAGGATAACTACCCAAATCGAAAACTATTAACCTCTTTAGAAATATTTTCTCATGGACATATCTATGAATACCAGAATGTCTTTTAAAGGTAATATCAATATTTCAGAAATTCAAATGATTTCCAGTAAATATGAATGATGATTTTGTTTCTTAAAATTTAGGAATTATGTATAATGGTGCTTAAGGAATTTCGGTAAAATATACATGAATTCCTGAGCGATTCGAGACATACACAATTACTGGAAATTTTCAGCAATTATACATATTTACTAGCCGCACGCCTTCCTGCCAACATATACAGGTGTAACAGCTATCGAGAGTCTACGCATGTTTCTAAATCGTATATACAGAGTGTTGCATATGCAGGTGTAACGATACCATTAGTGTAGTGTTGTTAAGGATGCTTGAAGTCCGCATCGGTATAATTCAGCCACAATACGACGAGTAACGATTCGATGGAAACCACAATACGATACTTATCCGATGACATGGGTGCGATGATATTCCTATGGAAACAAAATACTTACATTCCATAAGTTAATAATATTTATTTTATCATCCCAAAGACTGTGTTTCCCACAGGAGATATCTAGCTTGTGTAAAGATCATATATGATCTATCTAGGAGGATATCGTTTTGACAGTAGATTTTTGTACAATGCCCTGACAATGCTATGACGCCATCAACTTGAGTGACGTCACAATGCTATAAACATCACTGCACTGCAGAATCTATTGATAGTTTTACAGTCATTTAGAAGTACTGGCTTTTCATGCAAAACTATTGAAAAATGATTTTTGATGATAAAATGAGATCCTCACCCTCGTGTCTACTGATATCAATTATATCAACAC
Source organism: Haliotis rubra (assembly GCF_003918875.1). Classification (NCBI taxonomy): domain Eukaryota; kingdom Metazoa; phylum Mollusca; class Gastropoda; order Lepetellida; family Haliotidae; genus Haliotis; species Haliotis rubra. The sequence goes on along the minus strand of NW_025764975.1, from coordinate 4,381 downwards.
TCTTTGATAAAGGTAAAAATATCCTCGGCAAGCCTCGGATGTTGTGAGCTTTATCAACTCGATATTGAAATATAATTGATATCGAACAGGCTCTGGAGTGATATTCATATATATGAATGCTTACACGCAGTATTCAGATGTACACTGGGAGGAGAATGTCACATTACAGGTTCCACGGGTCCCTGGTCCTTGTAGGCTGGGTAATGACAGCCATACACATTAGGCTCAGGAACCACAACACAAAGAGACGGGGCCAGGTTGCGCATTGCTAAACTGTACATTCACTTCTACGGAGGCCCGTTAGGGATATCTAGATCATTTTTCTTTTCTCTTAAAACTTCAAAACCACATTTAGCGAAGTTCAGGGTAATAATGCTGACATATCAATATGATGATAACGTTGAGACTTAGTGACACCACGTAAATAATCTGATCATAAGTAATGATTATTTACAGGCGTCATCGGAGATGCATACTAATAATGAGGATATTTAATAATATTAACAGGGAATACTTATAACGCGCCTTTTCCAGGCTTGATAATCCTTCTCAAAGGCACTGATAGTCATTTATTACCCCCGATAAGGTTGATAGTCTTATAGACTTATTTCACCCGGGTACCCATTTTGCGCTGGGTGAACAGGGACGATTTTGAACAAACTCCCACTTGCCTAAGGTGAGACCACATGTATCATGTAATGCTTCGTTGTGGGACAGGACCAGAAATCTTAGAAACTCTCGGTAGTCGAAGCTGTCACACGTCACACGTCCACCATCCAAGGACTCACCCATCCGGGGACTTCGCCTGATTTGTGACCTGGAGGCTTCTATGCTCAGGACCACACGTAGTGAGTGGGAATGTTGCTGTGTGCAGTGTTGGGCAAATAAACATTAGAAACAGTGAGTGAGTGAGTGAGAGGTTTAGTTTTACGCCGCTTTTAGCAATATTCCAGCAATATCACGGCGGGGGACACCAGAAATGAGCTTCACACATTGTACTTGCCCATGAGAGGGAGATCGCACCCAGGTCTTCGGCGTGACGAGCGAACGCTTTAACCATCAGGCTACCCCACCGCCCCAGAGCAGACAAACAGACAGACAGAGAGACGGACGAGACGGAGACTTTTGAGCCTTTACGACTCCACACTGAGGGAAGCTGTTGAAATCCACTTTGTTTCGAGGTCCATTGTCAGCCTCGCAGATGTAGCGTCCACTGTCCTGGTACCGGGAGATGGAGCGAATACAGTTCAGGACCCCGCCCGTCATTAGAGACTGGTTCCCACCAGTGACCTTCCTGACTTGTCCCGTCCACATCGACGCTGATACCAGCCCCTGAGTTGACAGAGGCCTCTCACTGTCAGACGTGCCTCCAGCATCACCCGGAGAAACCCACCTTCATGGACTGCTGTGGTTCCACGTAAGCCACTAGTCACCTTTATGTGTCCCACAGAAATTACAAGAAATTTCCTTATGCTCATATGAAAAATGGATTTCAAAGTGATATATGAAGATTATTACACGAGGCATGTGTCCTCATACGACTATGCAGAGCAGAGTAGAAATTTAGTATTGCCGAGGAGTTCGGGCAATACATAATTTTGCACAATGAGTTCATTATAAATCGTATGACACCTGCTCGAATATAATTTTGTTGGTATCCATCAGAAACATGTACTTTTTCTGCGAGTAAAACCAAGGTTAGCTTAGGTGTGACGGCTAGGTCACGTTCAATTGTTTAATGACGTCACAGACGACAGAAACACAGAAACAATGGTTGCTAGGCAGATTGTGATATGTGCACATAATGTGCATATATGATATATGTGGCACTGGTTTTGTTTCACTATATGGGTCAATATATGATGATCCCAATAGTTCACTGGTGAGTCTACGTAATTCATGCTCGATGACTTGCGATTAAGAAGATCAGGGCAGGCAAAGAAAAAACACATGCTGAATATGTAATAGGCGCAACGCAGCTGTATTGATCAAACATCTATTGCAAACTGGCACCAGCTGTGATCAACACAGTGTGTGTTCCAGCATCTTGAAGACAGAACATATCGTCTCAAAGTATGAAATTTATTTAAATGTTTAAAATCCTGCCGCCAAATTACATGAACTAGTACATCACATTTTATTTAAAACTGGTTGGGGGAGCATATAAAATAGTAAACTGTTAAGTGACAACACAATACGCAAAATGGGCAATAGATCGCCAACAACTGAAGGTAGGTCACCATACTAGTGACCATGGGGGCTTACAGTGCCTGTGCCACCTGCATGGACCCTAGTTGGTTTACACCCATCCAACTTCAGCCGCGCTGGCGATTGTAGGAAATATTCAGCCAAAATTTAAAGAACAGACATACTACGTTTTAACAGTCTGGTAAGTTTTATATTTAACTTTGAAAGTATTGGGACTTCCCGTGCCCTCAGGATTTTCCTCAGAAGCCCGATCTACTCACTCCAAACCTGGAAGGCTTAGGATCACCTTCTGTTCTGTCCCGAACACATTAGAGGACGTGCAGGTATAAGAGCACCTTGGTCGCCCACGGTCACGTGCTGATGGTGAGATCCATGAGTCCTTCAAAGAAACCGGGAAGGGTCGAGTGTGGAAAGGTCAGGGTCCATGTTACGTGAGGTGGAGAGGTAGCCAATGGGATCACAGCCCATTACAGCCGGAGATCCTTCGGTGACGGTGATGGAGCCACTCTGTACATGGAATGACGGCTCAGCTGGAACACAAGAGTGGACCTTGTACGTTGGACAGATTGTTGTGATATGTACGCTGGAGGGAACGCCTGTACGCTCAAGTGAGAGTGGGTGAGCGAGTTTGGTTTTACGAAAAGGAAAACGTTTAGGGGGTCTACAAAATGGACGAGCGAACGCTTCAGCCACTAGGCTTCCCCATCGCCCTTCTGTATGAAAGATAGACAGATGGAGAGAGTGGGGGAACAGACAGAAGTGAGGGAGAGACAGCGAGAGAGAGAGAGTGGGGGTAACCGTAAAAGACCCTAAATTATCATCATCATCATAGACAACGAGTGAGGGGCGAGTGAGTGAGTGAGTGAGTTAATATTTTAACGTCACATCGGCAATATTTCCAGCCATATCGTGGCAAGGAACATGCGATATTAGAATGAAATATATAAATTGTATATTATAAAAACCTGCCGACGAAGAACAGTAAAAATACTAGATAATCCACGAGGTATCAATATAAAACTAGCGAACAAAGCTAAAACATTCCAATTAAAGACAATACAATGTAAAAATGGGCTATAAATCGCCAACAACTGAAGGTAGATCACCATACTAGAGACCATGGGGACTTACAGTGCCTTTGCTACCTGCATGGACCCTAGTTGGATTTACACCATCCCTTCAGCCATTGGCGACAGAGAAAGAAATCTAGCCATAAAATTAAAAACACACTTATTCTACGATTAAAAGCAGGTACACTTAAATTGACTTTGAAAGTTTTGGGACTTACGTACCCCTCAGGAGGACAATAATTTTACGCTACGTCAACCCCCTTTGAGGGGTACAGCCACTAACAATCTAAGTTGCTAATCTAAACTACCAATAATAAAATATATACCTATTTACAAATCAGTCCAACAAATCTAATTTTTTTTAAAATGCAAAATTAAATGAGAACGGCATTATTAAAAGATCCTTCAGTGTTTTGGATGTGAAATAGATATCCCTTGTGATGGAATATTCAAATGCAGTCAAGCAAGACATGCTTGACTGTGATCCTTTCATCACAAGGGGATACAAAACAGAGGATCGTCGCCTTTCAATAAATATTCATGAGTATATCTGGTATGGCCAATGCGACATCGTCATATAATGACCTCTTCAAATCTGGACTGACAACCCAAGTAGGTGTAACCAATGTAGGGTTTTATTGCATGTAATTTATTAATACCTGCTTGGGTGTCCCACTTCTTTGCATTAGATCCTTGGATGTATGTTCGAATGCTGGCTTTATAATCAGAGTATGGGATAAGAGTGGTGTCACAGAGATTTGTTGAGACTGCTTATAGCAGCAATATCAATATTGTGTTCCCAAATGCCAACGTGGCTGGGTAACCAACAAAGACGATGTCGCATTGGCCAGTAGCAGTTCATTGTACAATTCAATAATTTCTAATAAAGTGGATGTTTTGCAAGAAAGATTTTAATAGCCTGAAGACACGAAAGAGAATCTGAAAGATGATATATTGTTTATATTTACGGTGTTTATTAATATATTTAAAGAGCTGTTAAGATGGCGTTTGCTTCTGCTGTAAATATAGAGCTGTTATCCGGTATTCGAGAAGATATTGTTCTGGATCAATAGCAGTGGCACGTATATGCGCCACCATCCTTG